>NW_026592548.1:12563942-12675355 GCF_907164565.1 Psammomys obesus
TTGCAGCCAGTCCTGAAGATACCTGATAAAACAGGATCAGATGAATGAGGAGGAGGTCCCCCTTATTAGTGGACTTGGCAAGGGGCACGGTGGAGATGAGGGAGGGAGGGAGGGACTGGGAGGGAATGAGGGATCGGGACACGGCTGGGATACAGAGTTAATAAAATGTAACTGATAAGAAAAAAATAAAATTCAAAAAAAATATACCTGGTAGTGTCTTACTTTAAGGAAGAGCTGACCAGCGCCTTTCTATTTAATATCTTTCTCTTCTTCTGCATTTCTGTTTTATCTCATATAGTAGAACTCATCAACATTTTCTGTTGTTTTTTGGAAATGACACACAGGTCTGTTTAGTAATTGCCTCGTCAAATTGACTTACCTCTCCTTCTGTTGGAAGTTTATCATTTCATGGAACAGTCACTTATTTTCTGTTATATAATGATGTTCCAAACTGAAATTTAATATCTTAACATCCTGGAACAAGCCCTGAAATTAAGGGCTCTAAGGGTAATTCTCCCATCTTTAGAAGATTGTTAGCATCTAAACCAAACCTTTACTAAGTTAAAGAATTTCAGGGCTCTTTAAGAGGCATCTTGTGGATTGGCAGGACAGATAGAATTCCTGAATATGTCATTTAGAAGACCTGTCCTATTTTTTTCAGGGACTTTTCTTCAATGCTTGGGGCCAGCTCCTAAAGACAGCTCTAGGCAGAGTTGAGAGAAATCCACCTGAACTTGTCTCCTTGCACCTAAAGATCAACACGGAGGCCATGAGAATGGAAACAATGCCCTTTGGAAAGAGAACCTTTTGACGCTTTGGAGTTTTCTACTAGCCAAGGTTAAGACACTCTATGGGAAATACCTCTAGGCAATTCAGTTCTTTGCAGTATAGAAGAAAATTGCTCCTAGGTAAGAGAAAGAGAGTAAGATGTGCAGAAAAGTGGCACACACTGAGCAGAGACTGCTCCAAACTTGTGTATATTTTCAGGAAGAACTGAGACAGAAGCACCTCAGCTACCCCTGAAGGTAGTAGAGCAGATAATGAACACTCTAATGATTTGGCCAAATATAAACAGATAGAAAAAAAAATACAGGTGCCAGAGCACACACATTGCCTGACAGAAATGTCCAGATCACATCCATAGGATATCAGAAAAGGCAAAAATGGGCTATGTTGGACTCTAGTGCATGGGCGCTTATTTGCTGCTCAGTTACAGGAGATTGACAGTAGCCTGGAAACAAGTGGTCCAACAGAAAAAGAGCCATGGTCATTTCTGGCTGTGAAGATCATTTATTCCTCTATTGACTTTAAGCAAAACATTCAATATATAAGTTCAACCAAAGAATGAGACAAATGGAGAAGAGTGAGCTATGCGAAATGAAAGAGGACCCAGTTTAGAAAAGCAGTCCTACAAATGGTTTTACTCTTGGAATCATTCAATAAGAGAACTGAAATTTCTACAACAAAATATCTAAAATTTACTACAAAATGTGGACATCATGTTTGAGGTGACAAAGAACTAAAACATAGCTCTAGATACATGTGATAACATGGCTTTCCATCTATCTAAACAGGCTGGATGAGTAGGGCCAGTAGTGAAGTATTTAACATACAAGCACAAAGGCCTGAGTTTGTTCCCCAGAACCTGTGTTTAAAAGCCAAAGTTAACGGTCCTTGTAATCTCAGCATCCAGGAGGGATAGATGAATAGGTTCTAGGGGCTCCCTGAGCACCTAACTAGCCAGGCAGTAAACTCTCAGTGAACGTGAGAAGATGTCGGTTCAAAAGACCAAAGTAGCGAGTACCAAGGATGACATCTGAGGGTAACCTCTGGCCTCCACAATATGCATGAGAAGATGTTTATGTGTGTGTGCACGAACACACACACACACACACACACAGAGAAGTATGTGGTCAGAATGAAGATGTGAAGATACTGCCAGGTTTCAGTCACTGACTGAAAGACAAAAGCAGAGAGACAAAAAACAGGAGAGACAAAAGCAAAGGGTTAAGACAAAGAATCTTCTTGGAAATGTAGACTGGCATAACAACAACAATGTTGATAACACAGCAAGGCATAGCACTTGGAATAACTATAAGATAGTCAAAATACTTCTGGTTAGAATTCCAGAAGGAAAAAACAGGGGCAATGTGGTGGGGAGTATTTGAATATTGAATGTCTCAGAACTTACTAACCATAATGGAAAATGCAGTTTGAAACTTCATAGAGCCATCTTAAAACACCACAGAGGCTAAAGACAAAGATAGAGCATAAAGTAGAAGACAAGAAGTAACATTTTAAAAGTGATAATGGAAAAAAATAAGTGAGTAAAATATGAATTCCATATACTGTGAAAACATCCTTCAAAATGAAAGTACAAGGAAGCTAATTCCAAATAAGAAAAAAAATTGACTAAAGTTGTTTTTAATTCACCTTTCATTTCATAAATATTAGCTATAATTCTTCTGAAGAGAATGTGTATTGCCACAAGAGGACTTAGATCTGCTGATGATTTAGAAGAACACTAGACAGAGAATGTCAGAGCTCATTACAGACACTGTAATCTGGTTTATGCATACATTCATGGCCTCTGATTTAGTTACCTTTATGTTTTCCTATGCTAGTTGCTCTGGTTTAACACATCGCACAGTATAAATACCCTCATTCACCTGCTTCTCACACTCATGTCTGGCCTGGCCCTGAAGAAACCTTGTACATTTAACAGATATGACATATGTATCTGGAAAGAGCTGGCATGCAAGGGCTTTTCCACTTGGAATTCTCTATGGAGTCCCGCTCTGGGTTTTAATGAGGTCTGGGTTTGACTGGCCACTGAATAATTAGAGATGGTGTTGAGATGTTGAGAAGGGAAACACACTTTTCCTTCTGTACACTTCAGTAGCATCTAACCCCAAGTGAACTCTGCCCTTTGACCCAAACATCAGAAGGGAAAAAGTAGTTCCCAGGTGAGCATAGCCCAAATTTCTGGTCAAAGGCTGTGCATATCCAATAAATCACTGTGCTTTATTTGCTCCTGTTTATACATTTCATAGAAATGGAAGTGTATGCTAATGTCTCATTTATTTGTGAGGTGTTCAGATTATATCACTGGATGTAGCCTGTGCTAATATACATTTTATTTTGGTGCTATCAGTACTGCAAAGAGACTTAACCAAAGCAATTCAATACTGGAGAGCAAAAGATAGAATCCTGATAAACTAACAATTAATCCAAAAATTTAAGGTGAGATGGAGAATAGATTGCAGAAAAGGAAAATAAAGAAGGTGACTTAAACAGAACATATTAGTTGACACAATAAAAATAACTTGAATTCTCAGTTGGAGTTTGAGACAAGTGAAGGACATGCCCAAACTAGATCTACCCAGACTTGTTCGTAAGAATCAGAAGTAGAGGCTCATAATAAATGTCTCGGCCAACATGTCAGATAAAGTAAATGTCATTACAGTTCCAAAATTTCTAGTATAAAATACTTATGGGAAAGAAAAGGCTAACAACCAGTAAGCTGATGTTGATCTTAAAATGTTTGGAATAAAATATAAACAATGTCCATAAGCAAGCAGAAAGAGGGATGTCACAAAACAGAAGACAAAACATGGACTATAAAGTGGGATTCTTGAGAGGAAAATGTAAAGCTACAAGGTAAAATAAAGGGAAAGAGAAAGGGCAAAATAGAGAACATTAGAGTTTTCACAGGAGAAGAACGAGCAAGAACAGTCTTCGGGAACTCATTTAACAAGGCGGGTTGGCCATTTTCTTGACCATTATAAATGACTACACTGATAATAGAAGATAAGGAAAACCTTATAGACCTAGTAAGCTTATACATTGATTTATTACTTATTCTCGAAGTTCCACAATAAAACAAACTTATTAAAGCCATCATACTTTCCCAATTTGTTATTATAACAAGGTTAAAGAAAATTTTGTATCTTAATATGAATCCCATGAGTGGTCTCTTAAAAGTAATACTTTTAAGAGTGAGTGGCATGCACGCTGAAGTCCAAGGGCGTGAGATTAGCCTGCCATCGTACAGGACAGAGTTCTCATTCAGACAAGACCAAGTCTTACATAACCTGCTGAAAGCCCAATTCATTTTCTTCTACTGTTTCCAGCTATAAAACGGGATGTCACATCTTCTTCTACACACTAGATGAAAACATCTGAGGAAAAAATAACTACCCATGCTTAGGTAAGTATTGCCATTCACAGAGTAAAGAGGAAACAGGTAAGGAAAAGAAGTTACTTTAAATTTATTACATTAAAAAATTCTCCTCATACTTATGCATTGTTTTTATTTTTTCTTTGACTAAGTGAAAGCAAAAATAAATTACTAGAAAAATAAAACCTAGCTTTGGTTAGTAAGAATGTACCTATTTTTTTCCTGGATCATTTTCAATTTCTATCTCTGCTTTCTTCCCATCTTCTCCCTTATTTCTCATCCTTCTGAGTAGCTGCAACTGCTTCCATCAAAGAAAGTATTGGTAAATTGGTCGATGAGAGCATGCCTTAGGCAAGGAGCAGAGGGACTCGGAGGAGCCTCACAGTCATATGAGGAGCTGTTTTATTGCCTAATACTTTGCCTGTTAAAATATTCCCAAATGCATATTGGGACAATAATTTGCAAGAGTGTTTTAATTAATTAATCTTTGTTTGGATTCTTTAAAAAAAAATATGTCTTTTGTTTTAAAAGCCCGGGGGCACTAGCAGGTTGTTAAAAATAAGACCCATCAATTAAATATTCTAAACAACCAACAGTAACATTAGCAAAATGGGGAGAGAGAAATTAAGCTTTCAGGAAACACACGGCACCCAGTAGACTAGCTAGCTGGTGCATTAAGATCAAGATTAGAAATTCTCAGCTTGCTTAAAATTCAGCACCGGACACAGGCACACATGCCAGGGGGAGCCCTGCAAATGATGTTAGATTTCTGAGCTATTCAGCAATTCTTCAAGTCCTAAGTATGCCGAATGCTCACGTGCCACTGTTTTGACAGAGAGACAGAGACCCTGAATTAACCTCATAAAGATATTCCTGGTTTCCTGACAGGGGTAGATTTGACACTTTGTGGTTCACAGTTAGCTGCTTTGTGAGCGTTTTCGAGTTATAAACTTTTTCCAATAAGCTGAAGCAGCCTATTTTCAGATACATATCAACGATCACAATAATATTTGCTTTTCTGAGTCCAGAGCATGGTTAATACACCATGATGAGTGTGCAAGAATACAATATGCTCATTCCTGTTTTGTGTCCTGTTTGGGCTAATGGAAAAGGACAAGTGATGCTTTGTCATACTTGCTTCAGACATAGGCTCCCCTCTCTTTCATTCTTACTCAGTGTCCCTCCATATCTTACCTTCCACTGCAAAGAGGGTAAGGAAGGAAGAAACAATGGGTAACTGATATGTAGTTTTACTTTATGACACACCAAGAGCCATGCTACTTTCCCTTTCTTGTCTCATTCAGTTCTTAAAATAAAATTAAAATATGGTCTACATGTTCTTTTTTCCCAGAATTCATTTCTCTTTAATCATATGCTTGTCCGTGTATGTGTCTGTGTGACAATGTGAAGATACACACGCATAAGATGCAGTAAGAAGCTGTCAGATTCCCTGAAGCTGGAGTTACAGGAAGTTGTGAGCTGAGCTGCTTCAAATGAGTGCTGGGAAACAAACTCTGGGCCTCTGAACCATCAGCACCCGCCCTTTACAGCGGAACCATCTCTTTGTCCCCACATGAGTTCTTATCAATGAAATAAAACAAGGGCTTTTCACAAAGTACCACCGTAGGTGATGAACTGCTCGACGGGAAATTTAGATTATTTACTGGGAGATTTTATACCCTAAGGAAAATATTTAAATAGACTACTTTTTCTTCTCTATCTATTATGCATCGTCATTTGTGATTTCCAGCCAGTTTTACAGCTCACTGATTCTCACTAGGAATATCCCAAGGCTTAGTCAAATCACCACCAGTCTCTATGTGAAGCCGATTCCCCCTGACGGTAGCCTACGAACAGCGTGAGAAGCCACCCACGACTCTACTCACAGTCAATGTCAGCAGAAGACACACCTTTCATCTCTGCTGAGATATTTGACCTGAACTATGTGGCATATCCGTTATACACATGTATGATGTTTCCAAAGAATACACAATACAAAGTGGCCAAGAATCCAATATTTATTTTGCTTCAGAATTTTAATTACTTTTTGCAATAAGATATATAACAGTTTGACCTCTAGACAGACTCTCACAGAACTTCTGTAGCCTGACTTTATTTTAGGGAATCAAAATGCAGGGCATTTGACTCTATAATTAAGACTATGTTTGAAGCTGAAGGAAATTACAAATTCATTCAGACCAGCTAAAGGAAAAAAGTTCTGTTCCCCAAAATATAACCCTACTTTATGTAACCTGGTGCGAAATTAGACTTTCATATTTCAAACACTGAAATTATTGCTTGATTATCAATATATCAACCTACAATTTACCAAATAAAGCTAGCCTTAATCTGTCTAATTATGTAAGATATGCATTTGATACAACATACATTTAATAAAAACAAATGTGCACCATGTGTGTGTTGATGCCTGTAGGAGCCAGATGAAGGTGTTGGATCCCCTGGGAACTGTAGTAAAAAGCAGTTGTGAGCCGTATAGGTGCTGGGAATTGAACTTGGTCCCCTCCAAGAACAACAAATGACTTTCTTGCTTAGCCATCAATCTAGCCCCCAGTATTTTTTTTATCATTAGGAATTATTTTTTAAATTTTTTCTTTACAGTTTATTCATTATATACCCCTACTGAAGCCCCCTCTCTCAACTCCCCCCAATTCCACCCTCCCTCCCTCTTCCCCTCATCTCCTTTCCCTAGTCCACTGAAAGGGGGAGTTCTTCACCATTGCCATCGTGTGTAAAGTCTCATCAGGACTGCCTGGATCCGCTTTCTTCATGGCCTGCCAAGGCCGCAGCACCAGAGACAAGTAATCAAAGAGCAGGCAACCGAGTTCATGATCTCTCCAGCCATCCCCAGTATTTTTAAACTACCAAAAACTTATTTTATTTGAGACAGTGTTTCACATAGTACAGGCTGGCAATCCAACTAACTCTGTAGCAAACTTGGTTTCTCTGCCTCTAACTCCCAAGTGCTAAGATTCCTGGCCTTGTACCACAGTATCTAATATAAAAGTTCTTTTTTAATGGCTAACTACAAATCACAATTACAGAAGACTATGAATTCCTCACTAACCTGCAAAGCTAATGATAAATATCAATAATAATTTGGTGAGTGGTTTTGTTTGTAAATGTTATTTTCTCTACGTAAGTTTCATTGTGAAAATAATTCTGAATCCTTTCCTTTGTCCATATTTTTTCAGCAAGTCTTCTCAAGTGCATTTAGCGGTCTATCACAAGATAGCTTATGACTTCAAAACTCAGTGTCAACAATAACGAATATTTTCTCAAAAGTTCTATAGTCAAGAATCCATACCAGGAATCTGTATGATTCTGCATATCTCATGAGGCTGCAGTTGACATTAGAGCCAAGACTGCAGTCATTTGGCAACTTCCTCAGGCAAGAAGATCTGCTCCCAGGATGGCCGACTGACAGGGCCATTGGCAGGAAACCTTGCTTCCTCATGCTGGTTGGCAGGAGGCCTCCACTCCTCCCTGTGTGGGCCTCTGAGGCTGCTCAGGAGTCCTCATGGCAAGACATCTGGCTTCCAGGCTTCCATCAGAGAGTATCAAGAAAGAAAGAAAGAAAGAAAGAAAGAAAGAAAGAAAGAAAGAAAGAAAGAAAGAAAGAAAGAAAGAAAGAAAGAAAGAGACAGAGAGATACTGGAAGTCACTGTTGCCAGCAGGACACAACCCAGAAGTCAGACTCTACCATTTGAGCCTTGTCCTTCTGGTTAGAAAACTCACCCCTCTTCCACATGGGACCAGTCCACACAAGAGTTGACTATCCTGACACACAGATAGTGGTTGCCTAGAAGGCTGGAAAGCTGACTACCCTACTTTTATTAGCATTTAAAACATAATTTAATGGGCTGCTAGTAAGGGCTGTTTTTCTTTTCCAGGAAATGGCTTCTGCAGCCCACAGCTGGAATCTCCGATAGGTGAACACATGGCATTTACAAGTGAAGAAACCCCATATCATACCAGTAGATCCTTCTCCCTAAAGCACTCAGAAACTTCTTTTTCAAGTGATGCACCCTCGGTCATCACTTAGGAGACACACACACACACACACAGAGGCAGAGAGAGACAAAGACAGGGACAGAGGGAAAGGCGGCCCCATTTCACTTCCCTTCCCAATCTGACCCCATCAAAAACGAAAGGAATAAATTAAAAAAGAAAAATGTCTATGTGAATAAAAACAAACATCTGTATGTAGGTGTCATCTTGACAAGTTCAGCAAAATTATAAATAATATCCAAATATTATGTGTCAACATGAATTGGCACTTGTTCTTGGAAAAAGAAAAATATCATCATTCTGCTACTTTAAAATCTCGGACAATAATTTTTAGTTTGGTGAAGATGTGAAAAAAAATATCAGAGAAAGTGAATTATGAAGATAGCATTGAAGAAAGTCCCCCCCCCCTTAAATCCATTCCTTATCACTTGCTTCCCACCACACCACTGGACAACCCCTGTGTACACAGAATCAGAAACAGGTATCATGATATGAGCTTCAATCCATTTCACAGTTCTGCTTGGTCAAAAAGAAAACATGAATATTTGCATGTATTCTTGCAGAGAGGCCTAATGGGGAAGAGAATGGGACTTATTATAGATTATAACTGTGGATTTTGAAAAGGTACCTAGTTTGAGACAGGCTTCCATTAGGTATCAGTACAGAGTAGAGTGTTAATTCCTTCAGCCAGGGCCTCGGAAAGATAATCTTTGAGGTCTTAAATCATCATTTCCTATGATTTCCCTTATGTTTCTAACCTAGACTCTCTGTTATTAAATGTTGATGTATTTGGTACTTTTTTGTTACTGTAATAAAACGCCATGACCAAAAGAAACTTGAAGAAGAAAGAGTTTATTTAAAATCACTATTCAGAGCGGTAGTCTGTGATAGTCGGTAAGGCTTAACATAATGGCAGGAGCAGGAAGCAGGGAAATCACATTTCATCAGTACAGGAAGCAGAGAGATGGGGAAGATTCTGGGTTGTAAACCTTCAAAGCTTGTCCCAGATGGCATCTGTCTTACAACCCCCTCAAATAGCACTGCCAGCTGAGGAGCCAGTGCCCAATTTGATGGGCCTATGGAGAACATTTCTCAGTGAAACCACCAAAAATGATATCAGCACATGCCAACAGATATTAGGGATCATGCAAGGGCCTTCACACTGAGAATCACAAAGAATCCAGAAGGCATGAGTCACTGAGAAAGTAGAGGCAAATTGTGAACTTTGCAAGGTAACATTCTGCTGTTTTCTACATCGAATTTCTCCTCCTCCTCCTCCTCCTCCTCCTCCTCCTCCTCCTCCTCCTCCTTCTTCTTCTTCTTCATATTCTTCTTCCTCTTTTTTCATGGAACTTTCAAAACGCTATTATCTGAAAGAGGCTATGTGGAGACATCAGTGATAATAAGTAATATAATACTCTTAACAGTGCTGTAATTGCTTTATATACATAATATCACTTAGTATGTCAAAGCTCCATGAATTTTTACTCACATTGCACAGGTGGAAAACTCAAAGAATAAAGACAATAAATAAATTGTCCATCACTAATAAACCTAGCAAAGCATAAGTTTAGGTTTCCAAAGTTCAAAGAATTTGGATCCAGACTGAAGGTTTTAAGTTCCCTTGAATACTACATTCCAGTAACAGAGAACAGAAGAAACATGTAGAGTCCATGAGACTGATTCATGAGATGAGACGCAAATTGCTCATGGTGAGCAAATGTTAAATATCTTATAATCAAGCCTAGCAGGGCAACACATATACAGAATCCCAGAACTATTGAAGCTGAGGCCAGAAGATGGCAAATTCCAGCCCATTCTGAAATAAGACATACAACATTAGTTCCATGCTAACTTGGGCTACAGAATGAAATAGTTTCAAAAAGTATAAGTAAGCATTCTTTCCTTCCTATATGTAGAAAAAGTTTAAGAAATACTTTGGGGAGAAATTAAACATTTTCAGCCAGTACTGTTACACCAGGACTTCTGGAGTATGGATGCTCTTGGCTGTACACCCCGCCACCCTTCCCACCTACCCATTCTCAAACAGAGTAACACCAAAGGGTTTGCTCCAAAATGAAATAAACCAAAAATAGTTCACTTGTTTTCAATGTTGCGTCCTTCTGCATGAAGTCACTTGTTGGAGGATGAATGTTTTTTTGTTTTTTGTCCAGGCACCCGAAGGAAACCCCAGTAGTGACAGTACTTGGATTTGTCTTCCTCCAGAATCTCGACTTGCAAATGAGGGCAAATATACAGATCATTACATGTAAGAGAAGACAGATCTCTTACCAGTGTCAAAAACGGAAGCTAAAAGCTCATAAAAATGCTAATGATTGTAACTTCCTCACAGGCCCTGGTTCGCTACAAAGTTCCTTTTTGATAACTCCACATAGTGCTCTCCTCCCTCTCTCTTCTTAATCTCCATCTCTCAGTATGAACTTGGAGCAAATAACATAAATCTATAAAAAGATACCAGGCATTCTCCTCCAAATATAATGCTTAGATAATAATGTGATTGTTGAGCTACATAGCATGCTCTGCTTGTTAGCAGTGAGCTCAGATGTGAATGTGCCTCTGTCGGGCTCCTTGCTGGCCCAATGTCTGCTTTCCAGCTGCAATGCCTGAAGCCTGCTGGCCATGTGCTGCCGAGCGGAGTCCACTCTGTGCGCCCCATTACCTTCTATTCTTTGCTTCTAATGGCAATCTTTGCAGCCATTCCTTAAACCAGGCAGAGAGAATTATTTTCTCTAACTTTGTGGCTGTGGGCACTTCTGTAGTTATTAGCCTTGGTTTGTTTAGGTGAATAAATACAGCCTCATGTGCCAAGGCTTTGATACACATTGAGAGGTCTTAGGCCTTGGAATTTATACACATACTAGTTGTGCCTTTGTTTGAGCAAAGTTAATTTTCTAATTTGAAAACTTTGATATAGTTAATGGTATATAATTGACTCTGAATCAAGGGAAGGCCATGAAATGGTATTTTTGTTGACTCTTAACCATAAGGCTTTGCTTTGTATATTGTTATATTCCATGATATACATAAAGTTGGAAATCTGCAGTTAACCTTCGGAAGTATAAGTTTCTACAGCTGACATCTAAGGGCAAAAATGATGAGATCTTTATTCAGTCTAGGTGAATGTCAAAAAATAAAACTCTTTTAAAAAATTTTGGCCTGGTTTTATGCAGGATTAATAGTGATAAAATAATTGAGAATGATAAAATATTCATTCTAACTACTTTTGAAAGCTACAAAAATGGCTACCCAAGTAAGGGGAGCAGGGTCTGTCTCCATCATGAACAAAGTTGACCGCTTGTTGTTCACTTCCCCCTGGCGATGCAGCCTTGCCAAACCACAGAGGAAGAGGACCCAGGCAGTCCTGGTGAGACTTGATAAGCTATGGGCAGATGGCAGAGAGGAGAAATCTCCCTTTCAGTGGACTAGTGGAAGGGGACAGAGGGGGAAGAGGGAGGAGGAGATGAGGGAGGGGCTACAATCAGGATATAAAATGAATACATTGTAAAAAAATAAGAAATTTTTTAAAATGTAAAAAAAAATAATTGTATTTTTATTGCAAAATTTGAGTGCAGAATTCTATTGTATTATATTTAAAATGCACAGTTTAGACTTCGTACCCGTTTTGTTTTAGAAATAACTTACAACAAGATGCCTTAAAATATTTCATGTGGCTTTGTTACATGGTTCCAAAAGATCTTTTGTGGCCACGATGAGAGTACAGTATTACATGAATAAGTGACTCTTGCTGTATGGAATTTAAGTTCTCTTTGTTTCAACTCTAAGATCAGAAAAGCAGCATGGGCAAGAGAACAACTGACATACCATATTCAAGGCTGCTCCAAAAGAAATTCAGTTGACTTGACTTTCTGGGCACTCAGCTAAAGTTAACAGTCCCCAGAGGTTACACCTAGCAGGAATAGGGACGTGATCTATAACTAGACTCCACTTACAGTGGTGTTAGATGTTGACACAGTCAGTACAGCGCCCTGCACTCTCTGTCCTTGCTGTCCTTCCATCATGTCTGTGTCCTTCTTGTTCTGACTGGACAAATGATTATTTCCTTCATGAATCTATTCTTTATCTTTAAGGACTTGGTGCACTTCATTCTTGGAGCTGCCCAAGGTACAGCAGTGTTTGCTCAGTCATTACCCAATCTTATATGATGGGCACACAGCTATAGGTGTGAAAGAAACAGAGCTTCTGGATGAATTTTTATCTGAGTATTTGTTTATTACAATCGGCGCATGTGTTTGGTGGTATTGTGTTTGGATGCAGCTGGTCTTACTTTAGAAACTTACATAAGCCCGGTGTGGTGGCACACACCTGTGATCTGAGCACTCATGGAGGCAGAAGCAAGCAGACTCTGTGAGTTCTAGGCCAACCTGGTCGCCAATGTGAGTCCAGGACAGCCAAGACTATACAGTGAAACCATGTCTAGAAAACAAAACAAAATAAAACAAAACCCACAAAGAAACAAACAAACCCAGAAACTCACATAGATGTAAGCTCAGTCAGCAGATTCCACAGTGTCACTGAACCTTCCTGGAAACAGATCCTCTAGTTGCTTAAGAGTTGTCAAACGAGGCATCTTGATCACACACTCAGGAGCAATCTTTGAATAGAACCAGTCTGCTAAGCTAGGGACTCCTGACTCACGAAGAAATTTGAGGAAACATTATTATTTTAAGTCACCTGAGTTTTGATATAATCAGTTGTGCATTAATAGATAACTGCATGAGTGGGTATCTATGTTAATTTAAAAAGCATTGGAGCATAACAACACAGTATCATTTTCCTACTATGAATGGCATGTTGAAAATGAATGGGGAAAGGCTCCCATCGAGTTACCACGGGGTTGTGTGTCTGATGGTGCCTTACTCCATGACCACTCACTGCACATTCAAAATTTTCCTCTCTGTGCCAGCGGGTGGACTGTATCATCAATGCTGTATAACAGACTCCAGTTATGTCACTTCTGGAGCAAGTTAGGCAGATACTTCAGCTCATATTCCAATCAGTTTGTGGCTCTCCAAATGTTTTAATGCCATGTCCTTTGGGGAAAGTAAGTGTCCTGTGAGGAACTGCTTTACTTAGTATGTGCACAGTAGCCTGTAGCTAAGAGCCATGCATGGGAATATGCCCACCATTCTCTGGTCCATGGCAGTTTTCATAGGTCCACTCAGAAGCTCCAATGGGTACCTCCAACACAACCTGAATGGGTCCTGTGTCAGAGGAAGAGATACTCTGCGGTCTATGACGAGCCGCTCCACCCCCCAACCTGAGAAACTGTGTAATAATGGGTATTAGTTTCAGCTGCTGAGTTTACCACATTTTATTTAAGAGAAATGAATAACTTGTAGGCTTACACTGCCTACGCTACAATACACTGTAATACAAGGATGATATTAAAGATATGGGAAGAGGGTTTGATTTCTTGGATGTGGGAGCTTTCATGACTGTTTTTTTTTTTTGTTTTTTTTTGTTTTTTTTTTTTTTTATCTACTAGCTAAAAGTCCTAAGTTTAGGGTGATAATGGGTACAAAAAAGAGAGTTTGCAGGTCTGGCTTTTTTTTTTTTTTATGCCCCACGATAGCATAAAAACACAATAGTTGCTCAGTTATTTTCCATAGTTTAACTTCTATTTAGGACATTATTGTCCTAGTTTCACCTCTGTTTGCTGGGATTAAATACTCTGACAAACAAACAAACAGCATATGCAAAAGTATTTATTCAACTCCCAGTTCTACCTTACAGGCCATCATAGCGGAGAAGTCAAGAGGGCCAGGCACGATACATGTACAATCAAGAGCAGACAGAAATGTGTCACCTCAGCTAGCTTTCTCTACTGCCCTCTCTTCTGTGTTTCAGGACCCAGAGCAAGAGAAAGGTGCCTGCACTGGGCTGTATGTTCCTCCATCGCTCAGTGTAATGGAGACAACCTCCCTCAGATGTGGCCACTGGCAGTCCAGCAGGGACAGCCTCTTCCAGGGAAGTCCGGATTGTGATAGAGAAAATTCACCATCAAGACATGACAACTCATTTTGTCTAACCCCAACCAGTTTTGTGCTAGAATTTTGTTTTCTGATATTGAATATGAAAGAGCCAGTCTCTAATTATTGACAACTTTAAGGTCATACAAATATCAGATGGCTGATGTGAGAACGGAACTCAATTCTATTCCATCCTGAAGGAGCCGTTCTTCAACTCATTTATCCTCTGCTTCCTGTTAGCCACAGTATATTCCTATCCTGTTTGGAGATATCTTTCTTTCTCGAACAATAGCAATGTACTCTTATAATCTAGAAACCTCCTGGTAGGTAGGCATTACTTCTACCAATAAATATATGGAAAGAGCTTTATTTGAGTGCAAACATCAGTGTGGGGAAAGGAATGATTTTAAGAATTCATCTCATTCCTCAGACTGTCCCCAAAGAATACCTCCCAGCTACATTCTTATTTTTATTTCTTCAAATAAAAGACTCTCAAGCCTCTGTTAACAGGTTTATCAGGAGGATTACTTCCTTTTCTAAATCATCCACTCTACTCCTCCCTCCGATTAGCCAGAATAATGAAACATTACCCATGTGCCCTTTTTGTGAAGTTAAATTTGAAGGACGAAAAAAGCTGAGCTTGTAAATGTATCTGGGACTATTTAGATGAGACATTGCAAAGAAGTCGTGCCCTCCTACAGATTTAGGGAGACGTTCAAAATGCCAGGAGACTGATGATCAGCATGGAATTAGACAATGAGAGCAAGAGTGAGATTCCCTGGTAGATATAGGTGTGGTTTGTTGGTGAACAATCTCCTGGAAGGGATGTAGATTTTAATAAAGTGGGTCATCTTAAGGGACAGAGATTAAGCATGTCTCCTATCTCATTAGATTTTTCTGGAACCTCTACCTCTATTGGAAGCAGATATTTGGCAGGGACCTAGACATGCTTAAGTTAAAAGAGATGTGAGGATAAAGAGATCCCCTGTATTAAGTTTATGAGAGACTGCTTCAGATTCTTCTCAAAGTGCATATATTACTTCATGATGAAACACATACACACATGCATTTCTCATTCTTCTCTCTTTTCCTCTCTGAAATTTGGAAATACTTGGCTCTACTCTCTCAATGTATACAAAGAAGAGACCCTCACAAATTACTAACACCTGGAGTTAATTCTCCCTTGGCTATGATCAAATAGGAATCCTTACTCTGAATAGTGAAATAGATCAGACCTCTCTTGCCTGACTCCAATATTTACTTGGTATTAACCTATTTTCCTTAATTTCAGTGTCTAGGAATTAGATACTTAGAATATCAAGAGAGTTTTCCTTCTAAAAGTAAATGTGGCCTGTTTTCAATTTTTTTCTGTATAGTAGATAATGGGTTCCTATAGCCTTGAACTTTAACACTGACAGAAGCACATGTAAATAGATAAAGGCAATGGTCTGGGAATGCACCAGAGTAATATTCCTGTGTCTAGGAGTCATCATAATCATCTCTTCCTTGTGGTTTAACAATTTCCTATGTCATTAAAACATCCTCGGCTGTTAACAAATGACACCTGTCACCTTACTTTTGGTTCTGGTCCAAAACTCACCCAAATATTTTTTGAGTCAATATTTATTTGATTTTGCTGCAAAAATTAGCACTACTGAAGTAATCAAAACATAAAATTGACTCAAAAGTCAAGCATCCTGATATCTCAAGGTAACATATTTGGGGTAATTCTCAGGAAAAAGAAATCCTGCCCTATGTGAGGAAATGAAAATGAGTTCAAGGACTCAGGACTGTTAAGGAGTATGGCAGATATGACTGCTGAGGTCCCTTGGAGTGACATACAAACAGAAATGATGACGCCAGCAGCTTAGGGTGGGGGTGATAATGCTGCCATATTGCTACCATTAATAACACAGATGCGAGCCAATCTCTCATCACTAAAACTTTCTGCACATTTTCCAGGACATTTTGCCTGCTCCTCAACATACCTAAAATGAGATTTGCTCACATTCAGAAGCAGCCCTGCCTATACATTCTGACAAAGATGTAGAACCCTGAAGTCCACGTTTCCTAACAGTCTCTAGCCTTGGCTGTAGGCCTGCAACTGCCTTCCACATTCGCCTTGCAGACTGGGCAAACTGCAGACTGCTCTTCTCATTGGGGGAACTGCCTACCATGCTATTATGAAGCCAAAGTTTGTCTTTTTCTATCATTGATTAATATATATTCTCATCTTGGCTTCTACCATAGTATTATCAGTCCACATGTCTGAATCTCTTCAATAACTATAAGCTGCTTTGTATGTTAGTCATCTTTCTAGCTTTCCTTCCAAGGAATAGAGAGCCATTAGCATGAAAACCAATTAATTGGCTTTATAATTGTGAAGCAGTTATACATCTTAGTTATAGAAATCACTGTAAACAGTACAGGCCTAAAGTAGAGAATAAAACCAGAAAACATGTAGGAAGAAGCTAGGATGTAGCTCATCTGTCCAGTACTTGCCTAGCATGCAAAAAGCCCTCAGTTTCCACCCTATTACCATGGATGGTACTGCAGTAACATAATAGAAAAGATTGGGATAGGAGCGTCAGAAGTTCAATTATCCATGGCTACATAGTAGGCTTGAAACAGCCTGCAATACAGAGAACCTGTCTCGATACAAAAACAAAGACAAGCAAACTGTATGAGTGACTGGGTACTTCTTATTTTTGTTGTAAGACTTTATGTCAAAGATACCTGCAACTTTAGTTGAACATATTATTTATAAAAAATTTGGTCACTTGGAAGTAGCATATAGGTATATGACAGACATATTAGCAATAGACATGGTATTTACCATGGTCCGAGTAGTATGGTAAGCACCTTCGCATCACTAAGTATCATGTCAGGGCTAAAGGGAAGACCCTATATCAATTTTTAAAATAGACACTGAGAGACACAGAGTGGTCAAATAACATCCTAAGATCACACAAACAGTCAGTGGAGGAAAAATGATTATATCCTAGAGTTTATAAACTGACTCACTTTTCCGTATTGACTGGGAATAAAAAAAGACATGGAACACAGCACTCTCTTCTCTTTCTCCCTGGTTTGTTGGTTGTAAATTGGCTGGTAGTTACCTCCTGCCACTTTTATTTAGAAAGCTTATAAGGCAGAGCAAGAAAAAGGAAAAATACCATTTACTATTGCCGATTTTCTTTTTCATTAAATTATTTTCAAAACTTTTATTTCTATGCTGTTCTAGGGAACAATTCTGGTTTCGGTCAGAGGAAAAATTAGAAAAATTTTCTCATTGAAGATGGTTTAGTAAGGGTTCTCTAGAGTAACAAAACCAAGGGATATGTGCATATGTGTATGATCTATGTATACATTTATATATATATATATATATATATATATATATATATATATATATATATATACATATGTGCATATCAGAATTTATTAAGTAAGATGTAAAATAGTAACAACAGACAAATCACAAAAAAGTTGAAACCCAGTCCTGGAGGCTGAGTACATTAACAATTAGAAAACTTCCTTAATAGCAATCATTGGGGCCCCACAACTAACCCTTACTTAGTCCACAAGGCCGGTACCTCAGTAGTCCCAGGCTTGTATCGGAAGCAATAAAAAAATCTTGCCTTCATTTCCTGACCTGACCTCCCTCATTGGTGACAGGAAAGTTGTAAGAGGAAATAAACACTTTTCTCCCCAAGTTGCTTTTGGGAATGGTATTTTATCACATGAATAGAAAACCACAAACTGACACCTAAAGGAATTTGGTTTCCCTGTGCAATTAAAGAAAAAATTCTGTTATTATTTTTGTTCTTGCACCTTAAAATATGCTTCTCACCTGTAACTATAGCTACAGGATGTATGGAATATTAAATAAATGACATTATTTCAAGGAATGGAACTCAGGATGAAGGTCCATCTTCATGAGCCAACAGTTTCTTAGTCTCTCTGTCTTTCCCTTCTCTCTCCCATCCATATATATTTGTGTGTGTAATAGAAAAAGAGATAGAAGAGAAGAGAACAGGAAAGAGAGAGAGAGAGTAATTACCACCATCACGAAAAATCCGATACTTTGGGCACCTACAGAGGCTATGGCTCTAGATTGAGGATAAATGGATATGATTGTATTTTCAGTATGTCCTTATGGTTTGGAAGGTGAGTAAAAATTAAGCATTAGATCCATTTGCTTGGCTATCAGAGTTTTTATGACGCTCGCGCTGCATAGCACATTCTTTAGTGAGCATTTGCCTTGTGTTCCGGAATCAATGTCCCCAGTGTACTAAAGGTCAAGTAAGCATTGCATGAGCTATTCTTCCAGAGAGAGATGATCCTGTTTTCACAAAGTCACATTAGGGCAGAACTTGCAGTGCATGCTTCCATTTTCCAGTACCCGGCATCCACTGCAGCTCTCCATGTTTACAGGAAGGAAATTACTGTTGCTGTAGTGTCAGGAAATCTTCCAAGGCTGGAAAAACCAAGGCAGGCTTTTAAAAATTGACTTAAGATTTTCAGTCAGATTCAACAGACTGCTTTAAAAATAATTGATAGCATTCAATTGATAGCCTTTCTGGTCTGAATATATATATATGACATATATTTATGTATATCAACAATAAAATAATTTATTTTATTTTCTCATATAATCATTTATAGATATTTTATCTTTAGAATATGGGTAAGAGAACTAGTACTGCATAAACTTGTTTAACTTTTTCAGAGTATTGTTGGCGCAGACATTTCAATACTACAGACAACATATTAATTTCCATTTCATTTATAACTAGTCCTTTGACTCAAGCCCACGGTAAAACTTGTTCAATTTATTGTACTTTTGTAGAACTGTTTTTCTCAATGAACTTACTCTCTGGTCACTGATCACCATTAAGCTTTAAAACTTCACCCTTGAATTTCTTGACTTTCTTTAGCCTGAGAAATTTGGTTATTATGTTTCATTTTCAAGGCGAGATTTTCATTCCTACTCAGTACTTTAGAGCACTAGAGAACAGATTCAGTGTGATGGTGAATAGTATTCTGTTCATCATTATGTTGGCATTTAGAAGTCAGAGCCTTGTGTCTTTCCTTTAATATAGTGCATGCAAATTCTACCATTTCCTGCCACAGGGAAGACAGAGCTGAAATGATCTCTTCTCATTTAACCTGGCTTCTTGGGGTTCCCAGGTCCAAAGCTCACCCTAATAAGGCAGTAATTAACTTTACATCAGACTCCTTCCTGCACTCCACAAGGCAGTCAGCAAGTTCTATTGATTTTTTTTCTGTACCACCTTTTTCAGGGCTTTATTCTCCATATAACATTTTGGGGGAATTCATAAAGGTGCCAGAATTTTCTTTCTGTTCTATCAGACCTTATTTTTTTTTCCCCAAATGATGTTCAGAAGATGATAATCATAACTGGCCACAGTGTCTGAGGACTTGCCAGCATTTTTTAGGAGGAATGTGATCATCTAGGCTGGAATCAGTTCCACATGGCTGAGCTCAAAACTGCAGGGACTATGTGCCAACCCTCCCCCCAGGCCTTATCTTCATATCCAGTGAGCCTGGGAGGCTGAAGACAAATTTGCTTAGATGCAGGCTCTAATACATCAGAGCAGTTTCTCAGCCCCTTTGTCACGCTCACTCGGAGTTATCATACGGATAGCCAGGGCAGCTGTTTTATGCTCCACCCTGAGCAGATTTTGAGGATGCTCTGTCTTTGACATTGGGATACCCCAGGAGCAATTTGGGCTGTGTAGGCAGTTCATTGACAGGTAATAATTTTGATCCTATAACCATATCATTAATTCTTACGTAGTTCAATTTTCAGGGCCCTGGTCTGATCTTTAAGGAAATAAGATGAATAATGTTATCTATTTATTTAATCCACAGACACACCCCATACACTCTCAGGGCCTAGCTCCTATTACAGTAGTACACTTGTCTTCCTTGCGTGCTCTGACATCGGGAACATCATCATTCAATTCTCACTTTTCAGGATGCACATGAAAACGACTAAACAACATTGAAAAAAAATGACATACTCTGCCAGGCAAATTTCGTCTGGAACATAATAAATTTTGTCAGGGTCATATCATGCCCTTCTATTAATAATAATAGCAATAAGATTTGTGATTTCCTCAGAGCACTCATAATCTTTCATCTTAGTTCTCCAAAAAAGAACTGAGTGTGTCAAAGTTGGCACACTATAGTTTCCTAACATATTCCAGTTTGGATTCCTTCACTGTTCCTTGCCATGCTGATATCACACCCACCCCAGGCATTGCAAAATGCTTCTATGCCCCAGCATGAGGGTATTTTAAAAATGCAAACAAATGACAAATAAATTTTTTAAAAAAACTATTTTTCCAAATAGGTCATAAACTCATTTGGTAGTTTCTGTCTGATTTAAATTAGCACCTTTACATAGTCCCTCCCTTGCCATATGGACTGTGTGCATGCTTTTGATGTTATGGATTGAATCACAAGATGCTGCGGAAATGAATACCCCTCAGAACTAAAGAAAAAGCAAAGAAGAAGCCTATTTGTGCTAAAATAGAATGACTGCCAAGGTGACAGTCTCTGCTGGGCCTTCTGGGAAGTAGGTGTGGCTGGAATTCCCCTAAGAGGGGATTTTAATGTTAGTCTTGGTTCTGGTGACTATTGTTGAATACTTTTCCTCCCTTGGTCAAAGCTCACAAAGAAGTTCTTTCTTGGCCAGGAAAGATACAAGTAAAATATTTTTCTGTGTATTGAATGTAACTTGAGATGAAGCAGAATACAAATTGCAGCTAGTGGGAGCAGGATTGCTCAGAGAGCAAAGGGTAGAAGTGGGGAGTATGGTACTGGTTGCAGGAGTGAGGAATGAGCTATATATAGTTACGTCTCTGTTGCTATGATAAAACACTTGGACCAAAAACAAGTTAGGGGAGAAAGGGTTGATTTGGCCTCATGGTTTCGAAGGCTACAGACCATCAGGTAGGACAAGGGTAGCAGCATGTGACTGCCATTAGCCTCAAAAGGAGGCAAAGTGATTACATATCATCCACCTACTGGAAGCAGGGACAGAGAAAACAGGAAATGAGGCCAGAGTATAAGATCCCACCCTCTCCCCATGACCAGTGACGTACATCAATAAGGGTTCACCTACTAAAGGTTTCTTAATCTCAAAAAAAACAAAAACAAACAAACAAAAAAACAAACAAACAAACAAAAAAAACAAACAAAACATTCCCACTGGAGAACAAATATGTAAGCACATGAACCTGTGGAGGACATTTCATATTTAAGCTACAACAGGGATTAAAGGGAATGAAAAATGAAATGATTTCGTAGGCTGGAAACATAGGCAAAGCTTAACTGTCTCAACAGTATATGTGCTTCTACGTGTGTTCTACATGGTACAGTTTGTTGGGCATTAGCTCTGGTTGAGCCAAGGAACTACACATTACGAAGTTTACAAGATGATTGTATCCATACAAAGGATGATCTGATTGCTTTACTTGACAAATTCTATCACACAAAGCACTCAGTCATAATGATTTACCATGACCTTTATGGGAAAACATCTGAAGAAATTGCATACCTACACCAAATTTCTTCTCTCTCCCACCATTCATGCCTCCCTCCCTTCCTCCCTTTGTCCCTACTCCATTTTCCCTTCCTTCCTTCCTTCCTTCCTTCCTTCCTTCCTTCCTTCCTTCCTTCCTTCCTTCCTTCTCTCCATTCCTCCTTCCTTCCTTTCCTCCTCCTTCCTTTGCTCCCTTCCCACTCTATCTCTCTTCCCTCCCTCCTTCCCCACTCTATAACCCTTTCTTCCCCCTCTCCCCCCCTTGTTCCCTTCCCACTCATCTCCCTTATCTCCCTCCTCCATCTCACCTTTCTCCCTCCTTCACCCTCTGTCCCTCCCTTCCCCCCACTCTGAATCCCTCTCTTCTTTCTGTCTTTCCCTTCTCCTTTCTTCCTTCTCTCTTCCCTCCCTCCCTATTCCATTTTCACTTCCTTCCTTTCTTCCCCTCCCTGGTCTTTTCTAAAATTGATTTTTTTTTTTTTACAATTTCTTATGTTCATATAATATATTCTTATCATACTCAGCCTCCCATTTTCTTATCTCTCATTCTTTAACCTCCTTTCTCCCAAATCCCCAACCCGATTTCACGTCTCTTTGCTTTTTTTTTTTTTTTTTTTTAATTTTGCTTTGGGAGCTAGCTACTGGATTTAACCAGGCTCATTAGTGTGGATCTGTGTGTGAATCTATTCATTAGAGCATGAGTAACTTAACATTGGCTATATTACTAAAGACAATGGCTTCTCTGCCAGAAGTCACCAACTGCCACTAGTTTTATGGACAGGGTCCCATGAGCCCTCTCCATCTATGACTGATGACAAATAATAATTGTGAAATTGGATTGGAAACCTATGATCTCTGTGCATTCCCCACCAGGCAAATCTCTAGTGGAAACCGATAGGCCATCAGATCACCTGTGTGCAGAATCAAAACAGCACGGCATCAGTCAAGCCCTGTTGACATCAGGTACACATACCACGGACTAACATGTTCATCTCACAATAAGGTGATGTCATCAAAGGAGCACAGTGACTCAACACAATCTCGTTGGCCTTTAGACAGGCACTGCCATGAGGGGTATTGAAGATTTACTCATCTAAGATTTGATGGAAGTTTCTCATATTTGAAAGCTGGTTTTATACTGGTTGTTTTGTTTTTCTCTTTGTAGCAATTATGCCTTTCTCCAGATTAACTCAAAATTTGGCTCAGGAATGATTCTCATTCTCTCACTGTTGACATCCCATGGGCAAACTGTTCTGGAGTAAGCATGTGCTTGTTTCAGAGGGCATGTGAAGATAAGCAGAGGAAGCACAGGGGTGCCAGTTACCTCCAAGGATTGCAACTTGACAATATCACATGGTTAAATCAGAGCTCAGTAGAAGTTAGTATTTCTCCCCAAAAGATAACATTTTGAAGACTTTAATACCCTGGGTGGAAGTGATTCTTGGATATCAATAGTATAGATTGATAGAATATTTGGCAAAATCCCTGAAAGGACAGTTTTTGTAGGGTAAAAGAAAATTTTATTCATGTTTTCTCTAGTTTTTTAGTTCAATGGTTCATGTATAATGTAAGAAATATCAAAGTCAGTGATATTTATCTTCAAATTATTTGCACAAAGGTTATTGCTAAATTCAGCACAGGGGATAGATGGCTGGGCAGGTAAGGGTCATGCTGACTCCCATGATCTACTCCAAGCACTATGCTCCTTGTGTCAGCTCATCTCACCTGCACAGTGTTGAAAAGTTTTCTTTGGCAAATGCAAATGGGTGCTTTGTAGATTGGCACTATGCCTTTCTAGTTTATATATTTTTCTTTTTTATCATTATTTATTCAAATGGGTTTTTAAAATCCACTTTAGATCCCAATCCTCCTCCCTCCTTCCTCTCCTAAGTCCCACCCTCCCTCTCTATTTCCCTTCTCACCCCTCCCCTACTTCTATGATAGACCTTATATCATTTTTGTTGTTTTGTTTTTAACGTTGAGGATTAAACCCAGGCCTTGCACAATCTAGGCCAATGCTGTCCCACCTGATTACATCCTAGGCTTATATTTTATTCAGTTTTGTTTTACTGCATTGAATCCTGGGATGATGGGGACCACAAGGAAAATCCTAGAGCCCTTAGCATCATAATAGTGAAACAGAATCAGTGCACAGTGATTGTGGATCCCAAGAGGATAACTGGATGGATATTTTCCTATAAGATCCAAAAGCAATGAACATGAAGACGCACATGTAAATCAGTGGAAAAGCGAATACAATAAAAGCTGAGTGAGGATGTTGTTGCGAAGATGGTCCTGGAACTCAGGAGAGATTCCAAGAGAGGCTGAAGTGGATTTTTTTTTTTTTTTTTTTGAAGAGAGGAAGGATGAATACCAACAGGATGAACCATGGGTCTAGGAAGGCTACTTTGATGGAAGTAGAGCAAGCCAGGAAAGGCACATTCCCTCAGAGCCTTTCACACACAACACCTTTTACCCCAGTGTATTCACCCTTCTCCTTGGCTTGGGTGCCTAATCCACAGTCTCAGAGGAAACTCTATTTGAAGCCAAAGTCCTGATTATTCTATTCATACAAAGCATCCAATGCAAAACATTTCCCACCAGAGTCAATCAAAACTTGAACTTTCCATTTGCAGAGGTCGTGCTTGGCTCCTTCCTACATACTCATTTTTTCCCCTATAATATTCTATATCAAAAGAGCACTGAGGTTTCTTACTGCCCCCATTTCTAGAATCTAATCACTTAACGCTTCAGCTGCTACTGATCTGGCTGGGACCACCCACCCCAAGTACTGTAAGAACTTTCTAAATGATACCTTTACCTCTTAAAGACAAAATAGGCAGATTTTTATTTTTAAATAGAAAACTAGATCAGGTTATAATTCCCACTTTCCAAATGCTCAAATTTAATTCCAAGCAAGCTTCCACGTCTTTATAATGCCTTACAAACCCATTAACTTTCCTTCATCCTATTATTTTGTTTCCTCTTGTGTTTGAGATACATAGACATGTTTCTGTGGGGATGTGTGCATTAGCATGTGTACAAATTTGTTTGCATACATATGTGAATGAATGTAAAGGTTAGAGGTTAAGTTAGTTCAGATGTCCTCCTTCCTCTATCATCAGTCCCCTCCCCCATTATTTTTTAAACAGTGGGACTCTCACTGAGCCCAGGGCCCATCAGTTTGGATAGGTTGGCTGGCCAGTGAGCTTCCTTGACCTGCCTGTCACCCCCAGCCACAGTACCAAGATTACAGATGTGAGCCAACACACCTAGCTTTGTAAGTGAGGGTCCAAAGAGCCTGCGCAGTAGGCTTCTTATGGACTGAGCTATCTTCTCTTCTCCTTGACCACACTTCTCACTGCTCTTCTAGGAACCAGCGTTCATTCATTTTACTTAGGTTTACTGTCGGGAATAATTCATGGGTTAGAGATAGAACAGAAGGCAGTGAACCAAATAGTGAAGCCTTCAAAGAGTGGAACAGCTAGTTATCAAAGTGTTGTGCTGACAAACACCAGCAATGATGAGTGATCATGTTTGATAGCTTATTTCTCAGGACTAATCATGGGGAGTGGACACTGCTGCTGAAGAAGTTTACTGAAGTGTGCAAACTGACACAAACCGGTGACAGAAAGAAGGAGCTGAGGATGAGCAAAAAGATGAATGGGGTCACAATGCAAAGAAGGCTGAGTGACAGTCGTTCATCAGTGCCTGCTCCTAGATGGCTCTACTCTGCTGTCTCTTGGAGACAAGAAGCAGTCATTTTACACCAACTCACCGATTTCTCTCATGCTTCCCATGATGAGTGTTTTATTTATTTTCTTCTCGTTTTGTAACACACACACACACACACACACACACACACACACACACACACACCCCTCCTAATTTACCCCCAAGACCTTAGTAGAATGCAGGACCTTTTACTTCCTTGCGCCTCTTTATTACCTGATCCATGGTAATGCTCCCAATCAATTGTTTTACTAATAGCATTTCTTTTACTACCCCAGGGGAAAACTTAAGAAAATTACCTTGTAAATCTTCAATTTCCTTCGTTTAATGGTGCCTACATTTTTAGGCATTCCATAAAACAATTTTAAATTCCTTGCAGCGTAACAGCTGCATAGTAAGACTGAACGAGAGTTTGCTCCTTCCTCTTCTATGTTACACCTAATAAGCAGTAGGTGAACATCACAGTGACCGAATGGAAAATAAGAAAGCACAAATGACGGGTAGAGCAGAGATGGGCGGAAGCAGACATGGCCTCTGTTTGCACTTCTTGTTTTACCAAATAGGAAGCTGAGCATGAGAACAGGAAGCGGATGGTTCTTACCTTTCATTATTTACAGAACTACTGTTGTGATGCTTTCTGTGTTGGGAGATTTTCAACTTTTGTTTCACTGTGACGTTCTAGCAGTTGCAGCCTATAAAGTAAACTGGCAGTAGATGAACGAAGGTGCAGACACAAAAGTACAAATGTGCAGAAAACAAGACCTCTATAAAGTCAGAGAATCAAACAGTGCTAAACTGTTGGCGCATTCACAGTTACACACACACACAAACACACACACACACACACACACACACCACACACACACACACACACACACACCTAGGAGCTTAAATATACTTCAGAAAACCTAAGGGGCTTTTAGCAGAACTTCTACTGCAATGGGAGGAAGAGAACAGACTAGGTTTGGTTTTGTTATCAAATCTGCCCGAGGAGCTGGAAAGATGGCTCCTTGCAGAAGAGTACTTGGTCTTTCAGAGGACCGAAATTCAATTCCTAGCTTCCACATGGCCACTCACAACCACTAGTAACTCCAGTTCCATAGGCTTCAATGTACATTGCAGCACTCACATACAGACTGACAAAACATTCATGTATTTTAATTAAAAAACAAACAAACAAACAAAAAGTCTTGAAATAATAATCAGGAAGCCAGCTGTTAGCCTCTGTCTGGGTAGGTGTGAAGACAGAGCCCTAATACCTCACCACTTCTGCTCCCTCTAACTCCTCTTTGTCTTAGTGTGTGTGTGTGTGTGTGTGTGTGTGTGTGTGTGTGTGTATGTGCGCGCGCGCGCAGAGTATCATGTTGTAGCCTAGGCTGCCCTTGAACTTGTCCCATCTTTCCTTTGAAGTATGGGTATAAATCGTACATTGGAGTATGGCTTGAATCCCTATGGTCATCTCTCCAGTCTTCTTCCTGTGGAGAAAATCTTCCCAGGCTGATAAGAGCCTGGCATATCAGACAAAGCAGGCTTGTGGCCCCTGTTGTCCACGAGGACTACATTCCCTCTTAAAACAGGACAGATTTTTCGGGGGGCGGGGGGCGGGGATTCTCCCATTCATCCCTTCTGCATAGTTTCAAGGGAATATGCCACCAAAGAAGTACATTTGAGGGAGAGCCGTTCTGACTGTGTGGCCCTGCTGGGTCGCTGTTTGTAGATGTGGGACGTCTTCTGAAGAAATTGCTCTACTGCACTATTTGGAACTTCAGCCTAGCACCAGCTTCCCTCTCTCCTGACCCACGCTGATATCCTTGCAAGGTCGGGGTACACCGCAGACCTTCTGCCTCTTCCTGTGAGCCAACAGGTAAGCACAGCTCGGTTCCCGGATGGAGCCCACAAGGCAGAAAAGCAGCCTGAGTGCTCTAAAGCTCTGAGGTTCTCTCCAGGCAGCAGCTCAGGCGGACTAACGTGAGGAATCCATTATAATAACACGCTTTTTGAGGAAAGGGGATTACAGGTAATTTTCTTTTATTCCCTAGTAACAAGGTTTTAATACAGTGCTGAGACAGTAGTTGAAAATCAAATACCTCATTGAATTAAAGCGAAAAGCAGATGGATCGGCTCATTCCTTTCTCAAGGCTTTGGGAACGTGGAAGGTGGAGATTCTTCCAGTGAGCAGCTTTTTCAACATCAGATTTTCTTCCATATTTAGACTGCACATCTTCCCCCAAGGCCTGATTCAACATGAAGAGTTGCAAATTCCACGAGATTCATGTTAATAGGCTTTTGATAAAGGAACAGTTGAACATGACCGGTACTCCGAGAAGCAGATCCCAGAAGCATGCCTGTTTGTATGTAACGTGCATTCAGTCACAAATTTATCACGTATATCAGCAACGTTCTCATTCTGACGGGGCAGCAAAAGACACTTAGAAACCTGAAGCAAAGGCAGGACTGTGGAATTCTGGGCTCTGGGGTCTTGGTTCAGCCCAAAAAGATGTAGCTAGTCTTCTGGAAGAGGGAAGCTCAGTGCCCATGACCATGTCCGGCTGCTCATAACAACCTGAAATTCTGGTTCCAATGCATCCAATATCCTCTTCTGTATTCAGAGGACACGCCCCAAGCCCCATGAACTCGTGGATGCGTGCATACATATATTCACATTCGATGAGTTTTTCGGCACACAGAAGGCCGTCAATATGCATCTGTTGAAGAAACAGAAGGAATCTGGGCATGTGTATTCTGTTAAAGAATAGAGCTTACCTGGAGAGCAAATTTTACTCCCTTGGAAGTCATATATATAATGTATATATTAGGCTTCAATATTGTGTACAAAATTTCAGATACAGCACAAAGTGGAGTGTTGCTATATTAACCCCTGAACATAAATTTCTAATGGGGAAACCAACTGAACATTAAGTAGAGTGCTATGAGCAGTAGCTCACCTAACGCATATTTACAATGAATAGCTGATTAGCACCATGCTGTGATGAAAGAGGAGTGGACAGCCTTCTATTTTATCCCTTTCTAAGGACTCACACTCTGCTGAATCGTTTTGAAGCTCATCTTTGAACTATTCTTGACTTTGCTGAATGAGTGAAAAACTTAAAAGTTCCGGCTTTCATAGGAATTGCTCGTCTGTTATTACAAAATCAACATACAATCCTTCACAGGTGTTGGGGGAAATGACACAAAAGTGAATATAGCATGTTATCTCAGGTTATAGCAAATAAAAGAAAATAAAGGTTAAAAAGACAGGTCTTCAAAGTCAAGTTAATCAGGGTGAACAATGTCACCTACCTGCAGAGAAGACAGTTCATGCTTGACATCATGCAGGTAAAAATTGCAATTACACTGGGAATCAATGGGATAGATGACAGCATGATAGTTTGGCTATAGAGTGTGTGTGATATACAGGTATGGAAACAGACTTCACTATTGATGAAATCAAAATAAAGGCTCCCGGATGCTAAATTTCTCACGCATTTCCAACTGATACAAATGAGGATAAAAGGTTATCACAATGTGTAGGCAAACTGCCTTTCCTTTTTCTAGTGAGTTTCCAGGGCGGGGGGAAGCTAATCAAAATTGACTGGTGACTGATGCAGAACTATAGCCAGATAGTGTCTTGGAAGAGGAAAAGGTCTATCACCAGCCATGCCAGGATGGCAATGCACGGAGTAGTTGGACAAATACGTACTGTTTTTTCCTGTTAAGTGCAGTGTTAATAATGGCTGACTTAAGGCACATGACAGTTCAGCAAAAGGTGCTGTGTATAAGGATTTGCAAATTGCCTTCATTCTCTTATGATACATGTAGGCATAGATTAAAACTTCGCTAAACTTGTCTCTCAAGCAAGATAATACACACTCATCATTTTCCTTAGGCACCGGGGTTGGGTCAACAGCTGGGGGTTGTCTTTAATCTACCAGATACTACAACAAATTCTAAATCACAGTCTTCAGAATCATTTCATCAGCTTTTCAAACAGGAGTGTAAACATGAGCTGTCATTTGTCAGAACAGCTTTCAGTGATCAAGGCTTTGCTGTTGATCAAAATTAAGCCATTAAGCACAATTATGATAAAGGAGAATGTATAATGAAAAGGCTCCTGACTGTCCTGGAGCTGTAATGGTATTTCCCTGAGGACAGAGGAGTCCTCTTCCTGACATCGCCAGATCTTTGTGGCTCTACACTATTAGATACAGGAATCCCTGGACTGGATATTGGGAAGATACTCTGATAGAAGTGGCAAAAAATCATAAACAGAATAGATGTGAAATAAATAGACACATTTATCTTCTAAAGAGAAATTAAGGAGGTCTTCAGAAGATAGTCTTTAATCTGCAGTAATTTATGCAAAAGAAAGACAATATGTGTACAGGGAGACTCTTGCCTACCTCAGCCTTAGATTACCATAAAACAGAGCCATTGGAGAAGTAGAACAGATCATATAAACTCACCAACATTCTGACATCTCACAACTGGAGTGTGTCAGATCCAAAGGCAAGGCAGCATGTGACATGTCTTTCTAGATCACATAGAATGGGGTAAAGGGCCCAATCCCCTCCAACAAACTTTAAAAGAACCGGGAGATTGGAGAGTCAGGGTCTACTCACAATGCCGCACCTGCCATGAAAACAGTTGAGTTCCAGCTTAACTCAAATATCACACGGAGGCAAAGCAAGCAGTCAGGAAACCATGCAATGCTCAACCCTCAATACTCAATAATCTGCTTCTGCCTGTAAATCTCTACCCTTGTTTCATTGTGTTTCTCAAATATTCTCCATTATTATCTATTAGTTATTTTATTGTATGTGCATTCATGTTTGTGTGTGTGTATATGTGGTATAAAACACATGCGTGTGTGTGAGTATGTGTGCCCACTTGTGTGCACCTACATATGCATAGAGGTCAGGAAGCACCTTCCTCTATCACTGTCCACTTTTTCATCTGAGACAAAGTCTGTCACTGAACTTTGAGCTAGGCTGAATGCCAGCACACCCCATCGGTCTCCTGTTTCCCATCCTACTTCAACACTGAGCTGGCATGTGAGTTCAGACACACTCATCTTTTTTAAGTGGGTTCGTGGGATGGAACACAGTTTCTCATGCTTGTCCAGCAAGTGCTCACACCCAATGAGCTATCTCCCCAACCAATGAATATTTTTTGTGATTGTTGATGCAATGGTACACTAGCAGAACATTAATCATTCAGTCATTTGCCAAGTGTGTTGAATGTCGATTCCTTTATTTGACACCAGAAAAATAAAGACACCAAGACCCAGTTACTGGCCTCATGTGATGTTTCGGCTGAGATGTGATCCCTCAGCTCTCAGCTTCCAGCCACCATATTTGCTTTCCACAATGCTTCATTGCTGTGTTGGTAATGGACTCTTATCTCTTTGAAGCAAGCCCCCACCCCAAACAATCAAACAATCAAAAAACCTCTTTATTCTTTAAGTTGCTTCACTCATGGTGTTTTCTATTTCTTTCTTCAAATCTCTGAAGAAAGAAATAGAAGAAGATATTAGAAAATGGAAAGATCTCCCATGCTCATGGCTCGGCAGGATTAACACAGTAAAAATGGCCATCTTACCAAAAGCAATCTACAGATTCAATGCAATTCCCATCACAATTCTTTACAGATCTTGAAAGAAAAATTTTCAACTTCACAAGAAATAACAAGAAGCCCAGAATAGCTAAAACAATCCTCTACAATAAAAGATCTTTAGGAGGTATCTCCATTCCTGATCTCAAGCTGTACTATAGAGCAACAGTAATAGAAACTGTGTAGTACTGGCATAGACACTGACTGGTGGATCAATGGAACCGAACAGAAGACCCAGAAATAAACCACAAACACTTATGAATACCTGATATTTGACAAAGATGACAAAACCATACAATGAAAAACAGATAGCATCTTCAATAACAGTGCTGGTCTAACTGGATATCTACAGGTAGAAAATGCAAATAGATCCATACTTATAATCCTGTACAGTTAGTCCAAGTAGATCAAAAACCTCAACATAAAACCAGAAACACTAAACTTGTTAGAAGAAAAAGTGGGGAAGAGCCCTGAACTCATTGGCACAGGAGACAACTTCCTGATTAAAACACCAACAGCACAGGCTCTGAGATTAACAATCAATAAATGGGACCTCATGAAACTGAAAAGTTTCTGTAAAGCAAAGGACACTGTCTTCAGAACAAAACGACAGCGTACAGATTGGGAAAGGACCTTCACCAACTCTATATCTGACAGAGGGCTAATATCCAGTATATATAAAGAACTCAAGAAGTTAAAAAACAACAAACCAAGTAATCCAACTAAAAAATGGGGTAGAGAGCTAAACAGAATTCTCAGTAGAGGAATATTGAATGGCAGAAAAACACTTAAAGAAATGCTCAAAGTCCTTAGTCATCAGGGAAAGGCAAATCAAAAAGTCCGTGACTTTCACCTTACAACCATCACAATGGGTAAAATCAAAGACTCAAGTGACAACACATGCTGGAGAGGATGTCGAGAAAGGGGAACCCTCATTCATTGCTGGTGGTAATGTAAATCTGTACAACCACTTTGGAAGTCAATCTGGCACTTTCTCAGAAAATTAAGAATAGTGCTTCCTCAAGATCCAGCTATACCACCCCTAAGCATATATCCAAATGATGTTCAAGTACACAACAAGGACATTTGCTCAACCATATTCATAGCAATTTTATTCATAATAGCCAGAATCTGGAAACAACCCAGATGTTCCTCAACTGAGGACTGGATACAGAAATTGAGGTACATTTACCCAGTGGAATACTACTCAGCAATTAAAAACAAGGAAATCATGACATTTGCAGGCAAATAGTAGAAACTAGAAATGATCATCCTGATGAGATATCTCAGAAGCAGAAAGTTACAGATGGTATATACTCACTTATAAGTGGATATTAGACATATAAAATAGGATAAACATACTAAAATCAGTACACCTAAAGAGGCTAAGCAAGAAGGAGGACCCTGGGTAAGATGATCAATCCTCATTCAGAAAGAAAAATGGGGTAGACATCAGAAGAGGGATAAAAAAGGAAACAGGACAGGAGCCACCACAGAGGGCCTCTGAAAGACTCTACCCAGCAGAGAATGGAAGTAGATGCTGAGATTCATAGTCAAACTTTGGACAGATTTCAGGGAATCTTATAAAAGAAGGGGGAGATAGAAAAACCTGGAAGGGACAGGAGCTCTACAAGGAGAGCAACAGAAACAAAATATCTGGGCCCAGGGGTCTTTTCTGATTCTGATACTCCAACCAAAAACCATGCATGGAGATAACCTAGGACCCCTGCGCAGATGTAGCCCATGGCATCTCAGTGTCTGAGTGTGTTCCCTACTAAGGGGATGTGTGGATAGAGAGATATACTGTAGGACCCACTGTGACATATTACAGATTCCACAATGAAATGTTTTCTATGCTTTGCTTTTTGTGTTGTTCTGTGTGTCTGTGTGTGTGTCTATGTATGGTTATTGGGTGGGGGAGGTTGCAAGGGCAAAGGGTGGATAAGAAGAGATGGGGAGATGAGTGGGACTGGGGTGTATTATGTGAAACAAAGAATCAATAAATTTTTTTTAAAAAAAATAACCATTTTGAAAGCTTAATTATTTATTTGGTACCTACTATGTGCAAATCATTGTATAAAGACTTAAAATTAAAATATGAAAGTACATTTCTCATTGTGTATGATAAATTTGCATGAAATTATCAAACAGAACACAAACACTGATGTGTCATAATCAGTTAATGTACACACATTATTTCTCTGCCTACTATGAGACACATAACTGGTGGCAGTTGCAAACCATGAAAGCATTGTAGAGTTGACCTGGAGATCTTGGAGGGGTCTCTTTAAGCTGCAATTTGAATCATGGGATCTAAAACATGGAATTTTCTTCAGAAGCTATATATAGAGACATCAATAAGAAGGCCACGCCTAGAAAATATGAACAAGGAATTCCAGCAAAGTGGAGCAAGTATTTATCACATCCAGTCAGTTTGCTTCAATTTAATTTACCCATTCTTCTTTCCCCCTCTTTTGTTCACATTAAGATTGTTTAATATTCGTGCAGTAATTTTCAGGGGCTCAATTCCTCAACCCCTCGATGCTTCCAAACCACTGTAAACTGAGTTGGAAATCAATGAATGTCTGTTTTCCAAATGTCCTTGGAAATCTCACACTCTTCAGTCTGTTAGCTCACCACTCTCTGGTACCCAACCCATCAAGATTTTCTCATGTGTCATCATTCAAATCGTATCCATCTACCACAGGGAAACCGTGCAAACCTGTGGAAGACATGCTAGCTATTTTTCCAAGTCCTTCATAGAAGATAACTTTTCCATGCAGATGGTATTCATCTCACAAAGAATGAAGTTTCTTCAGTCAGGCATGGATAAAAATGGTAAGTGGGAAGAAATGTTCTTAACCGCCATGGCAGGGGCTAGCTTGTTTTTCCATTTCCAAGACTGAAAATAAGGTATAGTAATGTAGTAGGGGTGCAGAATGTAAGCTGCCCACTGTCAGAGTTTTATCAAAAAATGAATAAAGTATTCGGTGAGCAGAATATTTCCTATTTAGGAAAAATATGATGACAAAGGCCATATACGAATCAAACAGAACAACAGTAAGCTCGAAATTGTATTTTGGGTCAGAGAAATCGATGTGCACTCTAGAGCTTATTTCAGCTAACTCTAGAAGTGAACAGCCACCCAGCCCACCCCCCTTCTTAACCTTCGAGGTTTCCTCAGGAAACTTCATAGAGAACAACTCTGAAAGATTTATTATCTATCTAGAGCCGTGAGATTACTTATAACTCTCTACTCTTCCTGGACTTCGGTGAATAGTAAATTTGCAGTTGGCATCTATGCTTGTGCTTCCGGAGCAATAAATCGAAGACCCCCCCAAATCCCCCGTTTCAGTTTTTATAATGATCGAATGTTGGCAGTCTCTAAGAAGAACGTTTTTATTATCCAAGTGAAAAGTTTATTATGAATATTGAAATGCAATTTGGGTTCCAGATGTGCACACAGGAACGGAGGCGGGGAGTGAGGTACTATGGAAGCCTGTGATCTGGCGCTCACTTCACAATTCATTCTTTAGAGCTGCCTGTCTGTCAGATGCAAGGAAGGCAGATTCCTGTGCTGGGGAGCTCTCCTTTTGAAGGGAAGACTGTCACAGCACAGCGGAGTCACGTGACTGTGTTCTCTGATGACTTGTTGTGGATGAAACATGCTAGATACCTTGTGCTTTCTTTTCTTTCCAGAGAGTTGGCTCTATTGAAGTGCTCCTGATTCTTCTTTAAAATATGTCAAACTGGCATTTTATTGATGTAGGTACTAGTATGATACAGTAACACTTCTGATGTGATTTTATACTGTAGCAGGGCTTGAGGAGAGAATGCCTTGTCTAGAAACTTTGTCTCCACCTTTGTTTCCTTTCTTCTCCTTCTTGCATTTAAAAATGGACAATTTAATATGGATTCTTTTGGCATATAACAGAACAGCAAGCACAAGAAGTAACCTTCCTAAGCCTTGAGCTGATTAGCCTAAGTAAGTTTTAGATGTGACATGAGAAAGCCCTAGCCACTCATTTGAAACAAAATATAACAACCCTGAAATGATAAGCAAGGAAATCATAGCATTTCTACTTTGGCCTGTGGGATAATTATTCTCACTCTTAGTTTTACTTATTAGGACTTATTAAGAACTAGAAATGTTATAAAATGTAAATTATACATTAATGTCAATTATAGTGAATAATTCCTTCCATGATTATTGGAAATATCTCTTTTTCTCAGCCATCTGGAAGGTTAAACTCTTCTGTGTTAAAAGGCCATAATTAAATTATTTAAGCTCAACTGATTTGTAAAAAAGCTTTAGGTTTATAGTGGAGTGGAAAGTTTCCCTGATCAAACTGTATGTTCACAGAGATGGGAACACATCAAAGTATTAATACTTAACTGTTTAACAATCACCTGAAAAGATCTGGCTTTAGAAGTACATGCACAGACATTTATTGTCTCCTGGACTGGCATCACACAAGTGAAATCGGCTTTTTATGCCTTTGCTTTTCACCGGGGACACCTTTGACTGTGAAGACCATTTGTCACGGTGGCCATTGTCTGGCACTTTAGAGCTCTCACTACCAACTGGAGCAGCAGGATCCTCGGGTTTAGAAGAAGAAACGGTTCCAAAAATCATTTTACAAAGAACCGGAGCCATTTAAAATTCTTTGTATCTTGACTTGTTCTATATTAGTAACGATGTCACGGCACTATTGTCATGTGCTCTGAATACATACTTATTAAGGGGCAGGCAAGACAGTAGAAGCCAGGACCCTGAAGGTGGGCCTTCCTTTGATTCTTCTGCCAAAGGGCTGAGACTGAAAGTCAAGAGAGTGGCTTTAACTGTGCCTGCCTGCACAGCATCTAGCATCGTTGGGCTAGCTGAGTCTGGGGGATAGGCTGGGCAGAACAGGCTGGGACCAGAATGCAGTATTCTCCTAAAGGTGCTTTTTCCTGCAACAAGGATACCGGGACTTTCCACAATTATGCAATTACCAAACTTTGAGTTGCAGCAAAACTTTGAACCGGCAATAACTTTTCAGAGGCATTCTACATTACCAGAATCTAACATTTTAATTTTAGGTGTAGAAGTGTTTGCTTGCATATACTTGTATATATGTGCGCCACATGTGTGCAGTGCCCAAGAAAGACAGAAGAAGGCACAAGATCTGTGGGTGTTGGGGACTGAGTCTGAGTCCTCTTCAGGAGCAGTAGGCACTTTGAGTGTGTGAGACATCTTTCTACTCCCAGAATAAAACGGGTTTCTAGCTGGAGTATCTGTGGGTCTTCTTTAGACTTTTGCAAGCTGTATTTCTGATACCCCTTCATCCTCCTGGTAAACTCAACTGCAGATTTAGGATGATGCTATCTTTGATCAGGAAGCATCACAATCTGAAGTCAATAGAAAGACACATTTTCTTCCACTTGAGAAAACAGAACTACAAACTAGATAAGGGCTGAGAAGACCTTGCATCTTCTCAGTATTGTCTGACATGTTTCAAAAGCTGAAATTCTTGACAAACAAAATTTGTATCCAAAGTTATGCAATCTATACCTGTTATATCATAGTTCAGGCCAGTGCTTTATTTCTGTTCTGCATGCACAGGTAGTAATCATCCTGATTAGAAAGGTATTACTGACAGATTTCATCTTTCTTCTAGTATGGACATTATTGACAGCTACAATAGCAGTCACCCAATATACCACTCGACAATTAAAAATTAAATTATCTCATAGTGCCTTGGTTACTCTATTATGTTTTCTTACTAGATCCTGGAATCATAAAAAAATTACTTCTTATGATCATATTTTAAATAAAAATGTGTGTAATTATTTATTTATTTTATGTTTTGCCTTTGGATTCTAGATTTTAGGATGCTGGAAAAATACATCAACATTATCCATCTTTGTGTATAGCATCATTTGATATGTACAAGGAAGACAATAAATATTTGTTTCATTAAAAATAGAAAATTAAGGTAACACTCTGTGGTAGGCTCCTGTCCTTTTTCCTGCTTTCTCCTTCTTCCATTGTCCATCTCAATTATCTTTCTATGTGAGGACTGATTCTCTTACCCAGGGTCCTCCTTCTTGCTTAGCTTCTTTAGGTGCACAGATTTTAGAATGTTTATCCTATATTATATGTCTACTATCCACTTATAAGTGAGTATATACCACATGTGTCTTCCTACTTCTGGGATACCTCACTCAGGATGATCTTTTCTGGTTCCCACCATTTGCCTGCAAATTTCATGAGTTGTTTGTTTTTGATTGCTGAGTAGTATTCCAGTGTGTAAATGTGCCACAATTTCTATATCCATTCTTCAGTTGAGGGATATTTGGGCTGTTTCCAAATTCTGACTATTATGAATAAAGCTGCAATGAACAAAAAAAAAAAAAAGGAAATTATAACATGCAAAAACTTATAACATGACCAAGAAAAAAGTTCTCAACTTCCCCTTCCTTCTTTAGTTATGATTTCCTCTATTTCATCTTAAAGCTGATAGCATGGAGAATGAGAGTTTTCAGTTTTAAGTTTTTGCATGTAAGTCATTTAAGCACTCAGGTAATTTGATAACATTACTACCTTTTCTTTTAACATATCCAACATAGGCTTGTGGTTTAATGCCATACTCCTAGAGGTTGATCCTTCCTCTGCCAAGGTCCAAAAATGAGGTGGATGGTAAAATCATTAGGGTTTTGATGACAAACAGGACACCACTTAGAAACCTGGACACTTGAGACAAAGGTCTACATATATATTCCAAACCTGGCCAGTTATCGTAGTCCTGTTTGCAGCTTTTTACAAGGTAGAGAAGGCAGTAGAATTGGCCCACAGGATTGTTGTAAGAATAAATCTGGATAACATGAGCCAAGAATCCATCACGATGATTGCTGCAGAGTAAATACCAGGTGAATATTTGTAGCTCTCATTGTAATTCTATTAGTATTTTTTACAACAATTTGACTATAAAAAAATCTACCAAAATGAGATAATCACTGAGCTCAGTAAACAATAAAGTTTTGTAAATTCACTGACATTGTTGAAACGTGTTTTTACTTGATACTGAAATCAGACTCCGTCAAAGACTCTAGGTTTCCCTGGGGTCAACTAGGGCTACTTGATCTTCACTGCCTCCAGCATCACGAAATCTGAGGTTTCCTGACTGATTTAGTACAGCTAACAACGTGTCAATGATCACAGCACTGAAGATGCACATGACATCAAATTCTGGCCCTCACTGTGTTCCTTGTAATCTTGTCCCGTTTTTATTCTCTGTATTTATTGTGTGTTTGGGTAAGGGCTCATTGTTTTCCCCACAGCATTGTCTTTTGACATTGAAAGTAAGAACTGTAAAGTGACTCACCTAATGCTGGCTTCAGTGTGTCCAGTGTGCCACCAATGACAATTCTCTCAACTCTACTTCACATACGCAGTGCCATCGTCAAACCTGAAAACTAGCCATCACAGATAAATGTCCCACTGGAGTTTGAATACCTAAATTCCAGAATCCTACATTATGACTGCCAACTCAATAATTTCTCAGCTGTATATATACATATACAGTTATACAAATACATATATATGTTATATATATACATATACAGTTATGCAAATAACTGTATAAGGTGTGAATACCCTTATATATACATATAACAGTTATATATATATGTTATATATATAACAGTTATATATATACATATATATGTTATATATATATATATAACATATATATGTATATATAAGGGTATTCACACCTTAGCCATATAGTCTGTGGTTCTCAGTACTGTGTGACTTTCTGATATTCTTGCCATATTCTTACATCTATCAAGCATTATCCTATGTCCCATGCACATCTTTAAAACTGTTCTGATTTCTCTCATATACTTCTACAATTAAAATTGTTTAGGCTGCTCACTCTTCTACGATAAAAATAAAATTTCTTATTTCAGGCAGAAAAATTATAGTAGCAGTAAAAAGAAAATGGTCTCATCCTCTACCAACTCTGTTCTTAGCCCATAGTCCTGTGCTTTATGTTATTTTTCTTCACAATAAAGAAGCTTCCATGCTCTCGTACAATGTGCCCTTCAACTCTATCCCTCGCCCTCTTCTTCCTTAAGATTTTGTTTCTGAATTGAGTTCTTTTCCCTATAACTTTCAACTTCCTGGTTTCTTAGAACATTTGTAAAAATGAAACACACACGCAGAGAAAGAGAACAGAAAAAGGAAGAGGAGAAAGGAAGGGAGTGGGAAAGGGAGGGATGGAGAGAGGGATGGAGGGAGGAAGAGCTGCCTCCCACTGCACTTGCCAGTGACCCTTTATAACAAAGCTCCAGAGAGATTATTCATGCTTGCAACTGCTCAGTTCTTCCTTAATTGTCTCACCAATAAGGTTTTGTTACCACATCACGGCAGAATTTCTTTTTAATAAAATCAACAAATTCAAATTATGCCAAACCCAAGGATCAGTTTTATTCCCTTAACACCTTCAGTTCCTCCGTGGGCACTGCACTTACTGATCAGTCTTTTGTTGGTTCCCATCCATTTGATTCCCAAGATACTAATTCTGTTAATTTCCCATTCTGCATTAATTGTATCACATTAGTATTTCCTATATTTTCTTGTTTCATTACCTGAACTAAATCACTCTCCTTCTCTCTCCCGGTGAATACATCTAAAGCCAATCCTGGCTGCCTTTTATAGTTTTGAACACAATGTAATTTTATGGAATCTGAACTCTATCACCATCACTGAACTTGACATCTGAAAATGTATTCACATTATCTGTAAACAGAATTTGAGATTGTTGCTCATTATCACACTCAGATCTGATCCTCCCATCTCTTCTCGATCTAAACAAATAGCACAACCACACATTCAGTTGCTTAGGCAAAAACCTTAAGCAGTTTCTTTTTTTTTTTTTTTTTTTTTGATTTGCCTTAATGTTTTTTTTTTTTGTTTGTTTGGTTTTTTTTTTATCTATTCATTCAGCAAGTTTTGTAGGTTTCTTCATTGAAATATATGGGAATCCAATCAACTCAACATCTCTACTGCCAGCAGCCTAACTCAAACAATAATTATCTCTTTCCTGGGATAATTATTAGATGGCTGTATTAGATAATTATTAGATAATGTATTAGTCTTCTAATATTTCCTTCTATTTCATTCATAACACATCATACCTATCTTACCCACTAAGCAGAGATACATTACAACAGAAAACAATGACCATGAAAATGCCCCCTGTTCTGAGTGACTGTCTCTGTCACCCATCAATCGAAAAGCCTTCAAAGGCTTCCCATCACACAGTGAATAGCACAGGAAATCTTCAGCATTGATCCTGAAAGCCCTGCATTCCAGTGATTCCTAATGATTTCCAAGCCCCTAGTTGCCCCACAGAAACCACACCGGTATTGCTGATGCATCTTAATGGGCTAAACCACGCCCTACACCCATAGGTTTATGTTTCTTCTTCTGACCTAAGGAGCTTGTTCTTACCAGATGTCACATGACTTGTTCCTTCTTTTCATCATCTCGGTCACACTATCTAAGCACCATCTTTCGAAGAAGAGATTTCAAGGCGGCTTTGTTTGAAGCATCTCCTGCATTCCCATACTGAATAATTACCTTATTCTGAGCTTCTTTTCTAGCATTCAACATTTTTACAGTATCCGCTGTCCATGTATGCAGGCACAAAAACATGCATTCCTGCCTCCCCCCGCCAACCCTCAGGTATCTTTCTAATTCATTTCTTCCAACAAATTCTTGAAGGAGACTGTGTGTGATCAGTGCAGTAAATTGATGGTCTAGGATAATTCCTGACACATTTTAGATACTGTTAACCAAGACTGTTTTTATCAGGGATAAAAACAAATTATATTTCTTTTCTGCTTTGTTGGGCCATACAGTTGACTGAAACAAAATAGATCTCAGAGTAAAATCGTGTTCTATGTAGAGAAGCTATTCTCATTGGATATTTGGATACGTTCTTGTTGGTGTTTTTTTAGAAAAGTTAAGAGAGATAATCTGATTCCATCAACTTTCTATTCTTTTGGAATCTTAAGCGGTTCAAAACCACCAATTTTAACTGCATACCTACCAAAGCTAAGAATGTTATAGGGAGGAAGTGTCTGGGCTCAGAAATTTCTTGTGACTATTTCTTTTTCTTTCCTTGGTTTAAGTTCTAAAGTTAGCATAGGAAGAACCCTTAGGAGATGAATCAACACCCAAACTTGAATGAAACTTCTTGGCCATGACTCAGATGGTGAAGTCATCTACTACTAAAGGCAAAAAGTAACATTTTCAGTTTTTACACATTATTTTCTGCTTTTCTTTCTTTCTTTCTTTCTTTCTTTCTTTCTTTCTTTCTTTCTTTCTTTCTTTCTTTCTTTCTCTATTTCTCTTCATCGATTTATTGATTGATTTTCTTATGTGTATTTTCATGAATACCACAGCATTCACATAAAAATTAGCTGGGCAAATTTTCTCCTACCACCACATGGGGCCCATAAATCACACTCAATTCATCATGCTTATAGGCAAAGGCCTATGTCCACTGAGCCATCTCATCAGCTCACACTTTCCTGAGTGGACTCTCCACTACTCCCTGCCTAGCCACTAGTTGAGAGTAGGTCCCTGTTTATTGTACATAAAAAATGTCTCATTTCACACAAAATGGCTTCTGAATAGCTTTTTAAAAGGCTTGTAGAAAACTATGTGACATGATGTGCTGTTTCAGTGGAGGGTTTTACCTAATCTAGGTCAAAGGAAAATATGTATAGGTATAATATTAGAATGAACTTGATAAGTTTGTATACATAAAGTTGTGCTGTCTACAGAAGAGCAAGGAAATACAAGCAAATAGTCTGTTCCTTTCATTCAGACAGTATAAAGAATGCTATTGTAGTAGGGGATAGATGTGGACTTCACATCTACCATAAAAAGGGGGCCTATCTTTGCTTCTTGTCTTTTATTTTTAGATAATTTTTTTCAAGACTTCAGGACTTGTTATTTTTCAAGGTTAACGTATTCAAACGAAGCCCCCGTGCAGGATCTGATTTATCGAAGCACACACAGCCTCTTACTGGGTGGAATTGCTCAACCTCTTCTTGTGTATATCTTCAAAGCAAGTGTGGTGAAGCAGAGCAAAGCCGGTGTCTCTTTTGTGAATGTGAGTGCCACCTCTCCTGGCAGAACACTTAGTTTCCAAGATGAATGTGCCGTTGATACAGCAGGGAGCACATTTAAGCTTTTCACCCTCCTACAAAATAACTGAACCACACTGCGATTTTAACTCGTATCTACATCTTCTTTAACCAAGGCTTTGTAATAGATTTTGTCTGTAAATGCTTTTCAGTATCCCTTGTGTCAAAGTGGGAACGTAATAGTTGCTCATTATTAATGACTTAGATTAATTGTACAACTGCATGGTACAACCCAGACAAAGAAATTATATGTTATTAAAATCGTTTTTATTATAAGTCAGTGCACTTATGATATGCCTTTCAAAAGTTTAAAATTTAAGGTTTAAATTAAGATATATTTTAAAATCTGAAGCTGATAGTAGCTTGCCTATAGAAATTATCCAACTGTCAGGACGTAATGAGATGTTGAATGAGAAGTGTTTCTGTATTTGACTGCTTGGTCCACCATCGTCTGCATTACTTGGGAAGATTGTGTACTCTTACTGCAAGAGTACATCATTGGGAGTGGACTTTGGAGGTTTGAAGTTTCTTCTACTTCATGTTCCTCTCTCTCTTGTTCTGTGTGTATGTGCACACACATGCGTGAGTGCTTGTCCCAGCAAAATGTTTTGTTTCAATTCATCACTAATTTTTCAGAGTAACAAATCAGAGCTTTTCGTATATTAAACAAACAGCACAACTGAACTGTTCTCCAAACACTTGGTGTATTGTTTTGTTTTGTTTTAATTTTAAGACAGGCTCTAAGTTGCCTACACTATCCTGGATATGTTCTATAGCCCCAGGAAGGGTGTGAATCTGCAATCCTTTGTCCCCACCTCCCGAGTAGCTGTACATAGAGGCCTGTACCACCTGTCTATGCTAGACTACAGAATCCTTTGCTTTAAACTAACGGCTTGCTTAACATTACTTATTACTTATGCTAAATAATGCAATCCATTCTCTGGGATTGTCAAACACTAGCAGCATACTTTCTCTGTCTGTATTGACTGACAGATATAGAAGGTGCTATCAGAAGTAGAAAACCATAGTAAACCAACCAAGTCTGTGATATAGGTTCAAAAGCAGGTATGTAACAAATTATCAATGCACAGTATCTGTGTGCTCTGCTTTACAGTATGCATTTTCAGTTATAATTTTGGCATGTTTGAACTCCTGTTTCTTCTAAAAAGATTCTGTTGCTATAACATGAACTTGTTAGTTTTTAAACATTTCTACACTTTCTGGTCTCAGAATGCCTTCAGGTCTCCATCTGAACACCATTCTTACATAAACTCCAGTGCCGAAACTCACATGAAATCAACGGCTCGTAGTTTTATTTACTCTTAGTGGAGTGAAAACCATCTTTCTGCTAATTGGTAGTTTTTGTTTTGCAATGTGTAAAATAATGAGTTTAATTGCAATATACTCTCATCTATATCATGGCGATTTGCTCTATGGTGCTTTGATCTCAAATAGCACAGGCTTATCTTGCAGTCCTGCAGGTCAGAGGCCCAAGTAGACTCAGCTATTTCCTGTAGGATTTAATACAGTCAATTTGAAGGCAGGAGATCCACATTTACCATCATGTAAATTGTTAGCAGGAATCAGCCTGAGATGCTGTCTTTATTCTTCCCTCTCTCTGTCTGGTCCTCCTACTCCTGCCAGGTAACTCTCTACTTCTGCTTTCACGCCATATATATAGTATTCTTATAGTTATATTGTAATGAATGTATAGAGTCTGCATATGAAGGAGAAAATTATATTTTTTTAATTGTTTTTTCTTTCTGATAAAAAATTTGTAATTCAGGGCTGGAGAGATAACTCAGAGGATAAGAGCACTGGCTGTTCTTCCAAAGGTCCTGACTTCAATTCCCAGCAACCACATGGTGGCTCACAACCATCTATAATGAAAGCTGGTGTTCTCTTCTGGTGTGTAGACATACATGCAGACAGAGCACTTATAAATAAAAAATAAATAATATAAAATATTTTTTAAAATTTGTAATTCTTCTTTCTTTTTATCGGAATGCAAATTTATATTTTTTTTAACTAAGTACACAATTTTAAAAGCTCCCTGCTGAGTTTTGAGAGGAAGATAAGTTCTGAGAAGATGGGTCACTATCTTTCTTGTCCTTACTCTCATTAGGTGCTTGCTTCTCCCTTAACATTCCCCCCTCCAGGACACTCACTATTCATTTCTTTCTTTCTTTTGTTAGCTTGCAAAATTAAAACATGGTTACATCATTTCCCTCTATTGTATTTACTATCTTCTGCTGTCCTGATGCCCTTTTCTTGTTCTCTCTCAAATTCCTGGCCTCTTGGCCTTTTCTTTGTTTACTATTATTTACACACACAGACACACACACACACACACTCTCCCATGGGCACACATGTACAAACATAAGCACATATACATACACACACACACACCTTTGTCTAGGGATAGAGCCAGTGACATTTCTTCCTTGTACATTAACATGTCTATGGCTGTTGTCCTTGTAGAAACTTCACTTTTAATGATCTAAACTCAAAAAACATTCAGTTATCAATCTACAACAACAAAATCCAGAAATAGTTACTAGAACACTTGGGAACCCCTAATTTCAAACTCATATCATGATAGTTCATCATTTAAAAATAACTACTTCACCATTTTTTCTTTATTTTCTTCTTAAAATAATTTTCCTATATATCAGGCTCCATTAAAACTAGGTCTCCATATCTTATGGAAACCTTATAAGCTCTTATAAGAGATCAAAAAGTATATATAGAAAAAATGTATGACCATCTCAATATTTACCTAGTAAGGGTTTTAAAAATATAAAACTGGCGTTTTCTTTGTTTTTTTAAGTACTCATGAATTTATAAAAATAATTTTTGCATAAATGATGAGTGAAAATATTTGAGCACACTCACATCATTAATCAATAGCAGTTCTTCAAAGTTGTCCCTGGGAAGGCTCAGGAGAAAAATGACCTGTAGTTTATAAAGAAGAAGCATGGAACGTGCCCCATCATTCCCGAAAGAGTTCAAACACTGATGTTGCATTCAAAGCACTAAGGACGGACATATTAGAATAGTCCCCAGTCTCTTCTGGGAAAGTCTAAGTTCAGTTGTGCAATGTGGCTCAGGGTCAGCTTTGGAGCACGAGTTGCTCTCCCGCTTTGGTCATCCAGTGCATGTGACAATGTCTTCTCGATAAGAGGCCCTCTGTTTGTGCTCAGCTCCACTGTGAGTGCAGTCTCTGCACGCTGGCTCCAGATCGTTCATACTTGTCTGAACCTCTGGTTACAGCTTTCATTATCCTGCTCATCTAGAGCTGCTCAGGGTTCTGGTCTGTTGCTGATTTCCTCTTTGAGTAAGTGGTTGTGGACAGCATCTTCTCAGCACTTATCTTCCCCTCAGAACTCAGCAGGGAGCCTTTAAAATTGTGTACTTAGTTTAAAAAAAAATAAAGTCATATTCCAAAGTACAAAGTGTATTCCAAGAACATAAATGACATATTTAGCACACATACAAGCAATTAGGTACAACACTTAGATTTTGTGCTATTTCCCATTACGGCTGGAAGCTGCAATCTAAACACTACTGTTATCATTTCACAGTCCTGAAGGTGTTTCACCCTAGTGGACTCGGCTCTTTCCTCTCTTTAGGGTCTAATACAGTCAGATTCAGCAAGGCAGCCCATTCTCATTTGGAGGTCTGAAAGGAAATGCCACACTCAAGCTCTGCTAAACTGTGGGAAGGAATCTGTTCCTTGCTCTTGTCAGCCTCTGGTCCTGTCTTCATGCCGGGCTGTCAGCTGAAGCTTCTCTCAGCTCCTTAAAGCCACTGGCATTTATTGTCTTGTGACCCCCAACATCTCCAGCCCATTAAGCATGAGTTTTGTGTATAACTCAAATCCCTTGGGTTTTATTTTCCAGGGCATGTCATCTGTCTCTAGCTAGACAGAATTCTCTGCACTTATGTGTTCATGTGCTTAGACAAGGCCTGCCTGAGGAATCCAAAATATTTTTTTAATCTAATTGTTCCTTAGTAATATAAAATTTACAATGTTTTAATTATTCCTTAGTAATATAAAATTCCAAATTTTCTTATTTACACAAAACCCCTTTTGGTAAAATGAAGGCTATGCATAGGTTTGGGACTTTACGTACAGACAAGACATGGTAGGCCTTTTACCTATAGGTCTTTTGTTACATATTCATATTCAACTTCTACTACCCACTTAATTTTTGCCTCTTTTAGCCTTAAGAATTCCTGCAATCCTTTATCATTACTAGAGCTACATAGTCTATTATGTTAGTCAATGTTCTCCAGAGATTTAAAATCAATAGATGAGACATTCTATGAAGATAATGGATAGAGACAGAGACAGACAGACGAGAGTAGATTTGTTACACAATTATGGAGGCCTGAAAGCTTCCTAACAGACTACCTGCCTGCTTGGGAACCTGAGATGTCAATGCATGGCTTAATGCAGGTTAAAAGTCTTAGAACCGAGGAATTCAATAATGAGGACGAAGGTCCATAAACCTGATTGTGCTAGTTGGAATTGCAGAGTCCATGGACATCCAGCCCAGAGTTCTGGTGTTCAAAAACAGGGTATGTATGTTCCCAGATCTGGGATGCAGATAGAACTTGCCTATTCTGTGCCACACTGTTGTCTTTGGACCTTGAGCATACTGGACGGTGCCCACTGCACTTGGGTGGTAGACCTGCACCTGTCAGTCTGCTGGCCTCCATGGCAGTTTCTAGAAAGCTTGTCATAACTACCTGAAGTAAAAGTGTTGTTGGCTCTCTCATATTCATTTATGCAGCCACACTGATGTTAAAAGTTAACCATGATAGTAGTGTTCAGTTAGAAGACTGGCAAAGTGTGACCACGGAGGTAGATCTTATACCGCTTGCCAGTCTGGGTTATAACATGTACTCTTTTGCCCTTGCCTGAGATCATGCCCTAGTACCACCCTGTCTCACCTGGATTTGAACAGTTTATTCCATTCAGGCACAATTTGTCTTTCCTTTCCAAAGACATACTGATATTTTGACAGTTCTTTTTATCTTCCTTATTCTTGTTCCGTAAAAACCTTGCCACACTGTAGCTGGGCTTTTTGGCTATTTATTGAGTTATTTTGCCTACTACCCTTCTTCTCCACCCCAATCCCTTCCAACACTAGGTAGGAGAGAAAGGAGGATCGAGGAGAAAGGAGAAATAGATCTCTTTAGACTATTCCTGCTGGTTAGGGACATGGCACTCCTTGGGACAAGGATGATCTTCATCAACAGGATATCCAGCTTCTCCTTCTTATCCCTTTGGACAGGACCCCTCGGCAAACCGCTGCAAACTGCAGCAGCAAGGAGAGCAGCAGCACCTCTTTGGAGACTCCCTGGCCCCTCTCAGGGCTCTGGAATTTATGAGTCCCCAGAATTCAAAACATAAATCATCTGCAGCTGGCAAAAATCATGCCCTGCCAGAGCATTCGGCACATTATAGTTAGCTGCTGTGGCTCTGAAGCAGCCCCACATCCTATACCCAGGATTAAAACAAAAACATATTCACGTAACGTAACTGGGTTTTTAAAGAAACTAAAATTCTCACTACACCACATCATGATAAAGAATATGTTCACTTCATGTTTAATTAACTCTGAGCTTATAACATGTCTTCTTCACCTTAGCAGCTTCAAAAACACCTTCTCTGTACTTATGGAAATATAATTTCTCACTCACTTCCTAGAATAGGGATGAGTGGTTTAAAAATGTGTGAGTCCCAGTAGATTTAAGCTATAATTTGTCTCTTTGGGTGGAAAAAAAAAAGATATATGTGATGTGTTCTCATAGGTTTTACCAAAAGCAAACAATGTGCACTTAAACCAAAATCTCAAAATTTCTTCCACTTTTAAAATAGACAACTACGTCTTAAAAGTATTAACATTTTAAAACTAAAGAGATATATCCCAAAACACTTGTGTTTAAAATAAAAACCATAATCTTAAACTGTGGCGTGTGAGTCTGTGTGTGTGTGTGTGTCTGTGTGTGTGTGTATGTGAGTGCAAGTCATAATATGCAGGCTTGTGCGGAGGCCAAGTGTTGATAACAGGTTTCTTCCTCTGTCACTCTACACAATGTTTGCGGTAGGACCACAGAAGCCAGAGTTCTTTGCTTCCTAGCTATCAAGTCCCAGGTATCCTCTGGTCTCTGGCTCTCTAGTGCTTGGACCAGAGGCACACCAGGATGCTCAGGGTTTTGCCCTGGTGCTGGGTATATAAACACCTGGTATCACTCTTGCACGGCGGACAATTTACTTGAGACATTTCTTCGTCTCCACAAGCTGTAGCTTATCAAATTCACTGTTCTTCTTAAAGAGCTGCAAAGATGGCAGGAGTGATGTAACTTAATGGGTGTTGAGAATACCTGCTAAGATGTCACTAGGATCCATAACTTTAAGCAGCTTCAGTTCTTAGTGAGCTCAGTCTTTAAATGACTTCTCAGCCATTCACACAGATTTTTTTTTTCTTTTTTTGCTGGTCTCCAAAGACTATTTCATTATCCAACCTTTTCAATGACTTTCCATAAAGGAATATAAGGTGTGAATCTGGATTTTAATATGTACCATGTAAAGTAGTTATCATTGATATGTGAGTCATTCTTCCCAGTGCTCTGGGGAGGTGGGTGAGTGAATGACTACAGGTGACCTTCAGACAAGAGAAGATCTGATCTATTTCCGAAGGCTTCTAACTATGGAGGTCTTAGTCTGGTAGATGGGCAAGCACTGAGTCATTAGCATGATCATTTGGAATTGGAAGATAAAATAAATCTATTTTTATTTGTCAGGATAAAGGGCTAGTGTTCTTAAATGTAATGTTGAATTTTAGATTTTTCTCTCCTTATTTCAAGACTTATCATTCAATGGGCCCATTTTCCTCTGGGAAAGAACAAAATTGTCAAAAGCATGAATGCTTATCTATATTTTTGTAATGTCAGAAAAAAATATGAATGGATTTATACTTTCTTTTCCATGAGTAGGCCAAAAAATAACCAGTTTTAAGTAACTCTGCCTGAATGAATTTTCTCTTTAATGAATCTGCTCAAAGTTGGGGAGGTCGCTCAGTGATTAGAGCATTTACCCTGCCATTATGAAGATTGTGTCTAGAATATATAAAGAACCCAGAAAAAGTACAAACAAGCCAGTTAAAAGTGGACTATTAATACCAACAGAAAGTTCCCAGAGGAAGAAATTCAAATCTCTAGTAGACACTTTAAAAAGTGTTCAACATGTGTACATATATTCATGGTCTGTGCTGCTTCCTGAAGATATGTTAATGTCCATTGGCCAGGCTGCCCCTTGGGACCATATTGCTGTCCATGATGCATGTTTCCCTGGAGGACATGTTGATGTCTGTGGCGCGTCCTACCACATAGGGCCATGATGGTGTCTGTGGCCAGTGCTCTGGTAAAGGCACAAGTAGATGTCTGTGGTCCTTGCTGCCATTTGAGTACAGCTTGAGGCCCGTGGTATGTGCTGACACAAGAAGCCATGTGGCTGTCCATGGTCAGTGCTTTCACCAGAAATCAAGTAAAGATCCATGGTCTGTGCTCCTGCTGACTGTGAAGAACAAGGAAGCTTCCTTTGCAGTGGTGTCTGTGCCTGCAGACTCACAACCCAGAAAGGAAGACATTCAAGGCTTTCATGACTACCCTACCCCATCCCCACCCCCAAAAGTAGCAGCCTCGACAGGAAGCTATTGAAGAGAACTCTTTAAAACTGTGATAAAGATACTGAAGTATGGCTCTCCACAACTGCTGGATTCTGGTGGTGGTGGAGGTGGGGAAGGACTCAGTTTTCTTTAAGGAACTGGCTACTGTGAGTTTGACCATGTTCAAGTGAGTATATGGGCAACACAAGTTGGACTTTCTCTCCTCCTCCTTCTTTGTCTTCTTGTTTTGTGGGGTTTTCAAGGATGAAGGGGGCAACTTGGGAGGACTTGGAAGTGAGTGTGATTGGGGTGCATTATGTGAAATTCACAAATAATCAATAAAATATTATATTGAAAAGAAGTGTTCAACATCCAGAGCTTTTAGAGATTCTGTCACATCCGTGTCACAATGGCCATCATTGGGAATATAAGTAACACAGGAATGGATGTGGACAAAACAAAACAAAACAAAATAAAACAAAAAACTCTCGTACTCTGGTGGTGGGAGTGAAAACTGGTGAAGTCATTTGGAAATCAGCATTGATGTTTATTAAAAACAAACACAAAACAGATAAATAAAACTACCAGGTGACCCAACTAAACTACTTTTGGACATAAACTCAAAAGAATTTATATCTTATCTCAAAGATACGTGCACCACCTTGATTACTATTGCTCTATTCCCAATAGTGAGGAAGTGGAATTACGGTAGGTGTCCCTGAACATGGTAAATGGACAAGGAAAACGTGGTACATGTACATATTTGAATTATATTCCAGTATAAAGAAAAATAAATAGTAGAATTTGCAGGTAAATAGATGAAACTATAAATATTATACTGAGTGAGGTAAATCAAACACAGAAAGACATATTCCACATTGTATATATCATATTTGAATCTCAGCTTTAAACGTTGTTTTATATATTTTACTTAGCACGTGTGTAGAAGCACGGAAACTAGGAAGGGTGTCCAGGTGAAGTGAGAATCTGGGAGCAATATAGTACAATGTGTGGAAAATTAGAATGGTGATTCTGGGGCTGAAAATATTCAAGCATGAGTGGAGGAGAGAGTGGGAGAGAGGGACAGGTGGAGGGTTAACCAAAATGAAGGATTTATTAAAAAGCCCATATGAAACCAAACTAAATATACATAATACTAAGAGAGGGTAGAACACAGGTGATATAAAAAATGTAGAGGTTAAAAGCTTAAGCTGGGATAGGTAGAAGAAAGAAAGAGATAGAGAGCATATTGAACATAGCTAAGGATGTATGGGAAGATTTTACAAAAAAAAATCATTAGATTATAATAAAATTATTAGAAAAATATGTTTTAAGCATGCTGATGGCACATGCCTTTAATCTTGGTACTTGGTAAGCAGAGGCAGGTGGATCTTTGTGAGTTTGAGGCCAGTCTGGCTACAGAGTAAGTTCCAAGACAGCCAGAAATACACACTAGAATCCTGTCTTGAAAAACCAAAAAAAAAAAAAAAAAAAAAAAAAAAATCCAAAAAACTTTAAAATTGAATTTGAACATGATTGGGTAGACAATTCTTCTCCAGAATGCTGCCTGAGACTTGTCATTTATTCTTGGGTACAGAGGCTATGCTCCTCCCTGGAAACTCACCCCTGAACTCCCCAAGCTCCACCAGTGAAAAATCTCCCCACCCCTCCTTGACTTCCAACCTTCAGGCCTAATGGGCCTGGACCTGGGCCTGAACTTCACCAGGCCTGTGTTTCAGCTGGAAGCCAACCAGGCATGGGCTTTTACCCCTCTGCCCTGCTTAGCACAGCAGCTTGGACAAGAGCTTTGGTATCATCACAGGTGCCTGGAACTCCCGAATTTTCACAGTGTCTGATACCAGCAATCTCATTTTAAAGAGAGAAGTTGTAACCCTCAGTGGAAAGCTCCTTCCATAACCTGGTCTAACTTAGTGCATGGGGCTTGCCGTAAAGCATTCTAGCCATTCCTGAGATTCAGGACAATTGATTTTGTTCTCCATTCCAGAAGCTACGTTCCAGGTCCCACTGAACAGAGAATGACAGGGAGCTATAGGCAACTAATGGCTGCTGAGAGATGGAGAATTAGTCTGTTCCAGAGTTGACCCCTCTACTGGTTGTCGTGATTCTAAGCTCTCAGCCCTAAACACATATACACATCAGAGTGACACCAAATGGGCTTATCAGGCTGTATAAAATGTCTATGTGAGTAACAATAATAATTAAAGAAGAGACTATGACCTTGAGAGGAAATGAGGAAGGACACAGGAAGAGGTGAAAGACAAGAGCAAGTGATGGGAAGGATATAAATATCATACTCATGTGTGAACTTATCAGCCTATTAAGTCTAAAGAGAGTGTCACGTTGGGAGGAATGTGTTTTGAGTGGTGTCTGGCGGAGTGCAGGGAGAATGATGCATGCGATCAAATATGCCACATACATGTATACATTTCTCAAAGATTAATAAAATGGATTATTAAAATATAATTCTTTAAACTGGAACACTGAGGCTTGGGAAGATGACTCAGAAGACAAAGTGTTTGCCAGGCAAGTGTGTAACTATGTTCAAATACTCAGAAACTATATAAAGCCCAGATACAGTAATGGACATCTCGATTCTCAGTCAGCCCAATTCCTGGAACACAAAGAATGGAAGAAAAAGTCCTTAACATCTGTCACATGATGCCTTATACATGGGACGAGTGTAAAATGCACATAATGTCACTTAAAACATTCTTCTCAATAGCCTTAGACTCTACAATGAAATATTTAAAGTGCACTCTATGTGAGATAGTACAAACGGGCACTCATTTTGCCTTACATCTTACCGGCAAATCACACAGAAGAAACGAAACAGCTTAGACAGGGGAGGAATTGATTGCTCACACCAAAAACAAATGCACACATATTGTGGATCTTGTTTATAGAACATGCAAAGAGAAAGGTGAGAAAAAAAATGCCTCTAACTAAATGTGCATTTTCTTCTCCTGTGTCCCACCCTATTAACATGACTTCTTCTTTCTTTGGAGTATATTCTCATTACTCTGTATGGTTTTCTCCAATTATCAAGGTAACAAAAGTTCCCACAATGAGACCCTTTCATCTTTTCCTCCCAGGCCCCTTTTTCACCCCTCTGTAGGAATCTAAGCCAGGGCATAAGGCCTTCGGATATGCTAGGCGAGCAATCTGCCACTAGCCGCACCTGTACTTGCACTCAGCCTTCTTCATGCTAATTTTCTTTTTACTTGGAAATAAGTTAAGTATGTGTTGAAAAGTACACAAATTAAATTACAGGTAGTTTTAAAGCTACTTATTTTTCTCACTTTTTCCTTTAGCATTTTCCACATTCTTTCAAACTCATGTTTTTAACTCCCTTTTAGCATTTGTTATTCTGCTCTTTAGAAATAACTATTAAAATGTCATCTTTAATAATGTCTTCTAGGACAAATGTTTTGTATTTTGAATGGTTTTAGCAGTTTTAAACAGTTCTTGGGCTTCAGCTCGGCAAGGTTGTGAAAGCTACATGGTACCAATTATATTCAGTATATAGCAAATCAATAGAGTGTTGATCTCAAGTCCTTTATTGTAGTAACAGCTGTGTGGAACTAAAGTTCTCCAGAGAGGCTGCATCTATATGAAGGATCCTGCAGATGGTTTGACCTTACCTGCCATGCAATAGCATTGTGGAGAGATACAATGTTGAGGGTTGAGAGCCAAAATTACCTTGGGGTCTCCTAGGCTTGTTTTACAGTTTAAATTCACTCTTACCTTCTGAACATGACCTAGCATGCTGGAGACTATTAGGGAAATCTCCTGGAATACATTGCTAAACTTTGTAGACCTCTGACCTCCACCCTAAAGCGAATAATACCACGAGGTAGCATCTGACACTCACAGAAAAGATTTTCCTTCCTCGCTCTCGCCTGCCTACTAATGCCTCCACTGACGTATTGATTCATTACTATTTTTGTTCTGTGGCTGTGAAAGTTCACATAACCTCTTCCATAGCGGGACATGTCACTCAGAATAACTGGAATCCATATGCTCATGCCTCGATCACTCATATTTAACTCAGAGTAAACTATTTTCTTTAAAACAGAATTGTCATCTTAATTCAATTCCTGACAGGAAGCTTCCATTCAAGAAATGACACACTTTCAAACACATGGTCAAGACTATGAGAATTGGGCTTCTTTACTAAAAATTGCATCATGTATCAGAGGAAGGGTAACAGTGCTAATGGGTCCCCTTTGAGAGTTTGTTTAATCTGTATTATGCAGAGTGAAGAGTGAGAGGTAGAACTATTATCATTTTTCTTGAAAGATGCTCACAAGTATGCCTTCTTCAAGCCATAGAAATTCTTGCCCATACATCGATGCATTCATTCATTTACCCAACAAATACGTATTCCGATATTGCCATGTAGCTGTTCTAGGGCAGTGTGCTGGGCACTAAGACTTTGCTATGTAGGAGAATGAGAAGGGACACTGATGAAGGTGTGAACATGTCAGAGCCAAGTACGTAAAGTCTGGAAGAGTCTCCGTAGGACGCTGACCTTCAGCTGAGAGCCGATGATTCAAGAAGGGTAGAGGAGAAGACAGAGACACGTGGACAATCCAAAGCTGCTCAGTGACTGTCCCTCCATAGACCTACTGCATCTTGAGTTCCAGCAGCCTCTTGTGCAGAGTGAGGTTTTGAACCTGACTGAATCTGATAACAAAACAACTGCTAAAATTTCTGAGTACTTTCTATTTGGCAAATGCTGCTCAACAAATTTCTTAAGTTACTTGTTCTCCCAACCATTCCATGACACGGGTACCATTTTCATGCCAGTTTCAGCAGGAACAAAGCAGGGGCCACAGAATCTGTATGAAGTCAATAGTAACTGGCAGAGATAAGACAACACTGTTCACTTTTCCTTCTGGGGGCTCTTTCTAAGTGAGAGCCCTTGCAATGAAAATTCCAGAAAAAAATAAAAAGCTCAAACAATATAAAAAAAAAACGACATTCTTCTATGTTGGATTTATTGTGGGTATGTTTGTTCAAGAGCTCTTAATGCAGTTGTGCTTAGTTTCCATGGAACCCGAGAGCCTGTGGAGAACAAAGAGTATTCTCCTGAGGTCAGATGTTTAAACCCATTCAGAGTTCAGACATGGAAGTGAGGGCAAGGGGCAACATGAGTAAAGGGATGGTGGGTGGCACCCATGGCCCAGACACTCAGCACAGAAAATCTGTGACCATAAAAGATTTCTGAAGGTACTTCTTGAGCTGGCCAGGTGTTTCTTGAGTCAGCCAGGTGTTCATCTGCAGAGCCATGAATTCGCTACACCAGGCAGTGTTTGCCTTGTGCGCACTCACTATGCTGTCCTGGCTTCCACATCTTGGTGGCACCTACACAGATAAACACACAACTAACCTCCATGCTCATGGCAAATGAACTTCCAGATTCTGCTGCTTTCTTTCCTCATGGCCATTCCTCTCACTCCTAGTTGTGGAAACTGAGCATCCTTCCTTGTACTGAGTACTTCATATTACTCCCAAAAAATAAAAAATAAAAAAATCTTTGCAAAGCCCTTTTAATACACAATGGGACCATTGAATTTTCTGACCCTCCATTCAAAGGGGCATGTGCTGTGAATGAGAAAATGTTCACCGCTTAGCTAATGGGCCCATTAGAGCTGTGTTTAATAACTTTTGAAAATAAATCTGCTTTGATATTTTTGGCATATTTGCACCTATTTTTAAAATGTTTTGAGAAAGACGTAAATGGGAAATTTGTAGATATGTTAATGAATGCCTGCGTTCTTAAACTAAATTATATCCATTTCCGAGGAAAAAATTCTTCACCGTGTCAGATTCTAATTGCTAATATCACTGAGATTAATCAGGAAATTATGTTAGTGATGCCAACACCTTCGCTCTGCAGAAAATATGAAAGCAAGTTGTGTGAGGCTATTATCATTATTTACAATAGCTGTGTGTCAGGTGGGGGAATATGTGTATAAGTGAATTCGTGGAGTTCAGAGAACAGCTTGTGGGTGTCAGTTTTATTCTTCCACTGTGTGGAATCCAATGTCAAACTCAGATCATTAGGCATGGCAGCAAGTGCCTTTCTTCATCAGCTGAGTCATTTCACTATCTAGAAAACAAGTCTTTTTTATTTGTCTGGATAAACAAAAGTATGTGATTCTATTTTATTTATTTATTTATAAATTTAATTTATTTTTTATTATTAGTTACATTTTATTAACTCTGTATCCCAGCTGTATCCCGCTCCCTCATTCCCTCCCAATCCCACCCTCCCTCCATCTCCTCCTTGTCCCTTTCCAAGTCCACTGATTGGGGAGGACCTCCTCCCCTTTCATCTGACCCTGTTTTATCAGGTATCTTCAGGATACCTGATACTGGCTGCGAAGCCCTCCTCTGTGGCCTAACAGGACTGCTCCTCCCTTGGGGGATGGGGAGGTCAAAGAGCCTGCCATTGAGTTCCTGTCAGAAATAGTCCCTGTTCCCCTTACTATGGGAAACCAGTTTGTTACTGAGCTACCATGGGCTACATTTGAGCAGAGGTTCTAGGTTATATCCATACATGGGTGATTCTATTTTAAACATAGTTGAAATAAGAAAGATTTCAGAATACTTTAAATGCATTAAAATCTATTAATACTTAAATTTCAATTCAATGTAAACTTAAGACTTTGTGGGACCATTAAAATTGCATTAGTAAAAAGCGTATTTTTCTTTTTCTTAGTATGGCATTTCAGAAGGAAATTTAAGGAAAATGATTTCAGGAAGCTGCAGTAAGTAGACAATGTAATGCAGTAGGTTTTAGTGGTATTCACTGAGAATTTCAGTACATAATTGTGATACATACCAAGTTAAAGCATATACCTTCAATATGTTGAGAGAAAGTTTTTGTTGTGTATGTTCAAGTTTTATAATATATAAAGAATTTGCATGACCTCTCTCTGTGTATCTCTGTCTCTCTGTCTTTGTGTGTGTGTGTGTGTGTGTGTATACATGTGTTTCTGTATTGATGTTTGAACGTATAGCCTCCACACAAACTAGGCAAGTTGCTACAGCTTAAGTCTTTTTACTTTTTAGTTTAGGTGTTTGTTACATTGATTTAGTTTTTGAAGTGTGGGAAGCATGTGTGTAGAGGACAGAGGACACCTTGTTGGTGTCTCCCCCCCCCCCCAACACTATATGTGTCTGGCACTCTACTCAGGTCACCAGACTTTCATGTATTTTCTCATACTTTTAGTTGTTGATACAGGGTCTCTCTAAGTCTTCTAGGCTGGCCTTGAACTCTTCTGTAGTCCAGGCTGGCGCTCAGCTTGTGATCCTCATGGTAAGCTTCCTAAATCACTGGGATTACAGGCCTGGCTGGCCTTTCTTCCTCCCTAAAATCCCAGTTAAGGAAGGCATGAATTCTGCCTCTTCTATTAAAGTGAGCCAGTTGCTGTTGGAAATTAGACATTTGCTGCTCCAGCTTCCACGTGGCATGACCACAGAATCTCTCTCTGCTGTTCATTGGCAGACTCATTCTCCAAAAGGCTAACATTTTCTAATTTTTTTTTTAGCAATTAAAGGGGAAATGAACATTTTTTCTATATCTGCTATTCTCAATATTTTTTTTCTTTTTTCTCTATCAACCTCTCTATCAACCTCAGACTCATTCTTCCTTCTACTTTGTATACAAAATTTATCCAGTAATTTCCACAAGAAAACAAGTTTTCAGGAGGAAGACTGTTGACTCTTACAGGATATTTGGAGGAATTCGTGCCATCAGTTTGGTCTTTGACAACCAAGTATAGGTCCTATGGATGGAGACCTCACACCAGAGGTCTTTAGAATGTCAGGACATCATAACACATTGTTTCCAGAGAAACCGAACCAACATTTGCCTTAAAGTCACTTAACATAATCATAGGGAAACTAATAATTCAGGAGGACTAAAGATGTTCTCGAGGAGCCTGGCACACTAAGCATGCTCATTAGCAGATCTCAACCATCATTCATGGACCGTGGAATGGCTAAGTTTTATTAAGTGGTACTTCAGTTGGTCCACAGATTTTAAAAATCATGACTGCTTAAATGAATGTCTAGTGTTTTCTTCCTTCAATAATCTTCATGGTATCATTTAAAGGCTGAGATACTCAAACAAAAAAGATACATTTTATTGAGATAAAATGACCTCTGGGGTTGGAGATCAGTAAAGCATGGCCTTTCTACAAATCCTGACAATGCTTTGGGCCTGAAGACATGCAGACATTTGACCCCAGAGCATCCTAGAAGCTTCGTACCAAGCAGAGTGCTTGCCTTCCTCAGTAATTGGCACTTAGAGTAATAATTGCATCAATCATACTGTCAAGAAACATAGCATTAGACCTAATGGGAAGAAAGTAACTTATTAAGAAAAATTTTCTTTTAATAATGTTAATCTTCTATATTAAGCCCTGTGCATATCAACAGAAACAGCTAATTATATCTGAGGGATGAAAACCTCTCAACCCCATGGTTCTTTTCACTTTAGTCACATGGTTGTGAGGCTCACTGTCTGGGGATTCAACAACTAACTGCTGATAATTTATTTTGAAATGCAACTTCTTTTTTTAAAGGAATATGTAGTTCAAATAAAAAAATTATAGGTTTTAAAGAAGGAGTTAAAAGGAAAGGAGAAAGAATGAAAGAAGTTGGAGGGAATGTATGCGTAGTATAGGGGACAGGAAGGGAGAGGAGAGGAGAAAGGGTAAAAAAGAAGAGGGGATCTCAGAAATTTTAGCTATAAAGAAAATTTGACCATATTTAAGAAAACAAAGGAATCATTTTATACATGCTCGTGTCTCACACAGTAAAAATCATATATGCACTTGTCTTCTAAGGATAACTAGGAATAGAAAGCAAATATCTAGAATATTTTGCTGTATCTTGCTATGGTGGGAAATAAGACTGCAAATGTCTCCTGGATTTAGACTTGAACTTTCAAGGAGATTCCTAGACTCTCTTCTTCTGCTAATGCCTCAGATCCCAAGGAAGAGACCTCTTAGTCCAGAGTTAGTGTGATGTCAGCTCAGTGGTTAGATGGGATAGGCAGTAGACATGGTATTCAACTCAGACTGGCTGTCTGCATTACCTTTGAGCCTGTTAGAGCTTTGGTCATTGTTAAGTTGGTCATAAAAATTTTCATCAAGTTTACATGATAAAAGAAACAGAGGGGAGGGGCCAAGATGGCGGCACCAGGAGAACACTGTGTCTGAGAAGCTGGACAACACACTCCGTGCAGCGACCAGCAGACTGAACTCTGGGCCCTAAAACAACAGCAATCGTGTTTCCCAGGTGAGGGGAGGCTCCCACAGCGTGGGAATCGGTCGAGTCCACTCTTGGCTGCCCAGCCAGAACCCGGAAGAGAACCCAGCTAACTTGGGCTTTGGGTCTCCGGGCTGGTGCCGCAAGCCTGCTTGTCCCGATCACTTTCCCAGGCTGATTGGTGGGCACAAGGGTGCCTGAGGCTGAGAGTCTCAGTTGCAAAAAAAAAAAAAAAACCCACGGGGAAGCAAAGTTGCCAGACTGGTCACGGGTCACCCAGTCTTGCCCTGGAAGGTCTCTTCGACCACAGCAGTACCCGCCGCCATCACAACTGAGCTCCCGCCGCACACAGATTACAGCTGCGCAGCTGCGCGCCCAGCTCAAAATCCCTACTCCCTCTTCGGAGGAGGCAGGAGGAGTCCAGCAGAATCTGCCACAGACCACATTGTCTGTACCCCACCCGAGATCGGGGCTGAGAAAACCCAATCCTTTCGGGCACTCCCCCAAACGCTGCCATAACCCTGCCACAGCAGAGCAGAATGATAAAGAGGCACACAGTGGCTTCACAGTGCGGGAAATCCAGTACTGCCGGCCGCTCCTAGCAAACAAACTACAGCTTGGGATCTGGGACTATGGTCATTCTACACGTCCTGAGATTATCCTGGGTCCAGCGCAATAAGGTCTAGCAGCAAGTTCTATCACTGGCGCCCCCCCCCCCCCGAGCCCTGGCAGAGAAACGCCAGCTCAGGGCTCAGGATCCGACTGAGAAGCCCCAACCCCTGCTGGAACTCCCCTGAGAGCACCTCCATAAGCTTGCCCTAGCAGAGGAGAAGATCAGAGGGGAAGGACAGAGAAGCAGCCTGCTAAGGACACAGCACTCTCTCTCCAGCTCACCCAGCAGCCCCTAGCAGAGAAACCCAAGCTCTGGATCTGAGAACACTCAACCCTACCTGGTACTATCTTGGGATCAGCAAACATAGATTCTACCGCAAGGCTGCTTCTGGCAGAGAGATCTGGGCCCGGGATCTGGGATTGAGTATACTCATCCTAACTCTTTCCCGCGCCACCCAGGGACCAGTCAACATAACCCCTCCTGGCAGAGGGAAAGGACAAAGAGGCAGCACACAGGAAAGGTGGACACCAAGTCCTGTGGCCACAGTGTCACAGAGCTGACTGTTAGCCTACCCGTGCACTACCGCAGCAGGACCAAAACAGAGAGTAGTGAGCAAGGGGAACCCCTGTGCATTCCAACTGGTCCTGCAAGAGAGTGAGTGAGCCTTCTAGGGAGAGATTGCCCCAGACCTAGGGCCTCTCCACAGAAGCAACCAGACGAGATCCCTGCCACCCACACCCCTAGTGTGGGCATCATAGGGATTCTTGGGATAACAACCCCAACACTGAAGCCTCTGCCTTGCGGGTCCACCAGGGTAATCCAGGCAAACAATCCCTGGATCTCAGTCAGAACTGCGTAATAGTGGCCTGCAGGCCACTGCAATAGTCAGAGAATCCGCGCATGCACACTGCGCCCGCTAAAAGTGCACGCAAATAGCGCCAGCGTCACATTCTTTACTTAGGCAAAACTGAAAACACAGTGCACACTCCCAAAGCAGTAAACCTCTCTCATCTTCCTGAAAAAACAGTCCAGAAAACAGAAAGAGAGGATCATAGCCCAAACTACAATCTTGAGGAACAACCAGTGAGGATTATAAATAACCAGATGGCTACAGGCAGACGTAAGAATACTCCCAACAAAAATCAGGACATAATGACCTCACCAGCAACCCCACAAAACAATGGACACTTCAATTCACTAGATACACAAGAAAACGACCTCAAAACTATGTTTCTCCAGCTATTAGAGGCCCATAGAGATGAAATGAACAAAGCCTTCAGAGAAATAACCAAAGAAATCGAGACTAACCAAGAGGAAACAAATTGTGCTCTCAGAGAAATGACCACGAAAATTGAGGCAAACAGAGAAGAAATGCACAAAGCTCTCAAAGAAATGTCCACACAAACGAAGACAAATAAAGAAGAAATAGACAAAGCTCTCATAGAAATACAGGCAATTATACCCAAAGAAGTAGAGGCACAATTAGTGATACATAGAGAGGAAACAGACAAAAAAAATAGAAGCTATCATTGAAAAGCAGGAGTCCACAATCAAACAGATGAAGGAAATGGTGCAAGACATGAAAACAGAATTAGAATCAATAAAGAAAACACAAATAGAGAAAAACCAGGAGCTGGAGAACATAGAGAAAAGATCAGGAACTACAAAGGTAAGCATCACCAACAGAATACAAGAAATGGAAGAAAGAATCTCAGGAGCCCAAGATACACTTGCGGAAATTGACACGTCTCTCAAAGAAAAAATAAAATCAGAAAAGTTCCAAACAGAAAACATCCAAGAAATCAAGGATACCATGAAAAGACAAAACCTAAGAATAATAGGAGTAGAAGAAAAAGAAGACATCAGGCTCAAAGGTCCGGAAAATATTTTCAAGAAAATTATAGAAGAAAACTTTCCCAACTTAAAGAAGGAGATGGCCATAAACATACAAGAGGCCTACAGAACACCAAGTCGACTAGACCAGAAAAGAAATTCTTCACGTCACATCATAGTCAAAACACTGAACCTACAAAACAAAGAAAAAATTCTAAAAGCAGCAAGAGAAAAAGGCCAAGTAACATATGAAGGTAGACCTATCAGAATCACACCAGATTTCTCAACAGAAACTATGAAAGCCAGAAGGGCCTGGACAGAAATCATACAGTTCTTAAGGGACCACAGATTCCAACCCAGACTACTATACCCAGCAAAACTTTCAATCAACATAGACGGAGAATTCAAGATATTCCAAGACAAAACCAAATTTAAACAATATCTACATAGTAACCCAGCTCTACAGAAGTTACTAGAAGGGAAACTCCAAACCAAAGAAAACAACTACATCGAAGGAAACAGAGGAAATAGATAGCTACACAACAAAAAAACCAAAAGAAGACAAGCAATGAAACTCAGTGACACCACCAACCCCACATCTAAAGGAAGTAACAATTGTTGGTCACCAGTTTCTATCAACATCAACGGACTCAACTCCCCAATTAAAAGACACAGACTAACAGAATGGTTGCGGAAACAGGATCCATCATTCTGTTGCATCCAAGAAACACACCTATGCAACAAAGATAAACACTACCTCAGAGTAAAGGGCTGGAAAAATGTCTTTCAAGCAAATGGTTCCAGAAAACAAGCGGGAGTAGCCATCTTAATATCTAATAAAATAGACTTTCAACCCAAGTTAATCAAAAAAGATAAGGACGGCCACTATATTCTCATCAAAGGAAAAATCCACCAAGAGGACATCACAAACTTGAATATCTATACCCCAAATACAAGAGCACCTACATTCGTAAATGAAACAATATTAAAGCTTAAATCACACATTGATCCTAAAACCCTAATAGTGGGAGACTTCAACACTCCACTCTCACCACGGGACAGATCAACTAGACAGAAAACAAATAGGGAAATAAAAACACTTACACAGACCCTAAATCAAATGGACCTAATAGACGTCTACAGATCTTTTCATCCAAACTCAAAAGAGTATACCTTCTTTTCGGCACCACATGGAACCTTCTCCAAAATAGACCATATAGTTGGTCATAAAGAAAGCCTCAACAGATACAAAAAGATTGAAATAATCCCTTGTATCCTATCTGACCACCATGGACTTAAGCTGGACCTCAAAACAACAGAAATAACAAACAGCCTACACCTACACGCACATGGAAACTGAACAACCTGTTACTCAACGACAGCTGGGTTAAGGAAGAAATAAAGAAAGAAATTAAAGACTTCCTAGAATTCAATGAAAATGAAGGCACAACATACCCAAATTTATGGGACACATTGAAAGCAGTGCTCAGGGGAAAATTTATAGCACTAAGTGCCTGCAAGAAGAAATTCGTAACATCACATACAAACAACTTAATGGCCCAACTGAAAACCCTAGAAAAAAAAGAAGCAGGTACACCCAAGGGGAGCAGATGGCTGGAAATAATCAAACTCAGGGCTGAAATCAATCAATTAGAAACAAATAAAACTATTCAAAGAATCAATGAAACAAAAAGCTGGTTCTTTGAGAAAATCAACTAGATAGACAAACCCTTATCCAAACTAACTAAAAAGCAGAGAGAATCTATCCAAATCAACAAAATCAGAGATGAAAAGGGTGACATAACTACAGACACAGAGGAAATTCAAACAATCATAAGGTCATATTACAAAAGCCTATATGCCACAAAATTTGAAAATCTAAATGAAATGGACAATGTTCTTGATAGATTCCATCTTCCAACATTAAGTCAAGATCAGGTAGAAAGACTGAACAGCCCTATATCTCCCAAGGAAATTGAAGCAGTCATTCACAGTCTCCCCTCCAAAAAAAAGCCCTGGGCCAGATGGTTTCAGTGCGGAATTCTACCAGACCTTCAAAGAAGTGCTCACACCAATTCTCCTCAAACTATTCCACAAAATAGAAACAGAAGGTACATTACCAAACTCATTCTATGAAGCAACAGTCACCCTGATACCTAAACCACACAAAGACCCAACAAAAGAAGAGAACTTCAGACCTATCTCTCTTATGAACACTGACACAGAAATACTCAATAAAATACTTGCAAACCAAATCCAAGAACACATCAAAGATATCATCCACCATGACCAAGTAGGCTTCATCCCAGGCATGCAAGGGTGATTCAACATACGGAAATCCATCAATGTAATCTACCACATAAACAAACTGAAGGAGAAAAACCACATGATCATCTCCTTAGATGCTGAAAAAGCATTTGACAAAGTCCAACACCCATTCATGTTTAAAGTCTTGGAGAGATCAGGAATACAAGGCACATATCTAAACATAGTAAAGGCAATATACAGCAAGCCTATAGCCAACATCAAACTCAATGGCATGAAACTTAAATCAATCCCACTGAAATCAGGGACAAGACAAGGCTGCCCACTCTCTCCCTACCTCTTCAACATAGTACTTGAAGTCCTAGACAGAGCAATAAGACAACTAAAGGAGATCAAGGGGATACAAATCAGAAAGGAAGAGGTCAAAGTGTCACTATTCACAGATGATATGATAGTATATATGAGCGACCCCAAGAATTCAACCAGAGAACTCCTCCAGCTGATAAACACCTTCAGCAAAGTGGCAGGATACAAAATCAACTCAAAAAAATCAGAAGCCCTCCTGTATACCAAAGACAAAAGGGACAAGAAAGAAATTAGGGAAACAACACCCTTCACAATAACCACTAATAACATAAAGTACCTTGGGGTGACACTAACCAAGCAAGTGAAAGACCTGTTTGAGAAAAACTTCAAGTCTCTGAAGAAAGAAATTGAAGAAGATCTCAGAAGATGGAAAGATCTCCCGTCCTCATGTATTGGTAGGATTAACATTGTGGAAATGGCCATCCTGCCAAAAGCAACCTACAGATTCAATGCAATTCCCATCAAAATACCAACTCAATTCTTTATAGACCTTGAAAAAAAGATTCTCAGCTTCATATGGAGAAACAAAAAACCCAGAATCTCCAAAACAATCCTGTACAACAACAGATCATCTGGAGGTATCTCTATCCCCGATCTCAAGTTGTACTACAGAGCAATAGTAATAAAAACTGCATGGTATTGGCATAAAAACAGAAAGGAGGATCAATGGAACCGCATAGAAGATCCAGAAATAAACCCACACACCTATGAATACTCGATTTTTGACAAAGAAGCCAAAACCATTCAATGGAAAAAAGACAGATCTTCAACAAATGGTGCTGGTCCAACTGGATGTCCACATGCAGAAAAATGAAAATAGATCTATATTTATCACCCTGCACAAAACTAAAGTCCAAGTGGATCAAAGACCTCAACTTAAAACCAGATACTCTAAATCTATTAGAAGAAAAAGTTGGGAACAACCTAGAACTCATTGGCACAGGAGACAACTTCCTGAACAGAACACTAACAGCACAGGCTCTAAGAGCAACAATCAATAAATGGGACCTCATGAAACTGAAAAATTCTGTAAAGGAAAGGACACTGTCATCAAAACAAAACGCCTGCCTACAGATAGGGAAAGAATCTTCACTAACCCTTTATCTGACAGAGGACTAATATCGAGTATATACAAAGAACTAAAGAAGCTGAAAAGCAGCAAACCAAGTAATCCAATTAAAAAATGGGGAACAGAGCTAAACAGAGAATTCTCGACAGAGGAATATCGAATGGCAGAGAAACACTTAAAGAAATGCTCATCCTCATTAGCCATCAGGGAAATGCAAATCAAAACGACCCTGAGATATCACCTTACACCCATCAGAATGGCCAAGATGAAAAACTCAAGGGACAACACATGCTGGAGAGGTTGTGGAGAAAGGGGAACCCTCCTCCATTGCTGGTGGGAATGTAAACTGATACAACCACTCTGGAAATCTATCTGGCGCTTTCTAAGATAATTAGGAATAGTGCTTCCTCAAGACCCAGCTATACCATTGCTAGGTATATACCCAAAGTTTGCTCAAGTACACAAAAGGGATATTTGCTCAACCATGTTTATAGCAGCTTTATTTGTAATAGCCAGAACCTGGGAACAACCCAGATGTCCATCAATGGAGGAATGGGTACAGAAATTGTGGTATTTTTACACAATGGAATACTACACAGCAATCAAAAAGGAGGAAATCATGAAATTTGCAGGCAAATGGTGGGATCTAGAAAAGATTATCCTGAGTGAAATATCCCAGAAGGAGAAAGACAAACACGGTATATACTCACTTATATAGACCTATAAGATATGATAAACATAATGAAATCTATACACCTAAAAAAGATAATCAAGAGAGCAGACATGGTGTAAGATTATCAATCCTCATTTAGAAAGACAGATGGGATGTTCATTGAACATATGACAGGAGGCCACTGAGTGCATTTGAAAGACTCTAACTAGCAGTGTTTTCAAAGCAAAGACTCATGACCAAACCTTTGGCAGAGTACAGGGAATCATAAGAAAGAAGCGGAGTTAATCTGATGAGGAAAGGATAGGAGCTCCACAAGGACCAAATCTGGGCACAGGGTCTTTTCTGAGACTGACATGCAACCAAGGACCATGTATGAATGTAACCTAGAACCTCTGCTCAGATGTAGCCTGTGGTAGCTCAGTAACCAATTGGTTTCCCATAGTGAGGGGAACAAGGACTGTTTCTAACAGGAACTCAATGACTGGCTCTTTGGCCTCCCCACCCCCCAAGGGAGGAGCAGTCCTGTTAGGCCACGGAGGAGGGCTTTACAGCCAGTCCTGAAGATATCTGATAAAACAGGATCAGATGAATGGGGAGGAGGTCCTCCCTATTAGTGGACTTGGCAAGGGGCATGGTGGAGATGAGGGAGGGAGGGATGGACTGGGAGGGAATGAGGGATCGGGACATGGCTGGGATACAGAGTTAATAAAATGTAACTGATAAGAAAAAAATAAAATTCAAAAAAAAAAAAAAAAAAAAAAGAAACAGAGAATGAGTACCAGAGCACTAGCTGTATAGTGGTCAATAGTCGACCTGTTTGTCACAGATCCATGCTGGTGACATTTACTGAGCAACATCTGTTCGTTGCACAGTGTTCCAGGTGGCAGAGACATAGCAAGAAGTGAACGAAATAGTTTAAACTCACAGAAAACTGGCCTTATTTCTATAAGAAAGTCAATGGGAAATATGATGGTACCCTGTGTGTTCACTCTCACTCCCAGAGAATTTGAATTATCCGTAGACTTTTAAAGTGCATAGCTAAAATCACTCTTTATATGTTTAATCTGAGTGCCATAAAAGATTGGGTTTATTGCTCTTCATAGCTGGCTAAATGCTGAGTGTCTATCAGAAGATCCAGATTTTCATCTGCATTGTGTTCGTCCCCTTTCCCCTTGACATCTGTCTTGCTTTTCAGATCAGTCTAGCAATTCTTCAAAAGCACTGTCTATTCTCAGTTTGGTCAATAGTAAGCCTGGAGCCTAGTTTGAAGGGGCTCTCTGAGACTCTGTAAACCTGATCCTGTGTTTCAGGAGGTCATGAATACCAGGCCTCTGAGAAGTCCCTAACTGTGTCCTAGGGATTTTAACAAAGCTTCCTGTGGGAAGTGAAGCAGAGCCTGGGGAACATTCAGCAAGTGGGGGAGTAGAATGTCAGTCATGAGGTCAGAAGTCTGGTTTTAATCCCCAAGAAAAGAGGCTAAGTCCTTAGTTCTGGTGACAAACAGGCTAACAGGGCTGATGACACCAGGAAATGCAAGGCCCTGTATCCTATCCTGGAACTAGCAAAACCGGGCAAAGCTGCACATAACACTCTTTTATTTCAAAGAATGGAGATGTGATGTCCCAGTCCAGCCAGGAGAGACCAGATGATAAGCATGCGTAAAATAATTCTATTTGGTTTTCCACACAGGACAACTGGATTTTCTATTTGAAATGGTCATCCATTAAATCGAAAGCCCAGCAAGAGAAAAAATATAATTGCCCAACATAATTTTATGAACATTAAATATATTTGCAAAATTTTTCTAAAGGTCGTTTTAAGGAATGTTCAGTATAAGCAAAGTACTGACAGCTTTGCTAAATCAATTCTTTTTCAAAGTTACAGTGGATATAAAGTTGGAAATAATTTCTATATCAAAATATGGAAGGGTAAAATATAAAAAGATATTGAAAAGATAAATGTTGTCTTTGATTCACTTGAAATGGTCTCTGGCTCTTGTTATATGCTCGTGAACGCGCGTAAGTGGATTATTTCTTACATTTTGGTCAACCATAGTTTATGGTGTCGTAAGATGGAGCATGTAATGCATTAGACACTCAAGAGCTTTTAAACAGAAAGTGCTGGGACCTGGAGAGATGACTCAGCCTGAAAATATTTCCCAGCAAGCTTGAGGATCAGAGTTTGGATTTCTAGCACCTACATAAATACCAAGTAGGTGTGGTGGTCCTCCTGAAAACCCGGAATGTAGGAGAAGCCAGAGCATCTCTTGAGCACATTTACTAGTAGGTTGAGGTGAGAGACACTGACTCAATGTATGTGTTGAAGAGGTGAGTCAGACACCTGATGTCAGCCTCACACTTCCAAGTGCACACAAACACCAACCTATACATCTGTGCACGCACGCATACTTACAGTATATGCATGTGTGTGTGTGTGTGTGTGTGTGTAATTTCAATACTTACAATGAGCAAATTAGTTTTGATATGAATGGCAGAATTTTTATCTGAGTTCTGAAATGCTTCAACACTACAGGCTGTCAATCTTCATGAGATAAAAGAACAGCAAAACCTGCGGTTTTGCTTAGAAATACATAGGACAGTCAACGCATATATTTAAATGAGTCACACCAAATTATGGAACAAAAACTACTGTACCCTCGGGTCTTCTTGGTCTGAATATTGCATAAGGGTTGTACCTCGCCTTTTGGCCAGTGTTCCTGATGCTCCCTGAAGGTGAATGGTTCATCGTCTTCTCTAACAATCGCCAGCAGACCCCTCAAGTCTGTCCTCGGCTACACAGTATTTTCTTCATTTTTGCTTAGAGCAAAATCCAGTAAAAGAAACACGGCTCTCATTGCATTAGAGACAAGGCTGTCACCATCCTTCTACTTCATATACAGTTGATATTAAAAATAGGGTTTTTCACAAGGTAAGCAACAGGGAAATTACATTTCCTGCATCCAGGTCCCTCCACAATTTCCAAGTGATGAAGCATCAAGAAGTTTGATTTTATGACGATGTGCTTACAGATATATTAAGGGTAGAATGCTCTGCACTGTGAACGGGAATTGAGATTCAGTTCCTGCTTATCCTACAGTTTGTGTTTGCCCATGGTTGTCTCTTGGTGATTTGATGAAAATGACTCTGATATCTATTTGTTCCTTTTTGGTTTAAAATCATCTTTAGATAATATTTAAAATATTAAAAAGACACATTAATTAAATGTTAACAGGTGAGCATTCCAAAAAAAAAATGTCACTCAAACAGACAACTTAGATAAGGATTCATTGCTTCCAAAATGAGGAAGCCCCCACTGGGAAACAATTTAGCTCACACCAGTTCATCAAACCTACCTACCCCACACATCAGTCAGCCTTTCTGCCTTCCTATTCTGAAATTTTAATCCATGTGTTTTTCTCTGAGCTGTACTCTCTGCTGCCTTGCACTTTTGATGGGGAAACATTACTGAGATACTACTTTTAGTATGTTTTTATACAATTCTATTTTGTAATTTTTTTTATCACTTGCCAACACTTAATGTACAGGAAATAGTTTGAGGACTAGTTTGCTAAAAATATAAAAGCCAAGATCACATAAGTGGTAATCTTTAATTGGAAAATTTTCTGCTATAACTTTCTATTCAAAAACGTAGAGGGAGATTTAAGAGTACATATTGAAGTCTATGATGTTTCTCAAGTATGCCGAGAATTGTACTCAATTTCCCAGAGATTATGCAGACTTTACAGACACCAAGAATCTGTGTTTTCACTTTATCTTAGATTTAGGTTAGTTGACAGTATGCTTCCATCAAAGAATCCCTTTCCTTAATTTACATGGTATTGGATCCACATAAGTATTCAAGAAAATGTCACCCAAATAAAAAGGTGCCCCCTTTAGTGTAAAATTACTCATATTTTTTTTCACTGATTAATTTTTCTAGCCTCTGGGGAAAAAAAAATCTAAAAAAAAAAAAAGCTACCAAAGAAAAGTATCAGCAAACGCAAAGACTTGTCCAATTTAAAATTAAAACTTTTGCTTGAAGGCTGGGCAGTTTACTTTGAGAGACTGTTGTGTCTTACAGACTGACCTGGAATGCTGATTACAAGAAGAGAGAGAAGCTGCAAGCCTTTTGCAATGAGTGCACTTACAGGGCCAATCTGTAGCAGGTAGAATGGAAAGGGCTGGAAAGCTGGCCCGTTAAAGGGAGAGTAAGAAATGGGTCTCCTAAATTGAACAGCAGTGCTTTCCAGGGGGCACTGTTTATTCTACTTGGTGTTCATGGCCAGAGTTATGGCTTTCCTTTATAACTAGAAGCAAAATAATTAGCATCATGTGTTATTCTTTTTCTCTTGAACTAAACAGACTCGCGTTTATATATTTGCGCTTTGTACTCATTGTATAACTTTGGGCAAGTGAGCAAATCTCCTTAATGCTCACATTTCTCATTGGGAAATAGAAGCTAAGACTATTCACCTTGCAGGGATATTGGAAGTAAGACAAGGAGAATATATTAAGTGCTGAGCACATCTGAAAGTCTAATGGAAAGTAACTGTGCCACTGATCCCGCTGCCGTGAGGATGGAGATGGAGGGGAGACTGAGACTAGCCTGAGGTTGGGAACTTCGTCACAGCCTCTAACTGACAAAACAGAAATGATGACAGTGGCTAAGACTTGCTTCTGCTTCAAACAATAGATGGAAAAAGATGTAGCCCTCGGGCCAAGGGTTACCTGCAGCCATGTCACCAATACAGGCCCAGACAGCTCAGAGAGGAGAAACTTGGAGGCCCCGGAAGCTGAGTTATGGCTGAGGGCATAGGCAGCCAAGGAGAAGGCGGGCTGGCCCTGAGAAGATGGAGTGAGAGTCAACAGGAAACTCAAAGGCCAGCAGTGAGATCAAATTATTAGGGTCAGCAAGGCAGTATGCTGTGGAGTCAGCAGTCCACTCCTTTCCCCTTCCATGAAAAACAGACTTTTGTAAAGGGGTGAAGATCATCTCACAAGGTCCCCCTTCCACTGAGCTCCAGCCAGCCTCGGCAATCCCACGAGTCTCATCTTCATCCCGGGGTGCCATGCACACAGCCTCGCTGTAGCTTCGAGCTTCACTCTGCAAGTTTTCCTGTAGTCTTTATGAGCGTGACACCATTTCTAAAAAATCTTGAATGAATTTATAAAGCAGTAAAACCAACCCAACGTCAGTTACTCTGCATCTGGTACAGTGTCAGGAATAGAACAGTTTAACACTAATTATTGTGTGTGTTCACATGTAAGTTCTATGACATATGTGTGGAGGAAAAGGGCCAGAGGATGTCTTGTAGGAGTTAGTTCTCTTCTGCTAACCTGTGAATCCTGGGGATGAAACTTATGTCCTTAAGGTAGCAAGTATCCTTCCTGGTTAAGCCATTTCATCAGCCCAAGAACACAATTTTACTTAATTTAATGCTTTTTAAAAGGAAATTCTGTGGCCCTCTAATACAATATTCTGAAGCACTGTCCTTCACCATATCAACAAAGATATTTATGACTCTGTAGGTGGTCACTTAAATATTCTGTGTGGTGTGTGTATGTGTAGACAGAGGTCTTCCTGTCTTCCTCAGCTAGAGCTTACATCAACCCCTTATGTCTTACATGAGGGCTAAATATGGCCTCATATAACAGGGAAAATTCATTTGCATTGTTACATGATTTAATGAGTACCAATCAAAGACTTAAGAAACTTAGGTCTCGAAGCACCCACAGTTATAACCAGACAGCCTAGGGGATAAAGGAAAGGGAAAAGAGCTTGAGTGAGAAATGAAATCAAACCTGGCTACCCAAAGCTAGATTGCCATCACTGGATTTAGGAAGTGCTTTGGAACTTGAAGATCCCTCAGCCGATTTATGCCTGTGGCAAAGGCAGTGGTGGAGCACCCTTCTGTTTGTTCTTATTTCACAACATATCTCGATGCTGTGAGAGTCCAAGCAAGAGTCACAGGTGTGTGCCAGCACACCCAACTATGTGGCCATGAATTTAAATGGTTTGGTCAGTGATGGGTTTCCTTCTGTCACAGGTCATGTTGAAATGCAGTTGTCAACTCAATGGCCTGGCAAGGCCATGCTTCCTCTGTAACCTCCAGGGTTCTGAAGCAGGGCTCTTGAGATAGAATGATGCTTTCAAGGAGTGCCTACTACCTACAGGAGGATCTCGCCTTCCTTTCCCTGCATCCACATCTACATGTCTGCTCTTGTTTTGGACAATAACTTGAAACTGTACAAGGCCCTCATGAAGCAGATAGCAGTACTGTTCTTTTGGAGCTATAGAACATGGAACTAAGTAGACCTCTTTCATTTAAGATTGTCCAGTCTTATCTGTTCTGGAATAGGCAGGAAATGGACTGAAGTAATTAATAATTACTTTTCCTTAAAGTTGTATTTCAAAGACTATAATTCCACATGCACTGAGCTCATGACCATGATAAAGCACAAATAACTTACCTTTAAGTCTGTAACAAAGAACATGGCAAAGCACACAATACACTGATACCATATTTGACTCAATAATCTTTAAAAATTCATGACTGAAAGCATTTATGTAATGTTGCATACCCGTATCCAAAGTGAATGTTAAGACTGTCAGTAAATTTACAAACCCATGTCACTTTCTTCCTAATTAAGATAAATCCGTCACAACCAACGTCCTTTCCTGTATAAACTCTCTCCAATCTCAAGGGCAAACACTCTCCTTTAGTTTTCTATATGACTTTTTTTTTTCCAGAAATGGAATAAATATAACCCCAGGCTGAACACTATTTAGCATCTGAGTCACTGCATGAAGTTGACTTTTTTGGTCACTACAGACATTGTTCCCTCATTTTTATGTCCAAATAAAATCTCATTGTTGTCTCCAAATTTGCTTTGCATCCTCTTGGTGCTGCGATACAAATTGTTCCTAACTCGAAGTTATTAAAAATTGCTGCTAAAAATTCTTCTGTGAGATATTTAAAAAATGGAATTTAATTTGTTGCACATAAATATTTAGACTTAAAGCTCTGAGGTTGTGTGATGCATATTTTCTGTACCTTTTAGAGAAACTGTGGAGATATTTTAGACCCCTGCCAGTGCTTGTGAGTATTCGATGTTACACGTCTTGTCAACATTTGATGTTAGTCATCCTTCAATTGTAGCCATTCTAGTGGCTGTTTGGTTGTGTTTCCCTGTAGGTTTTATCTGTATTTGCCTGTCGGCTAATGATGTTGAGGTCTTTTTGTGCTTTTGGTGAATTGTATATCTTCCTTTCAACGCATCTTTTTCCTTTTTAATCTTTCCTAGTATTGTTACCTCTTTATGAAAGAGTTATGGATTTATGTATCTTAGAAGCAAATCCTGTATGTGTGTGTATGAAATATTTATCCTCACTCTGTAATTTGCTTACTTATTTGAAAACATTTAATAAGTTTTACACAGCAAAAGCACAATTTATCTCTTCTTTAGAATTATTTATTCTGTATGTTATATTTGCTACTTTCACATTAAAAGTAGCTTTCCTTATGACTTTGTTTATAAAAGCTTTATAACTGTAGCTTTCTTTCATTTTAGCGTGGAAAAAATGTTACATTTGTCAATGTCTGTACTGATGTCCTATGGGAACCTTTTTATACTGGCTCTTATCAGTTACTCATAACTTCCCTGACACTGACAACTACTGGACCCAGTTACTGCCTCTCACCTTTCTAGTTCAGAAGGCAAATTTTTATAATACTGTGAAGGATATAGGGTCTAGTCATGTACCAGTCATCTTTCTACTTTCATTGACAAAACATTTCACCAAAGCAAATTAGCCAGGGTTTCTTTTAATTCAGAATTTTTTTGGCATAATCCCACATGGTGGGAAGGCAATGCTCTTGCTCTTGGGACAGGAGCATGAATCAGCTGTTTTTGTGTCTGAAGGAAGCACAGAGAGGAATACCACTGCTCTAGACTTCCTTTTATATTCTGCATAGCACCCAAGCCCGCAGCCAGGTGCCAGACAAAATCACTTGTGAGTATTGCCTCATCAATTAAACCCCTTTGGGAATGCCCTGAGGTAGGTCTCCTAAGTGACCCTAAATCCAGCCCAGTTGACAATGAAGCTTAACTATGGTAATTTATAACAACAAAACTCTGTATACTTTACACAGAGTCCACAAACAGAGCAGCTTCTAGATATATCATAAGAGTGGGAGGTACGGAGGTACCAATTTATTGAAGGTTATGAATCCTAAAGATGACAGCCACTGGGAAGAGAGAAGGAGTAGCCTGGCATCCTGGATTCTTGAGTTCCCTGATGTCAGAGCACAGGCAACAGGACCTCTCTTCACTTCCACATCTGCTGTCCTAAAGCCAGCCAAGCTCCACCACCATCCAAGATGATCTTGAACTAGAAAGGAGAATCACTGTTCTTTCCTCCTGTCTCCCAATGGCAGAACTAAGAATAAAGACAGTCATAAGAGACTCCAAGAAATGAAATCTGTACATTTTTAACCACTACAAAAACACAAAAGATGAAATAAAGATGGAAATTTAACTACAAACACAGGAATAACTGGCCAGCATAGAAGGCATCAGGTGTTATTAAACAGTATATAGGGGTAAAAGACTTTAATAGGCGCTGTTGTGCTGATGTGGGTGACTGATAAAAAGCTGATGATTTTTTGAGGCCGCCCCATGATGTGTCTAAGATTCTTTTCAGCCTGTTTGTATTGTGAACTAAATAAGTCCTCAATAACATATGATTCCTACGTTTACTCCTTCCACAAATATAGATCAGAACTAAAGTGAGAGCCATCTGCTGAAAACTTGGATAAGCAGATTCCCAAGGTCCAAGCTCATCTTTATTCACAGCTCTGGGGTTTCCTGGGAGTTGAGGTCATGGAGATGCTGACTGGGGCAAACCTGCTGCCTGATATGGCCAGAAAATGTTTGGTGAGACAAAATTATACTACAAAGACCCCTTTTCATGTAAGGACCCGAGATGAGACAAACCACAAGTTAAAACTACTCTGGGGAGGAGAAGCACTCTAGAATGGTGGCAGAGCTGAGCAGAGTCTTTCCTGGGGTGGGGGTGGGGGACTATGACAAGTAAAAAATTAACAACAGCAAATCTCAGGAAAGGGTGTTAAGCAAATGAATAAATATTTATCCAAAATAACTGTGTGGACTTTTAGCAGGAACAGGAAAAATCTGCAGTACCAAGAATGTAACAACTCCTTTCCTCCTCCCTTGAGCATGACAGAACTCTTACTTAGGGTGGACATGGATAAGACACAGAGCCTTCCAAAGAGTTTATTTTTCTTTGTGACAGAGTGTGGGGTACAACAAAACCAAAGGTACTCTAAAAAAGAGTGTATTAGAAAGCCTTAAAAAAAGGGATTAAAACTGTTCCTGCAAGGGAGGCACGAATCACTTTGGTGAAGCTGTGGGATAACTGACGCTTCCAAACCCTGTTGGGAAGGAAAGCCATCGGCTATCAGGTAGTGCATGGCCATACTTGGATGTGAAACCAATATGAAAATACAGCCAGGTACTCACAGGAAGATAAGAAATATCTCCAAGTGTCAGAAAAGTTAGGTGACATCAATGCCATGCTTGCGATGTAGAGAACCTCGAGGTGGACATTGCAGCAGAAATAGACGTCATTAGATGGGGGGGGTTTAAGTGACATTACAGCAATAGAATAGAAAATGAAGGAAACAGATGATTTAAACATAATACTTGAGGACTTCACCTTACATCTTTCCATAAAATAGAGAAGAAGCAGGCAAAAGGTAAACAAGTGTATAGAAGATTCAAATAAACGTATAAACCAGCAAATTATAACATTTGTCTCTGGAACACTCCATCTGTAACAGAACGATGTATGTTCATTCCAGGCACACACTGATCATTGTAGAGAGTTGTCAGAACTAGGAAATTTAAATTATTGAAATCACACAGGTACTGGGCTTTGCTCATGTGAGGAAAAGATTAGAGACGTCAGAAACAAGAACCTCACAAATATTTGACATTAATTAACACACTTCTAAATAACCAGTAGGTGAAAAAAAAGGCATTGCTAGGGACTCAGGGAAATTATTTGTGTTGAATGAAATAAAAGAAACAACAGGCCAGATCATGTGAGGAGGTGAAACAGTTCTTAAAGATACAGATAAACAGCTGGAAACACATTTACAGTTAAAAGTCAATAACAACTCTTAATCTGAAAAACTAAAAAAGATCATTCAGGCAAATGAAACAGATGAGGAAATAATTAATAGCCAGATAATAAATGTAAAATTAGGTTAAAAAAACAAGAATAACAAATAAATGGTTACATTATAATCAACCATTATGTGAGCTTGTTGTCAACATTTCAACATCAAGATGACAAAACCCTTCTCACTAGACCATGAATTTAAAATCATCTTAGAAGGATTTTGAGACCTAATGATTAACCACAACTACATATTCCTAGAATGAAATTTCAGACAAAATTTTCATGACATGAACAATAGTTTCTGGATAAAAAAAAAAAATCAATCATTAAAAAGGAAAAGAAGAGGAAGACAAGAAAAAGACAAAGGAGGATGGGGAGAAAGATGAGGAGAAAAAGGAAGAAGCAAAGAAGAGGAGGAGAAGAATGAGAAAAAGGAGAAAAGAAATATGTAAGGGGGATGCCAGCAAGTAAGATAACTATAATCTTCAGAACTCAAGGATGAAAAGTCTGTAAATAAAACCCATAGAATGTGGGAAATTATTTCTCAGTCATGTAAAGAGTTCTTAAAACTCAATAATAAGATGGCAAATAAATCAAATGAAAACCAGAAGTTTGAATGGCATGTGTCCAAAGACAATTCAAATATCTGTCAAATTCTTGAATAGATGCTTAAAATTCTTTCAGGAATTCATTAAGAAAAATTCATTAAGGAAATGAATACCCTAAGAATGATTAAAATTCATTAAGGAAATGCAAATCAAAACTGAGGTGAGAAACAATTTCTCACCAAGCAAGATGACTAAAACTGACAGGAAATATATGACTTAGGCCAATCAGAAATAAGAACACTCACATGCTGCTATTGTAAAGTTGTATAGACGCTTTGGAACACATAACAAGTTCCCAGAATATTAAATATAGTTTTGTCGTATAACCTTAGTTGTTCTACTCTTTGGTCCACACTAGAGAAAACTGAAAAGGCATATCCATACAACATTTGTCCCTGAATATTCCTTGTAGTACTATATACAATTACCAAAAGGTAGGTGAAAAATTAAATCCCACTAAGTGTTGAGTTAATATAAAATCGTGATATGTTTTCATGATGAGATATAACTCAGTAATAAGAAGTTATAAAGTCCTGAACTGTATTACAGTGGTTGAAAACTAGAAAATGATGATCCAAGACAGAAAACACATGGTATAATCCCCTTGATATGAAATGTTCATAATTCATGTCTAGACAAGTTTAGGCTGATTCAAGTTTTTTTTTTCCTTAAAGTACTCAATATAGAACCCCACAAAGTCATCAGGTATAAAGATTCGACTAGCAATACAGAAGGGGCTAAAATGATGACGATCAGTGAAGCCTTTGTAAATGAATGAATCAATCAGACTCAAGAATTTATTCTTGGTCGAGTTACAGAATCAAATAGAGATAGAAGCAAAATTCAAATCCAACTCTGGTGGCTCCTGCCCAGTGGCAACTTGCTGCCCCCAAGAAGGAACCCCAGTGCACTCAGAACATGTGTTTAACATGGATATATTCAACCTGCATCCATTTTGGATAAAAGAGAGAAAATATATGCATTTAAGATTGTTGTGGCAGGAAAATGTAGTAGTCATCAATGTAAGATACCTTATTATTATATTACTTTACCATTTATATACAGAGATATATAGATATATATTCAGTTGTATCTATACAATGAGATTTTCTTCAGTTGTAAAAATAAAATAATGTGTACTTGAGCCTCTTTTGGATATATGCTTAGATGTGGTATAGCTGTATCTTGAGAGGAAGAGCTATTCCTAATTGTCTGAGAAAGCGCCAGATTGATTTCCAGGGTGGTTGTACAAGTTTACATTCCCACTAGCAGTGGAGGAGGGTTCCCTTTCTCCACAACCTCTCATGTTTGTAGCAGCTTTATTTGCAATAGCCAGAATCTGGAAACAACCAAGATGCCCCTCAACTGAGGAATGGATACAGAATGTATGGTACATCTATACAATGGAAAACTACTCAGCAATAAAAAACAAGGAAATCATGAAATTTGCAGATAAATGGTGGGAACTGGAAAAGATCATCCTGAGTGAGCTATCCCAGAAGCAGAAAAAACAAACATGGTATATATTCACTCATTTAGACATATAATATAGGATAAACCTACTAAAATCTGTACACCTAAAGAAACTAATCAAGAGGGAGAACTCTGGCTAAAATGCTCAATCCCCATCCAGAAAGGCAAAGAGGATGGACATCAGAAGAGGGAGAAAACAGGGAACAGGACAGAAGTCTGCCACAGAGGACCTCTGAAAGGCTCTGCTCTGCAGACTATCAAAGCAGCAGATGCTGAGACATATGGCCAAACTTTGAGGAGATTGCAGGAAATCTTATGAAAGAAGTGGGAGTTAATAAGACCCGGAGGGGACAGGAGCTCCACAAGGAGAGCAACAGATCCAAAAAATCTGGGCACATGGGTCTTCCCTGAGAGTGATAGTCCAACCAAGTAACATGCATGGAGATAACCCAGAACCCCTGCACAGATGTAGCCCATGACAGTTCAGTCTCCTAGTGGGTTCAACAGTAATGGGAACAGGGACTGTCTCTGACATGAACTGATTGGCCTGCTCTTTGATCACCTCCCCCTAAGCGGAGAGTAGCCTTACCAGGGCACAGAGGAAGACAATGCAGCCACTCCTGATGAGACCTAACAGACTAAGAAGAGAAGGAAGGAAAAGAAGACCTCCCCTACCAGTGGACTTGGGGAGGGGCATGAGTAGAGAAAGAGGAGGAAGAGAGGGATTAAGAGGGGAGAAGGGAGGAAACTACAGGGGGGGATAAAAAGTAAATAAAGTGTAATTAATAAAAAAAATTAAAATGAATAAAACATAAAAAAATGAAATAATGGAATTTTCAAGTAAATTAATGAAACTGGTGAAATAAAAAAGAATTATACTGAGTAAAGTAACCCAGTCATGGAACGACAAATGCCACATGTTCTCTCTCATGTGTGGACCCCAGCTTTTTAATTTTGAGACTTGTTTTCAACTTGAGGTATCTGCAGAAGCCAGGAAAATAGAAATGGACCATAAGTGAATGGTGTGCTAGGAGCAAGGAGTTAGTTGGACATAGTTGATATTTAAGTAGAGGGTTAATCCTAGGAAAGGAAAGGTTGAAGCTTTGGGTTGAAAGTGCTTGGGAAAATAGAGCCAGGAGAGAGAGGATTAACACAAACAAAAGGCGGTATGTACCAAGAGCCACATGAAAATCTACTAGTTCATAAGTCAGTTTAAAAAACATGTTAAAACTGAAAGCAACAAATCAAGTAACCCAATTAAAAATGTGGAAGCGGCATTACCAGGCCACAGAAGAAGACAATGCAGCCACTCCTGATGAGACCTAATTGACTAGGATCAGAAGGAAGGAAAAGAAGTCCTCCCCTATCAGTGGACTTGGGGAGGGGCATGCATGCAGAGGGTGGAGGAAGGGAGGGATTGGGACTGGAGGAGGGAAAGAACCACAGGGGGGATACAAAGTGAATAAAGCGTAATTAATAAAGAAAAAAAAAGAAAAAACATGGGGTACAGAGCTAAACAGAGAATTCTCAATAGAGGAATATCGAATGGCAGAGAAACACTTAAAGAAATGCTCAACATCCTTAGTCATAAGGGAAATGCAAATCAAATGAGATTTCATCTTCCACCCATCAGAATGGCTAAGATAAAAAACTCAAGTGGGAACACATGCTGGAGAGGATGTGGAAAAGGGGGAACCCTCCTTCATTGCTGGTGGGAATGTAAAGTTGTACAACCACTTTGGAAATCAATCTGGCTCTTTGTTAGACAATTAGGAATAGTGCTACCTCAAGTTGCAGCTATACCTAGGCATAGGTATAAGCATATGTCCTAGGCATATATCCAAAATATGCTCAAGTATATAACAAGGACATTTGCTCAACCATATTCATAAAAGCTTTGTTCATACTAGACAGAATCTGGTAACAACCCAGATGTCCCTCAACAGAGAAATGGATACAGAAATTGTGGTACATTTACCCAATGGAATACTACTCAGCAATTAAAATCAAGAAAATCATGAAAACTTCAGGCAGATGGTGGGAACTAGAAGGGATCATCCTGAGTGTGGTATCCCAGAAGCAGAACGACACACAAGGTATATACTCACTTATAAGTGGATGTTAGACATATAATATAGGATAAACATACTATCCTAAAGGATAAACATATACCTAAAGAAGCTAAGAAAAAAGGAGGACCCTGGGTAAGATGCTCAATCCTCATTCAGAAAGAAAAGTGGGATAGACATCAGAAGAGGGAGAAAACAGGGGACAGGACAGGAGCTTACTACAGAGGGCCTCTGAAACACTCTATTCAGCAGGGTATCAAAGCAGATACTGAGACTCATAGCCAAACTTTGGGCAGAGTGCAGGGAATCTTATGACTGAAGAGGGAGTTTGGAAGACCTGGAGGGGACAGGAGCTCAACAAGGAGATCAACAGAATGAAAAAATCTGGCCTAAGGGTCTTTTCTGAGACCGATACCACAGCCAAGGACCATGCATGGAGATAACCTAGGACCCCTGCACAGATGTAGCCCATGCCATCTCAGTCTCCAAGTGGGTTCCCGAGTAATAGGAACATGTCTCTGACATGAAATCAGTGACAGGCTCTCTGATCAAGTCTCTCTTGGGGGAGCAACCAAACCAGGCCACAGAGGAAGACAATGCAGCCAATCCTGATGAGACCTGATAGTCTAGGGTGGGGAGGGTATCAGTCCACGTGGGGAGGGTAATGGGAGGAGAAGATGGAGGGAAGGTGAGATTGGGAGGATATGAGGAAAGGGGCTATAGCTGGGATACAATGTGAATAAACTGTAATAAAACTAATTTAAAAAAACTAAAAGCATTACAAGAAAGATGTCTTGAATGAGTAGACACCTTATATCTATTCCTAAAAGATATATATTTTTTAATAAAATATATATATTTTAATAAAATCCCAGTACCAAGTGTGTGGTACCTCCTGTGAGTCCTGGCCAGAAACCTCTGAGATGCTTCCCAAACAACACAGGCTTTTGCCTCTTCTCTTGGTTTCGCACACGATAAGGCCCTGTCGGTGAAAACACGTGTATGATGGTTTCCAGATACAGAGAGGTCAATCAGAAACTGAACTAAAAGCTCACGGCTAGCATTTATAGTCCCAGGAGGTTCTGGGCAATCTGTTGGGGAAGAAGGCGTTATTCATCCCACCCAGGTGTGCATGCAGTGAGTGGCAATGCCACCCTGCCAGTTAGGTGTGCTTATTGCAGTAGTGGCATGATTGGGGTAATCATAGGTCTCATTGTATTTGATGCTCAGGTCATAGGAGGAACTATATGCCTGCTACTGCAAACACTACCCAAAACCTTATGACTAGGAAGCTCATAGGCCCAATGGGAAAGTCACCGTTGTTTAGCTAACCTGACATGGCACCAAACTGAAATACAAATGTTTCTGTTTATAACCACAGACAACAAATATTAGTCTCACCCTCAAGAGACGCTTCTCTTTTTAGTGGATGCAGATGGCTGCTTAAGGTGCTGACAATACAAGAAAGTTGAGCACTCAGTCCCCAAGACATTCTTTCCCACTCTTTCTATGACTCAGGACACATCTCAAAGAGGAAGTGAAAAAATTACGAAACAAAAAAGTTGGAAAAGACTGTGAAGTGCCGTCATCTTCAGGACTTGAAATAGACACTGCGGATAAGATCTCAGCAGATGCAATGAGCCTGCACAAGACCAGGCTGGTTTGCATCCAATCAGGCATTGGGAAGGGTTCAAGAGATTGTGTGCTTCCTAGATGATATACCAGCTCTTGATTGATTCTGGCGTAGGGGCAGCCTTTTTCTTCAGTTGAATACCCAAGGATGAACCCACATGCTCTAATGGACAGTTTCAACCCCACGGTCTCATAAATGGCCCCAGTTACTCAGACAGTCAGGAAACCAAACCAAACAAAAATACTAATGTGGAAAAGGAGTCTGTATAGGGAAAAAAGAAAATGACAGTAGTAGGAGGGAAATAGAGGGGATGGTGAGAATATAGAAAATGCATTCTCTGCATGTATGAAATTGTCAAAGAACAAAGTTAGTCAATCAAAAGGAAACGTAGACACTGCCATCTGCTTTTTCTTCATTTATATCAAAATGTTATAAATCCTGTCATTGGATATGCCAGGGCAACACTCATAACATGACAACATTTGTCTTTAAATTTTTGGATCAGGGGGAGAATTACAACTGACTTTTACACTTTTGGCTTTTGTGGCATTAATTTCGGTTCACCATGGCATTCATCCCAATTTATAGAGACTTGACTAGGGTTTGACACTACATGGTGTATTATCTTTCTAGGAATTCCTGATTTTTAGTGTACAGGACAGCATTCCTTGGGTGGCTACTGGGCTACTGATGTATTCATGTGTATTTGTGAAAGTTTTGTCTTCCTAACTAGGATAGTCTTCTTTCTTCTAATCCCAGTGTGGGTGGTTTATAATCAAAATTTGGTGGTATAGGGCTGTGCTATCACTTGAAGTCAGTTATTTAATTACTGGGAACAGATGCTGATCTTGGTCTCTGACTTAAATGGTCTTGGACCCAGACCCATTGCAAGCAGGTAACTAACAAGAGAAAACATTTGTAAAGGAGAAATATACCTGGAATGTTATAACTAATCTATAGTTGAGGCTTCCCATTCTTTTTCCAAATGGGAAAATAATAATTGTCATTTATTTTTTCTCATACCAATCATTCTTATTGTCCCTTGTCCAAACTGTTAAGACCAGTGCAGTCTCACTCTTTCTTGACCTGCTTCTCACTTTAATCTTCATGAACGTTGAGGTCAGTAGAACACAGAACACTGATATAATGGAAGTTTCCTTGGTTTATATGGCACAAATTTACACTCTGTAACACAGTTTGAAGCATACAAGGATGGCTTGTTTGTGTGCTTATGTATGAACACACATATCATGTGTGTGGTTTACAGATGTCACAGTTTTATAAGTTATCTCTGTTCATTACAGAAAATTCTAAAACAATGCGGAAATATATTTTAATCATTTTTGTTTCCTATCATTTATTATTAACCAGGTTTCCTTCTTTTATTTATTTCCTGCTAGCCTAATATCAGAAATAAATTTTATATAGTTACTCTTCATGCTAATCACTACTGAAATTGCTGTTTCTGCCACAGAGAATAATAGAGAGGCCATTTTTTAGCCCAGCAGCCAATTAACATGATGATAAGTCTGAGGGTATCATAAGCTTGATCTTTATGAATTTGAAGTGGCATGTTCAGTTTAGACAGATTAATTAAAACAACCAGGTACACGTTGTTATCATATTCGATTCACATCTTCCAGTATTAAGGTTGCATTAGGTTTATAAAAAGAGGAATTAATCCAGAGAGGTGCTAATTAAATGTAAATAAAGGCCATTATGAACTTCTCAATGGAACTCAATTGGTATTAGTATATTAAATAAAAATGATGTCAATCAGATGCCCAGATGCCTGGCTTCTCTAAATTTTCACCTTTAGGCTTTCAGAGAAGTATTATTGACTAGATAAATTTAATTACAGATGCAGAAGCAGTTTCGCTGACCATTCTCTTGACTACTTTGGACTATGTAGCAATACAACCATTCATTTACACAAAACAAAGGTTTGTTTTTTGTCAACAAATGACTTCTTCTGTTTTATATCAAGCTATTCAGGTCTCCCTCAAAATGTCTAGGGTTTATTGCAATAACGGCACTTTCCCAGGAAAGGGTCCATTTTATTTTAGTTTTTAAACTCATACCATAGAATAAGCTCACACTCTCCTTTCCCATTAAATTTACTTTGAGCATGAGTAAGTTCCTATAAGTATTGAAAACAATATATGATAAAGATTCTTGTTTTTCCCATAAAAAGAAAGGAAATTTTTTAGTTTCCAAAAATGAGTGCTTTTGAAAAATATTCTTTTTTAATTTTTTTATTTAATTTTTTTTCTTATCAGTTACATTTTATTAACTCTGTATCCCAGCCATGTCCTGCTCCCTCATTCCCTCCCAGTCTCTCCCTCCCTCCCTCATCTCCACCGTGCCCCTTTCCAAGTCCACTGATAGGGGGGACCTCCTCCCCATTCATCTGATCCTGTTTTATCAGGTATCTTCAGGACTGGCTGCAAAGTCCTCCTCTGTGGCCTAACAGGACTGCTCCTCCCTTTGCGGGGGGAGGTCAAAGAGCCAGTCATTGAGTTTCTTTTAGAAATAGTCCTTGTTCCCCTCACTATGGTAAACCAATTGGTTACTGAGCTACCACAGGCTACATCTGAGCAGAGGTTCTAGGTTATATCCATACATGGTCCTTGCTTGAATGTCAGTCTCAGAAAAGACCCTGTGCCCAGATATATTTGGTCCTTGTGGAGGTCCTATCCTTTCCCCATCATACTAACTCCCCTTCTTTCATAGGATTCCCTGTACTCTGCCAAAGGTTTGGTCATGAATCTTTGTATCTTCTTTGAAAACAGTGCTAGTTAGAGTCTTTCAGATGCACTCAGTAGACTCCTGTCATACATTCAATGCGCATCCCATCTGTCTTTCTAAACGAGGATTGATCATCTTACCCCATGTCCACTCTCTTGATTATCTTTTTTAGGAGTATAGATTTCATTATATTTGTCATATCTTATAGGTCTATATAAGTGAGTATATACTGTGCTTGTCTTTCTCCTTCTGGGATATTTCACTCAGAATGATCTTTTCTAGATCCCAACATTTGTCTGCAAATTTCATAATTTCCTCCTTTTTGATTTCTGAGTAGTATTCCATTGTGTAAAAATACCCATCAGAATGGCCAAGATCAAAAACTCAAGGGACAACACATGCTGGAGAGGTTGTGGAGAAAGGGGAACCTTCCTCCACTGCTGGTGGGAATGTAAACTGGTACAACCACTCTGGAAATCTATCTGGTGCTTTCTAAGACAATTAGGAATAGTGCTTCCTCAAGACCCAGCTATACCACTGCTAGGTATATACCCAAAGTTTGCTCAAGTACACAAAAGGGATATTTGCTCAACCATGTTTATAGCAGCTTTATTTGTAATAGCCAGAACCTGGAAACAACCCATATGTCCATCAATGGAGGAATGGGTACAGAAATTGTGGTATTTTTACACAATAAAAAATATTCTTAAAATTTTATGATTACTACTAAATCCTTAGCATTAGCTGAATAACATTGTGACTCATTTTCATACTTTACGAAGGCAAAACGTTCAGTTCTAAGAATGTCCTCTGATGTCCACTGCCATATATTGTTGACGTCAAGCACGCAGTACATTGTTTGACCAAACCTTGGATAAACGGGAGAAGTTGATCTTGCCTGCCACGCATCTCAGAAACCAAACGATCAAATGCACTGGGAGTTCTCCAAGAGAAATCATGACTATACTGAGGTGGCAGTGTGAGCCAAGTATTATAAGTCACTCAGATAACTTTTACTTTACCGTACACGGAACAGTATCAATCACTTTTGATTGATACTGTTTTGAACATAGGCATCCAAATACCATCTAATAAAATTGTAAACTTTTAACAAATGCTCACCATTTTGAATGAAATTTAGAAGATACTGTGTGAATTGATCACTTGTGGGGTGAGATTTTACATCAAAACAAGCAAGAAAAAATTATGTGTAAATAAAATAAGACAATTAGTTAGAAAACTCTTAACACTTGAAGCCATAACCCGCTCTACAGTACTATAAAGAAATCTTATATTTGCACTATGGCTCTATCCCCCTGAAAGTGGAACTAATTGCCTGTAGTCACTTTCTCCAGAGGTTTTCTAACTGAAATAATATCATGTCTTGTTATTGAAACAATACATCAAAAGACAACAAACACAAAGCTAATTCTCCATGGACTAATACATTCAGGTTGGAATTTATGTTATATTAACCTATTATTTGAAAGGCTACTGGTGGTAATATTTTGCCTTTAATATTATTAAACTAGTTGAGTCTCATAGGATAAATGCACTCACTAATCAAGGAATCCAGGGGTGTTCTTTTTTTGATGCATGCTCTGAAGGATTCTTTGCAGTGAGGTAAGCCAACACTCTCTTAGTGCACACAAATCTTTAAGGCATTATTCAGTTAGATTTTAAGCCAAATAAAACTGTCAACATCACGTCTCCCAGTCCAGGTAGGCTGACCTTAGCCCATACTATAGACAAGGGAAGCCTAGGTATTTTGATTATCTTGTGACTTTCTGAAACCCAATAATGACAGCCTCAACCAAATGAAGAAATCTCTTGTTCAGTTGTACTTTCAAAGGTATTTTTCAAATGTAAACATAATGTTTTATCAAAAATTCTATGCATGCCTCTATTATGGAAATCGCTATTTATAGATTTATCTAGGCAAAATATTTGCTTCTGCTATGCATAAGGCAGATAATGTCAGTAAGTTGTTGACTTCTGGAACAAAAATACTTGAGAAAATTTACTGCACACATGCCTGAAAGTCCTACAAGGAAAGAAAGGGAGCGGATTCCAATTCAGATTGTGGCCAACTATATGGTGGCAAGGTTTTCAGAGGCCAGATTAGGGTAGGTTCACGTGAGCAGCAAGGGTGTCTGTGCGACAAGCCAGAAAGCTGACACAGAATGTCGTCAGGTTCTAGAAGACAGACACAAATGTGTTTTCCCATTTGTATACTTTAATAGACATAAGGTTAATAAACATAAGGTTGTATCTTGATTGACACAAGAGTCGCTTGTATCACTTTCTTTATTATTTGGTTACCCAAAGACCAAGGCAGCTGTTGCTTAGAGAGGCTGTGCAGGAAAGACTGGAGAGTAAAGGGACACCTGTGAGTGACGAGACTGTAACTAAGTACAGGAACTTAACAGCACCACCTGAAACCCTCACAGCAACACTCTTCTCTCAAAACCGGGAGTGTTGCTCCACCTCACTCTTTTCCATATGTTTGTGCTTTGTGATTCCTACTCCCACATAAATAATATTTAAGCAGAAAGGCTGCCAGTCATTCATTCTATCCTAGTTTAGTCATGTTGTTTCCTGTTAGTGCTGTGACTAACGGGGTTTCTTTGCCAGGATGAGTTAAATGTTAGGGACAAGAGGGAGAATATTTGAGATTATATTACTCAATTCACTATACTCAAGGTAAGTTTTACCTTTTTTCTCCATTTATTTATTTAATCACTTTACATACCTATCCCAGCTCTCACCCTCCTCTACTCCTAATCCCACCCTTCCACTCACACACCCCTCTTCCCATTCCACCACTTCCTCTCAGAGAAGGAGAATTTACAGTTATTAAAATTCAAGAACTTTCAAATCATTTTTTAATGCAGCAATGGGGTGGGGAATCAATGCTGTGGTAAATCTTGACACAAAAAGCTAATGTCTTAAACAATAGAGGAATACAAAGACATTTGTAGGCCAGATACCACTTATCAACTAAGGATGTTTGCAGCTGAAACTAATGACCTGATTTCCATCCCCAGGACCAGCATGGTGGGAAGAACCAACTTCCATTCATTACACACACATGCTATGTCATGTATGTGCTTGTATGCACACACAATGAATAAAAGAAAATAATTTTTCACTTACTGTGACTGTGGACTTTCTCGGAGGACCAAGTAGGCAGGGAAAAGGTTGCAACAATGATGTTGGATGGAACGCCCATTCCACCTGCACTCATCAGTATAAATTACCTATATAACACGAAAATCATCCTTCCCAAGACTAAACAAAGATAGCGATTTAGCAGTTAAAAAACATATTTAATGTTGATAATTTGTTAAATAGTGAAGAATGCCATAATATGTAAATATTGATGCAGTATTAACCAAGGGTCCAGATTCTCTAAAATCAGTGATGGTTATATCTAATTTGATTTTTAATATTTTTCTAAGCTGTTTTTAACATATAATAATTGTAAAAATTTATAGATTCCACGTGACCTTTCCATACATGTATAGAGTGTCAAATGATCATAGCAAGGTTATTGGCTCAAATAAACTCAAGCATTTATCACTTTTCATGTTGAGAATATAAAAATCATATGTTTTAGCTATTTTAAAATAGATAATTGCTTTTTAACACAGTGTTCCCTGAGTTTTAAACATCTCTTTCCCTTTTCCTCTCTTCTAGCATTTTTGACTATTTTCGTCATTATTTTTTAAACTACAAAAGATATGTATCAAGATAAAATGTACAAAAAGTTATTTGAATTTTAGAAGAGATAAATTTGTAATGATTTATTTAAAAAAGGCATGTTTCTACCAAAGTTGTGGCTCACATTAAACATATCATATTCAAAGGAATTAGTTTCACTGAAATATGAGAGTAACAGTTTTAGATTAAGGATAAGAAAGTATTAAGTAATTACTAACACAAAGTAAAATCATAAATATTTTAAACAAATAAGATAATGAAGTTTTTAAAGGATGATTTAATTTTGTAAAATTTAATAGGCTTTTGCAATATAGTACCATGATGAAGAAAGTGGATTTGATGGTTAAGTTAACAGGGACAGGTCTCTGTTCTTTCATTATCTAGTTTGAAAATGGGTAGAAATTTTCTTACGATAACTGTCACAATCATATTCTCTTCTTTTTTCTATTAATTCATTCAATTTACATCTCAATCATAGGCCAGTTCCCTCCTCTCCTCTCAGTCCCACCCTCTCTTATGTATCCCTTCTCCCCTATTGTTCCGAAGAGAGGAGCCTCCCTACCCCCACACCGCAGCTCATCTATTCCCATGAGGACCAAGCTCATCTTCCTCCCCTGTGGCCTTGTAGGGAAGTCCCATCAGGAGAAAGTGATCAAAAAGCAGGCACCATAGTCTGAGTCAGAGCTATGCCCCACTCCCCTAACTAGTGGGCTGACATGGAGCCTAAGATGCCCATCAGACTTATCTTCTTGAGGTCTGTGCATTGCAGTTGTCTATCCTGTATTATACAACTAAAATCTGTTTCTAAGTGAGTACATACCATGCATGCCTTTCTGGGTCTGTGTTACCTCATTCAAGATGATCTTTTCTAGTTCCAACCATTGACCAACATCTACCAAGTGCTACATGCTCTCCAAGAGCTACTGGCCAGGAGCTGCATCTCAGGTCCCCCTTCTGCATGGTATGGATAAGGTGGAACATTCCTTCATTGCTGATCAGAGCACAAACTTGTACAACCACATTGGAAATTAATTTGGGCCTTTCTCAGAAAAATTGGAATAGTCATATCTCAAGACCCAGCTATACAATTCCTGGCCATATCCCCCCAAAATGCTCCACCGTACAACAAGGACATTTGTTCATCCATATTCATAGCAGGTTTATTCCTAATAGCCAGAAACCGGAAACAACCTAGATGTCTCTCAGCTGAAGAATGGATAGAGAAATTGTGGAACATTTACACAATGGAATACCACTCAGCCATTTAAAACAAGGAAACCATGAGATTTGCAGGCAAATGGACGGAACAATCACTATATTGCTAGATTATTTTGAGAATGAAATGAGATAACAGGTGGAAAGCATCTAGCATATGAGTTATTACCTGTGAGCTACATAAACTTACTCATCTATTGACGAAAAGAGTGTGGAAAGCTGATGATAATGATTCCAAGAATATATTTATAAGTGAAACTGAATAGAAAATATACAGCTGCAAATGAATAAACACTTTCAGGAGAGTCAAAATAAAAATTTGAAATCAGGGCTTATTTACTTATTTTTTTTTTATGATAGTAAACCTGGATTTTATTCCCTGAGTAAGAAAGAATCTGTTATATTACCACATTGCTTAATGAGAATTAAAACTAGTTGATAATGAACATTTTTTTTTTCGATAACTCTGCACACTGGCAATTAATGACTTGACTCTGAGGAATTCATAAGATCCTATTTGTTGAAATATCTGATTTTCAGTTTCTCCTGCTTTCAACACTGCTATCATCTTTCAAAGAAAAACATAATTATCTCATGATAAGAAGTTAGTGCTACAAAAAGAGAAAAAATACTTCCCTACAATGCTATCACCCACTAATTTTATTTTAAAATTCACCAGTTTGAACCCCAGTTCCAGGACAAGTGAACTATGCAGACTCCAGCAAGGTAACCATCTCCTAGATTCTGTTTGTTAAGCTGTGAACTGAGGACATATTCAAACTCCAGGTTATTTAGAAGAGAAATGTTAGAAAGTGTAGAAAGAAAGTGAAGGAAGAGGAGAAAAAGGGAGGAAGGAGAGATCTGGAGGAGATCAATGAACAAAGCTAAGCTCAGCCTAAAAGGATGATTCAGCAATTTTCAAATTTCAGGCTTGAACGAGAGACTCTGCCAGTGGAAACTTCCTGCTGCACAGCCTCGTCTAGTCTGAGACTATTTCTGCCTTTCTACTGCTGCCTTGCCTTACTCTGTGGCTAACAGTTAGTGGAGGGAGCTCTAAGAATCTCCACAGCAGAAGACAGAAGAGAGACAAGGGATAAAGTCTGTAATGAGAGATTTAACTGTGATCATTGCCACTGGGATGGAATGAAGGATGTTGCTGTGTTACAATTGTTATGAGACGAACACAGCTGTCTATAAATACGTCAGGACTGTGCTACCATGTGATTGTAGTATCTGCTTTTATTTCATTTAATTTCAGTCTTTTGTAATGATTAATACTTTTGCTGAGATAATTACTTTCTTAATTTTTCCATTTAAAACTCAAGTTTGGTGTGCTGGTTGTTCTGAATTGTATGGTTGACAGGATTTAGCAACAACCCAGGGAACACTCGTCTGCTTCTATCTGTGAGGACACTTCCAAAAAAGATTAACCGAAGGCTGAGTACTCTCGAAATGCTCGGCACCTTGCAACTTGCTTTTTGGGACAGTGTCAGCTGGCTTCCTACTCTTCTTCTGAATGCGCCCCTCAAGTGCAGCTGCTGTCATCTGCTGCTGCCATCAAGCTCCAGAGTCAGCTACTGAAGGGAAGGCCAGCAGCTCACCAGGGAGCTGTAGGCCTCCAACACCTATTTGGGACTTCTAAAAAATTCAGGTATGTGAACTGCACAGCTGTCAGGTTCTACCTACTCCAGCCTTCCAGCAGCCATATTGCAATGCTCAGGTCTTATGTAGCACACACACACACACACACACACACACACACACACACACACATTCTGTTCTGTTCCTCCAGAGGACCCTCACTAATATACTGGGTAGTCAAATAAATGAGTCAGTGGTAAGCCTTTTTTTGTAAGAAATATCAGCTGGGGCAGACAACAGGAACTGCTATTAACCCAGGGACTTTTAAATGAATATTGACCAAATAAGTGATATTATAAGAGAGCTCTGTGACACTTGGATGACATAGGACATCCATGAAGAAAGAGATAAAAAAAAAAAAAACAAACTCAATAGTGATAGACAGCTGTAGCCTGGGGCTGACTGGAAATGCTACTCCTAATACCGAATGTGTTTATGTGTTTGAAAACATTCTGTTTTCAAAATGGACTCCAGTGAGTGTGGCCGAAGCACTCACGACTCAAAAACAAACACTGTGTCACTAGAATGAATGTTCAGGCAGTCAGAGTGTGTAGTTGCTACACTACAGTACAGGACAGGTATCAAGCCTCTTTTAAAAAAAAATAACTTTTTTGAACTTATAATTATATCATTTTCTCCCTCCAAACTTTCCCACATATACCCATTGACTTCTCTCTTTCAAATTCATGGGTTTTTATTCCTTCTCTTTCAGGGCCTATATAAGTTTCCTTATATATTCCTAAATAGATAAATATAATTATATATTCCTTCAGTCTGTATAATGTTGTTTGTGTATGTTTTCAGGGCTTACCATTTGATATTAGATAACCAACGAGTAGGTTCCTTCCTGAAGAAGAGTTTTCCAGGTCTGAGCATTCCTTAGCAGTCTCATTCTTGTTTACAGTGGAGGCGCCATGGTCAGTCTCCTGTCCACTTTGGCGTGTCTGTTGTTGTTTGTGTTCAGCTCACACTAGTGAGACTTCATGGAGGTAGCTTCTGGCCTTCCTAGAAGACACAGTCTCCCAGAAGATCCCCATTTCTCTGGCTCTTGCCACCTGTCCGCCCCTCTTCGGCAATGAGAGCTGAGGCTTAGGTGTTCATGTTGTGTTGCAGATGTAACGTTGGGACTGGGCTCCACAACTCTGTCTGTTGATTGGTTGTGATTTCTCTGAAATGGTCTCCATCGGCAACAAATTGAAGTTTTTTGGATATAGTTGGGGATTGTCCTGTCTAAGAAAATGGAGACTGTAGGTTCTCCTCCAGTATGACTTCACTAGTCCTGAGTGGTTGGCTACGTTTCCAGCACTAGGCCAGGCCTAGTTTTAGGAAGAGAACCTCAGAATCTATGGTATCTATTTTGTTACACTGGAGGGCATCTTCATAAGGGAAATGAAATTGATCCAGTCCAACTGTTTTCTATCTGTGTTCAACTTGCCCTGAGAGTTCAGAGAAGTAAAACAAGGAACTCTTTCAGTATCAATTGATTAGTAAAACTTCAGTGAAAATTATCAATGCTTACTTCAAAAAAATGTGCTTTTCATAATCTGTTACCTACAGATTAAGCATTCCTTAATTCTACTTTCCCTCCACTAAAAATAAGATTCTGTTATCAACCTAATAGTGCTATTGAAAGAATAATATAACATAATTCTTCACTTAAAATGTCCTGTCTATTAAAAATAAAGACAATGCAGCCAGTCCTGATGAAACCTGATGGGCTAGGGTCAGAGGGAAGGGGAGGAGGACCTCCCTATCAGTGGACTTGGAGAGGGAAATGGGAGGAAATAAGGGAGGGAGGGTAGGATTCGGAGGGGATGAGAGAGGGGGCTATGGCTGGGATACAAGTAAATAAACTGTAATTAATAAAAAATAAACAAATTTTTAAAAAGAGGTGATGTGACTTTATTTTAAAGCGAAAATATTTAAAAAAAAATTTAAAGCAAAAGAAAATTTTGCTTTCTACATGAAATTATTTTGGTGTTTTATTTTTCTGTTTTCCTTGTATATCTTTCATATTACTAGAAAGCAAAAAAAAAATTGGATTGAATTTTTTGACAAAATTGGAAAGAAACTCACAGGTGTTTATTGCAGCTTGCAGTTAGCTAAAAGTAAGAATCAGTTACCCACTTTACAATAGAGTTTCTACATACATTTATTTACTTTTTTTATAATAAGAAATTTATCTGTTTGGTTAATATCTGCCAAGTGAAGCAGGAAATCATGAGCTGTGATTTCCCAGTCAGTCAATATTGACCTCTAAATAATGAACAACAACAACAAAAAAAATCATCGGAAAACTTTTGGAGTATTTCTTACTTTTTTTATGAAACCAAGTGAACTTTTTCAAAACTTAAATAAATAACAGTCCTCAAATGACAGAAACATCTTATGTCTTATCTTCCTGAAATTGCACCTTGTACTTTGCTTGGCTTTTGAGTTTCCACTTTTATTTTTTCACGGTCTATTTGGCATCTTTTTTTTCTCTGCAGAAAACCCTCACATGAGGACTTTGTTCTCAGACTTTGATTTCACATATTTTATAAAACACACGCACACACACAAAGTCAGCACTGTAACTTATAATCACGTGTGCATCATTGTTTCTTTGAAAATCTCCACGTGGACATAATGGATTTGCTCTAGAGCTTGACTGTTATCCTTGAAATGTGGAAATCCCTTTTCATGTTTCTCCACATTAACAAAAACAGGCTTACTTCCTTATAAAGCCATGTTATCATATGACTCTTTTAATTTTTCATTCTCCATTCAACTGTGTACATAGCCATGATTTCAATTTCACAGGCTTTGTTGATTTTCTAACAGCCCTTACCGGGAGTGAACAGGTCCAGTCAGACTCTGTTGGCCAACATTACAGAAATGGAAATCTTTGTATTCCCAGTTAGCTGAAGAAGAGCATTCTCTTTACAGCTCACGCACCTGGAATTCACATTAGGGTTGTAGTTCCCATACCTCTGTGAACATAAGCCACTTGCATATTCCAAAGATCTCTATACCAATGGGTCCTCTCTGTATATGAGAGAAAGGGCATGGCTCTTGAGATATACCAGTTTGTTTTTTTTTTTTTCCTAAAATGTCACCAATTTAACTTTTGCACCTTTTAATACTGCCTGATACAGTTAAGTGCTTTGGAAAACCTCATGAATACAGGTTCTAACATAAATAACAAGTTTAAAAAATGTGGTACCAAAGAGATCACATTTTTTTAGTGGCTCTATGTGGTGAACGTTCAAATGACTGTGCAGAAGGAACTCTGGTGACAGATGCTCTGGTGATGGGCTGAAAGCAACAGCAAACACAATTTGGATGCAGGGGTACTAGATGACATTGTTAAGGATGGCCTTATGGATTACAGGAGAACTGAGTGTAAAAGCAGAAAGGAAATAGTATGCATGACTATCTGTAGGAAGAGTGTCTCATACAAACTAAGCATTTCCAGGAGAAAAATTGTTTAAAGAATCTCAACCACAGGAAGGCAGCCAGTGCTGCCAGGACTGATGTCCAAAGCTCTTTAGTCAGGTTACAATTACTGTTAAGAGTTAGAGATTTTGCAGGTCCTGGGAGACCACTTTGAAGGCTCTGATTTTATTAAGAAATATTATTGTTTTACATGAATGTTTTTAGATTTTTATTCTCTGGCATCCATTCTCTGATTTCATCACGTGAGTCATTAGAAAATTCTGAATGCTTTAATGATGAGTTTGAGTGAGACTTTGTAAGGACCTTTCTGTCAGCTGTGCTCACAGTAGAATGTAGACGGTGGAGAGCATATCAAATCCTTTTCAAAGATCTGAAGGGAAAGGTGTTGATAGATGAACAATAGAGGAGCTAAGTGTCACCGAGTTGCCTGGTGTCCTAGATGGGATGTATGATTTAATATCGCCATCCCCACATATTGACTAAAGTTTACTCATCTTTCCATAATGAAATTAAAGGCTGTCTCTCCTGTGCTTGTCAGGTGCTGCAAGCTTAACTGGGCCCCACTAGCCCTTTCTGTGCAGTTGATGATACACAACACTTGAGTTGTACTAACTTGCTTATGTATGTCTTCTGAGATAGAAGATCAGCTCCACAAAATGCTGTTTTGTATCAACCTTTTCTTGTATTAAAAAATAAGTGCTACTTGATTCACGGATGTGCACCTGCAGTCCTCATTATTTATGAAGCTAAGCCAGAGAAGAACTTGAACCTAGGAATTAGAAGACAGTTGGGGCAGTCAGACATGTAACCAGATTCCCCCTCAAGAAGCAAAATTGGTTCATATACATATATAGAGACAGACACAGATGAACTTAAAATATGTGTATACATGCATTAAAAGCTCCATGTGTGCCTATCAAATACCTTAAAATAGAAGATGTGAAATATTTGAAGTGACCTTTTCCAGTCTGTGATTAAAAAAAAATCATATTTTCTGGCAAAGGAATATTTAATTTTAGTCTCAGAAATTTAGAACACACCATAACGAGGATGTCTGTCATTGTCCTGGACTGCAGAATAGGTCTCAGTGTCCTTCCTTGTAGGTCACAATAAAAATGTAATTCTACAGGTAATGGATGTCACTTGTGAAAATTCATGGCAGTATCTAGTTGAGTCCCCTGTGTGCATGTAGAATTAAGTGAGCATCTGTTTGTTTGTTTGTTTTTTCTATGCTAAGGCCCACTAAGTAAGCTGAATGGGACAAGAAGTAGAATGCACTGAGCCATTTCCCAAGGTCTCTCCAGGTTTCTAGATGGAGGAGCTGATGCACCTCCAGACAAATAGGACTAGAATTTCTCAAACCACTATATCCACACATTCATATTTGTGCGAATAAGGGTATGCACATACGTGTATGTCAAATGTGTGTGATGATTAGAGGACAAGTTGGACTTCTATTTGTTGACACAGTCCTTTGTGGTCTTCGCTGGGGTACTCCAGGCTAGCAGCATCGCAAGCACCTAGGAATTTCCCATCTTTGCCTCTTATCTTGCCACAGGAGTGCGAGATTACAGATCCCACTACAGTGTCCAGTTTCCCGTGGGTCTGGGGAATCTGATCTCAGGCTTTCGTGCTTACAGTGGCAAGTGCTTTATCTCCTGAGCCACCTCTCCAGCCATGTTGTTTTTGTTTGCTGTGATATTAAGATCACTCTGAGTAAATCAGAGAAGTGCTACATGTACAAGCCATATGGCCACTGCGTCACTTTGCAATAATTCACAAAGTAGACCAGATGAGCTAGAAGAATTTATAACTGCTGATTTATTTATAACTGATGAATTATTACACACACACACACACACACACACACACACAATCATTATAAGGAGTGATATTAGCCACTGCCTCTGCCACCTTCAACTTTCCAGGTATGTCAAAGATATCACTGGAAGAAAGTTTGTAATGTGTACTAGGTAAAAATCTGAAGAAGTTAATTATTATCTTTATGGGGCTCAGAAAAGAGGGAATGAGGCGTGAGTGGTGACAGAGCCCATGCAGAGTTCCAGGGATCAGGCTCCGAAGAGCAGACTCAAAGGTGAAGATATAACTTTATCATCCAGTGTAAAGGCCTTTAAACAAGTGAAAAGCCAACCAGACCATCCCATCTCAGCCTTAAGCACCAGTAACAATCAATCAGATTGGTACAAACTGTAAAGAAATAGGGAAGTCACCTTAGGAGTTTTCTATAAAGAAGGGATCCACCCTAGCCTTGGATCCATTTTGAGATTTCATTAGTGTTTTTGAGATTTCATTTCATTGAGATTTCATTAGTAGTCCTTAGTGCATCAACAGTGTGTGCAGTGAATCAGGATCATTAGAGCTGTTGATGCTTCACTCCCCATTTCATATGGGCTTCCAAAAGGCTTGTTTTGATATTACCCAAAGGTTCTCCCTCTGTTTAAATTTCAAAGTTAAAAATCATTAGTAGGATAGCTTTGGTGGGATGATTTTGGAGGTGTATATGGTTTTTAAGTTGTATCAAGAAAACTATAAGTAAAACTACAATTACCATGGCATAAACAGATAAACTACTGGGTGAAAATAAAGTGGTGAGTTTGGAAGGTACATCCTGAAAGAAATGTCTTAGATCATTAAGGTAACTACATCCACTGTGGTGTTATTGATAGTCATTATCTCTTGATGGTCTAGTGTCTGGAACCACGGATTGATGGTGTCATCCTCTCTTTCACTCAAGGATAAATTTTGTAGAGCCATCTGGAGTGGTTCCATCATTTCCCTCAAAACAGGTGAACAGCTTTTTGGATTGACCAGGAACCCAAACTAGCTTGTCTGTTCTTTCTAGAAAGACACATTTAAACGTTTCCACATTTTTCATCCCCTGTGACTACACCTTCCATTGATATCTATTTATTGGTGTTTTATTATTAATAATGGGCACCCAGAAAGCAAGTCTTTGTCCTCTGGATGAAGAGGAATAGAAACAAAATCCTTATTATCTATGGTGACGATATAGTGTCCACAAGGGACTGCAGATAATCCAGAGACACTAAGTTGGGTAGCCTCATTTGCCTACGTAGTAGCACGGACAGATCTGAAGTCTGTAAGAATCTAAATTTTCTTTTTTAAAAAAAACTTATTTATTTTTTATTAATTAGTTTATTCAATTTGTATTTCAGCTGTAGGCTCCTCCCTCATCCCCTGTCGATCCCACTCACCCTCCCTCGCCTCCTCCTATGCCCCTCTCCAAGTCCACTGATAGGGCAGGTCTCCTCCCCTTCCATTAGACCCTAGCATGTCAGGTTTCATCAGGACTGGATGCATTCTGTGGGCTGGTAAGGCTGCTCCCCACTCAGGGGGAAGTGATCAAAGAACCAGCCACTGAGTTCATGTCACAGATAAACCTTGTTCCCATTACGAGGGAACTCACTCAGAGACTGAGGTGCCATGGGCTACATCTGTGCAGGGGTTCTTATCTCCATGCATGGTCCTTGATTGGAGTATCAGTCTCAGAAAAGAGTCAAAATCTGTGGCCAGATTTTTTTGTTCTGTTGCTCTCTTTGTGGCATTCCTGTCCACTCCAGGTCTTTCTGTCTCCCCCTTTTTTCACAAGATTCCCTGCATTCTGCCAAAATTTTGTTTATGAGTCTCAGCATCTGCTTTGATACCCTGCTGGGTAGAGTCTTTCAGAGGCCCTCTGTGATAACTTCCTGTCCTGTTCCCTGTTTTTTCCCTCTTCCAGTGTCTATCCCCTTTGCCATTCTGAATGAAGATTGATTATCTTACCCATGTCTTCCTTCTTCCTTAGCTTCTTTAGGTGTACAGATTTTAGTATGTTTATCCTGTATTATATGTCTAATACTCACTTATAAGTGAGTATATACCATGTGTGTCTTTCTGCTTCTGGGATACCTCACTCAGGATAATCTTTTCTAGTTCCTACCATTTGCCTGAAATTTTCATGATTTTCTTGTTTTTAATTGCTAAGTAGTATTCCAGTAGGTAAATGTACCACAATTTCTGTATCCATTCCTCAGTTGATGAAAATCTGGGTTGTTTCCAGATTCTGGCTATTACAAATAAAGCTGCTACAAACATGGTTGAGCAAATGTCACCAACAGCACAGGCTCCAAGATCAACAATAAATAAATGGGACCTCATGAAACTGAAAAGCTTCTATGAAGCAAAGGACACTGTCATCAGAACAAAACGACAGCCAACAGACTGGGAAAGGATCTTCATCAACCTTATATCTGACAAAGGGCTAATATATAGAATATACAAAGAACTCAGGAAGTTAAAAAGCAACAAATAAAGTAATCCAATTAAAAAAATGGGATACAGAATTAAACAGAGAATTCTCAATAGAGGAATATCAAATGGTAGAGAAACACTTAAAGAAATGCTCAACTCCTTAGTCATCAGAGAAATGAAAATCAAAACTACCCTGAGATTTCACCTTACACCCATCAGAATGGCTACGATCAAAAACTCAAGTGACAATATATGCTGGAGAGGATGTGGAGAAAGGGAAACCCTCCTCCATTGCTGGTGGGAATATAAACTTGCACAACCACTTTGGAAATCAATCTGGTGCATTCTCAGACAATTAAGAATAGTGCTACCTCAAGATCTGGCTATACCACTCCTCTGTATATATCCAAAGTATACTCAAGAATACAAGAATCTAAATTTTCATGACTTCTTTTTTATAGCAAAAAACAGGAGAATTTCAAGGACTATTACATAGCTCTATATTGATTACTGCTAAACTGTTCTTGGACAGATTTGAGCAGTTCCTGGTATTTCTCTCCTTTTATCGGTCACTGATTCACCCACACAGGTTTATGAGAATTCCATATCATTTTTAGGGAGAATTGGAATCCTGTTTGAACAGTGGCCCTGAGAATTGAGGGGAGTGCTTCAAATGTAATTTATCTTTTATAATGCAATCATTGTAAACGGGTTTACTGTCTATGGTAATGACTATGTCCATATCTTGTAAGGCATCTCTTCCCCAGTGGTTATTTGGAAGGTCTGTCAGCATGAGGGATGTAATTGTCCCTCCATTACCATCATTGTCATACAATGTGATCAGCTGAGCCGTTTTCCAAGACTGTGTCAGGCAACACCCCTCACAGGCAGCCCAGGGAGAAGTTTTCAAGAAGTAGGAACTAATTTTAAACAAGTTTCTCTACCGTAGTATCAATAATTCCACAAAATATGCTATCCTCTAGTTTTAAGCAAGGGCAGGCCTGATGCACACTAACAGGATTTGTCCATCACATTTTCATGGGTTTTTCCCTTTAATTGCAGGGCTGGGGGAGTTCCCCTGCTGGAAGTTTAAAGGCAACCCATCTTTGGTAGTTTTGGAGTGGCAACCTTTGGCCCAGTGAAATCCTTTTTCACATTTTGAGCAGATTGATGGGGGATGGTTTTTAGTTTTGTCTTGTGTCTTGTTAGAACACTGATGGGCAAAGTGGCCCAGACCTCCACATGTCCAATAACCTGCCTTGCATTTACTTCCAGTGTCCCATGTTTTCAAGTGCATAGGTAGGGCAGCTGCCAAGCTTTCTGTCTGATTGACAATAGTTCCTAAGGCTCTAGTGGCAGTTATCCAATCCTCCAGTTCTCCACTCCACACTGGAGTATTCGCTCTGTATGCCTCCATGGTAGTTCCCTCCCGTACATGCACCTTTGTTACCATCTCCCTGGAGGGCCCCAGAAGGGATCACATCATTTCCAGCCAAATTTCCATGTCTGAAAACTTCTACCTCATCATAGAATGCAGATTTCCATTGGAAAAAAAAACTGCCCTCCAGATAAGATTGCTTGCATAATATTTTTCCAGTCCTGGGGTGTATTTAAAGTAGTGGCCATAGACTTGAACATTTAACTAACAAATGATGAATGCAATCTGTTCTCATTAACTGCTTTTCTAAACTTTTGAATCATTTCCATGAAATGAGACTCCCAAACTCTTTCAGGAGAATTGTCACCATGTGAAGGCTGGAGAGTTACAGGGAAAGCTTGAGTGGAAGAATAGTCTCCCTGTTAGGGTTTAACACCACACCTGCAATAATTCAGAGGTCCCTGGTGTCTCTGTCTTCCCTGTTCCAGCAGCAGCTGTGGGGATTGGGATCAGGGGTTGGAGGGGAAGGAGGAATGTCAATGGAACCAACACAGTATTCCAGGGATCAGGCTCTGGAAACCAGACTCAAAGGTACAGATTTAACTTTATTGTTTAGTGTAGAGGCCTTTAAATGATTGAAGGGTCAATCAGACAACCCCATGCTAGCCTCAAGCACAATAATAATAAATCAGGTTGGTACAACTATAAGGAAATGGAGGGCAAGGTCATCTTAGGAGGCTTCCATAAAGAAGGGGGAAGTAATCCGTGCCCAGCCTTGGATCCATTTTGAGACTTCACTAGCGTGCTAGGAGTCCCTAGTATATCAACACTGTGTGCAGTGGATCGGGACCTTTTGGAGAGCCATAGGAGTCACTGACACTTCACTCACCATTCTCTATGGGCCTCCAAAAGGCTTACCTCAACCTTCCCCAAATTATGTGTCTGAGAAAGCATTTTCAGGACTGAGGGAAAGTGACTGGACTTTTAAAAACAGTTACGGGTAGATACATGGAGCTATTTTTAGTTGTGTTTTTCTAGACTCAATAGCCAAAAATGCTAACAGTTAAAATAGCTATTTTAATGAATACTCCCACTAGTTCACCATAGCAGTCTTCTGAGACAAGCACATAAGCTGCTCAACGTTTAGTTAAACCTTTAACTAAAAAGTTAAATTTGTATCGATTTCCATCTCTGGCCATTCATAAATAGCTTTGAATATGAAATTTTTTTACTTACCTCCAACCCATGCAGGTTCATTTTGCTCTTACAGTTTCTGGAAATCACTGGATGATCCTTAACCAAGAGCAGTAAGAATTAACACACACAGTGTACTAGAAGCTGCTCCAAGTGCTTTTTATACATGCTAACAACAAACCTATTTCAAAGATACAGAAAGTAAGGCATAAAAAGTGCCTTGATCATGGTAAAGTTACCTTATGAAATAGGTGAGATCCATCTTGCTCTACTGCTCACACTGAACCTCCAATGGATAGTACCACTCAATAAAAGAATGGAAAAGGTCAATGTTGGTATCATTAGAACATTATTATAAAGAACAGCGCAGGAGAGATGAGGCACTGAAAGGTTTTGCTGTGTCAGGGATTCAACTTGTTTCTTTCTTTCAACCACTGAGCACCCAAAACAACCTAGCCCTCATATACTACTGAGCCTTAGACAATACATTCAGAAGACTGAACTGTGTCAGTGATTTGTCTGACTTACAGTGCCTGACTATAGTGACTAAGCTGTTTACATAGTTGAGTTACATTTATAGCTCCCACAAACACATTGAGTTGCCTCTCAGAGGGGTACCTGGGAATTTGCACACTTTTTAAACTCACAAATGTGACTGCTTTTATGTAAAGAGCAAAAACATTGCACTGAGAAACTGGCAGAACTTCAGACAATAGAATAAATCTCTGGGATTAACTATTTCCATTTCTACAGCTTTAAATTATTGAGGTTAATTTGGGGTAAGCATCATCCGTGGAAACTTCTTCAGGGACTAGCTCTCTGGACCTGCTCCAAGCATTGTGAAGCATTACCCAGGAGAGTCTGGCAGTGAATCAGGATACTGACCTGCCATCCTTTCACTGCTAGTGGCCAGGGTGTTTAGCCATCAGAAGCTGCCAAGTTAATTACAGCATGCCCACATCTATGGACTGCACAAATATCCACCAAGTTCCACACTGAACTTTGTTGGTGGTGTAGGAATGTCAAGGGCCTTTGAAAACTTCTACTGACAAGCTAAAGCCTCTCTCCTTCCCCGTAATAAATAAAGCCCAAAGAAGCACTTCAAAACTGCAAACCTAAGATACTTGAAAAAGTCCTTCCATGTTCTCAGAGGTGCCAGCTGCCACTGACTACTGAGTTCAGCCAGGTCTCCTGAGTACCCTGAAAATGTTTCCTGTGCCTGTGAACTTGATTTCGAAATAATTAAACAGAGAAAGAGGCATGAGACCACAGTGCCACTTGCTGAGCTAAAAGTTCACTTTTTAGAATAAAGATTTCATTAAGACCATAGAGTTTGGATATAGAGCTGTCACTTTAAAATGTACTCGCTTGAGTGCTTCCACTCTGATGGGCCTTTGAAAGGCTTCGGAGCCACAGCGGAAGAGAAGCAGAACCACCCCGGGCATATTTTACAGTGACAGGTCTGAATATTTAGTGTGAATGGAATCACTGTATCCTAAACCCCAAAGTAAGTGTGGGAGCTGAGATGAGGTACTCTGTCAGTCTAAGCTTTCAAATAAAATTGTCACCGGGAATTGCCTGGAATAGCCAAACCTAATTGCAGAAAAGGACTGTTACAAGACCAGGGAGGTATGAAGTGCGTCATTTATATTCCATGAATCATTGGTCATCAGAGATTATCTATGAAATACTCAAAGTCCAAAGTTAAATTGCCCAGGATTGATTTGGCATGGAAATAGCCGCTATTTGTTTTATTTGATTCATATATATGTATATAAAACTCTGAGCTATATATGGCCTATGTCTTTATTGAATTTGCCAAAGAAAAAGTATATAGAGAAAATATAAGACCTCTTTTTAGCTTATATGGTTTTCTTGTAGGTGGTCACACATTCCCTGTAACTGAAGGACCAGCTTAAGACAAGGCTGATGTTATTTCAGGTTCCTTGTTAAGTGCACGTGCTGGGCGAATGGGAGTGCGTAGCAACTAATCCCACACCCTCAGACCGTAAGATCCTGTATCTTCCTGTTTCCATGTGTGATACGTATTTGATTGAAATCTTTGCTGTATCTATAATAAAATAGACAGGACTTAAGGAGGGACAAAACTTTGAAAATTGTCTTTGTGTAATCAAAATCACTTGGATGTGTGAAAATGGAGAAAATTTTGGAAATAATGTGAAAATACTAAAGGACAGTTTACCTGTCCATTTGTAATGGGTATGCTGTTTCTCCAGTTACTGAAAACAGAAGCAATATTTTGCTACACTGTTGTCTTAACTCTTTCTATATTAATTTTTATATTAATCCTATACAGGATAAAGAGCTTGGAGTATTTTCTCCCTTTTTCTCTCCTGGCCATGTTCTTTCCTTTGCACTTCGTGATGATCCTGCTTGTCAATGTTGGCTTTTGCAGTCTGTATTTTTGGGGTCATGCTAACAGATTTTTTTTACCAGTGGCCTAAAGTAAACTGTAGTCATTTTGAACTTAAGACATCACATATGATAAAAAATAAAATAGTGTTTTCTGCTGACCAGCTATCCCTATGGCTGTTTCTCTCCTGATAAATGCTGACACCAACATCCGAAGCCTTGTTTGGAATCTGATGTTTCCTTCATTTTCTCACATGCCACGTCAGGACCACCTGTGCATTTCATCTTTAAATATGTTACAAAGCTAAGGACCCATAACACTATGTTACTATTATCTTGATTTTAGTGCCTATGTTTTCTCAACTGGATCTGTCCACTTTCTTCCTAAATCATCTTCCTCATTCAACACTTGCACCCTCATAATTCACCTGTCCTAACAGGTCCAACTATTTTGGACCTAAATGCCACATTTTCCTAATCATCTATTATTCTCTAAATGTTTCTCAATTGGAAGGTGATGTTGCAGGCTCCCTGAAACCTACAAAAGCTATAATTTGGTATATTTGCCCTCATTTCCTACTAACCCCTCTTTTGTTCCTTTGCTTTAGCAATGGTTATTTTGCAGCTCCTCCAATTCCACAGGTGGGTCTGTTGTGGCAGCGTTGGACTCTGTCTTCCATCTAAGCATGTATTCTCTAGATAGCCAAATGTTTGGCTCCTCACTGGCTCTAGATATTTACTCAAGTTTGTGTTTCCCAGTGAGGTCAATCCCAGAGACCTAATTTACAGTTTTAGCTGCAATCCTTTCAATATTTTCTGTTCTTCCACTAGAATATAAATTCTGTGAGTTTATGAAGCAGAGTATTTTGCTCACTGTGGTCTTCCAAGTGCTAAGGAGGGTTTGGGGGACATGGGAACTTTAAGAATGTGAAGTGAATGTTAAGAGAATCTGCTGAGTAAGAATGTGCTTATTTGTGAATCTATACACTAGAAAAAATTCTGCAAATAATAGCTAATAGCCAATAGACTTACAAATAAATGATGCATTTTTCTCTTCAGTGTAGAAAGAGCATTCACAAGGTAAGGCTCTATAGTGACTCATTTTCTTCTCAAACACAATTTTATGGCATTAATAAGAGAGCGCCAATAATGCCTATTTTACTGGCTCATATAGTGAGAATTACAGTGAGATTATTAATCCTCACAAGAAGCTTTAACTTCCACATTCTGAGGCGATCAGGCTTCTTACTGTGTTTTATCTGCATCCAATCAACACAATAGTTTAAATGGTGGCCTAACTCACAATATCACACCTTTTCTGAAATTTTTACTTTGTTTCTGCTTCTGGGCCACAAAAATAATGTTGCTATTTGTTTTTATTTTTAAGTCTCTTGCAAGATTGTTGCTTCTGTTTGTTTTCATGCTGGGATTGATATTTATTCAGCTTGAGTGTTTCTTTCAAAATCTGAACCATTTTATAATATTGGAAATCATTCTAAATTTGCATATACAAGTAATGTTTTCTTTAGAACAATATATTATATTTAAAATATTAGATAGACATTCACGTTTTAAAAATCATCTTAGAAAACCTTTTCTCAGAAAATGAAGCTAATTTCTACAATACTGCCCTGCTGCATATGTGTACTGTAGAATTATCAGTAAGACCTCACACAATATTGTATTACTTACACTCTAAATTTCAGTAATACTCCATGATGATAATGGTTCCAGTTGAGGAAAATTGCATATATGGCCACATGGTATAGATAAATGGATAAGAGAACGCTGATGCACACTTTGAAATTTAGGGCAAACCCCATACAGGCTCAGCCGTAAAGAGCATTGGTGAAAGGTTTCACACTCTTTAGTTCAACTAGTTTTCTCTTCATGATGGAGGGAAGCTGTGACATTTGAATAAAGTTTTACATTTTGAACAAGTAATAAAAATAAATTAAAGGTTACATTTCTGGAGTCGTGATTGATAACAAGCACTCAGTTTAACTGCACTTCATAGGTTAGGTAAGCAATTTCAATTAAAAAGTGACCTATGCAAATATCCAGTCTTGAAAAGAAGTGAAAGTTAATCGCTTTTCTTTGCAACTCCAAGAAACCTGATGGGATTTGTATTTCTAGAAAGTCAAGAAATTAGAAGGATGTATTTTGCAGAGCCGTCATACCAAACAGGTTTGAGGATTTGTCTTCTTGGAGGCATGCTGCTGTTATGGTGACTAAAGTATTCCCTTGGATTTTTCAGCATGTTTAAAATATAGTTTATTACAATCAATTATATTGCAAGATACCACAGCTGGTCTCTGAGGAAGAGTTTGTGAAATACACCCTTCTGTCTACAGACCCTCCACCATTAACAGTTCCTCTCGAGAATTACCTGGTTACTCAACTAAGAGAGCTAGAGCTGATCTGTGACCACGAGGGCTGAATATGCAGTGCCTTTTCCAGCACACACTTTCAGTCGCTTTGCTTGTATGGTTATTCAACTGAGCTTATATTGGCCATAACCATCTGTAGTATAAAACCATCTGTAGTATAAAAAGAAGTTTTCAGAGTGAGTTAAATATTCATTTCTATATAAATTATATGTCTAAAATAGGTGAAAAAATATTGGTTTTTAAAAATAGTCTCTCATAATGCTCTTAGGCTTCCAAAATTTTTGCCTGTCACTCAAAGGTTTGCAGAATGTACATGTTAATTATGAATATTAATTTTCAAACATATAACAAACTTTTTAAAGCTTTATTTGTAAGTTCAGTTAATACCTATGGGCAGTCTATGCAATCAGATTTCCCAAAGCATGAGTCTCTACCTCAAAACTCGAGTGACAGCACATGCTGGTGGGAGTGCTATCTTGTGCAACCACTTTGGAAATCAATCTGATGCTTTTGCAGAAAATTGCAAATAGTTCAAGACCCAGCTATACTACTCCTGGGCAAATATCCAAAAGATGCTCCACCATAACACAAGGACACTTGCTTAACTATGTTCATAAGCAGCTTTATTCATAACAACCAGAAACTGGGAACAGCCTAGTGTCCTTCAACTGAAGAATGCATAAAGAAACTGGTACATTTACACAATAGAATACTAGTCAGCTGTTAAAAACAGGGACATCATAAAATGTGCAGGCAAATGATGGAACTAGAAAATATCATCTTCTGTGAAGTAACAAGACCCAAAAAGACACACATGGTATGTACTCATTTATAAGTGGATGTTAGCCATAAAGTACAGGAAAACCATCCTACAATTCACAGGTCCCAAAAAAGCTAAGTAACAAGGACAGCCCAAAGGAGGATGCTTAAATCTCATTCACCAGGGGAAATAAAATAGACATCTGAAAGAGATGGAGAGAGGGAACTAGGTGGGAGAGGGAGTGAGGAGTGGGGATCAGGTGGGAGTAGGGGGAGGGGCATCTGTGCAAAGGGGAAGGCTCCAGGGAGTCTATGGTGGTGACATTAACTAAGACTCCTAGCAGCAGGGAATATAGAGCATGAAATGATCACCTCCTGTAGCCAGGCAGGAGTGCCAGTGGGGGGAAAGGGGACACCAACCTGCACACACAACCTTAGACCCAGTCAATCAAAGACTGGCCCAACTTGAGTCTCATGCCATGAGAAAGAGCCCACCATGGAAACTAGTAATATTCTGCTATTCTTGCAGACAGGAGGCTTGCATAACTGTCACTTCAGTGGCTTCACTCAGCAGCTGATTAAAACAGATGCAAAGACCCACAGCCAAACATTAGGCAGAACTTGAGGAATCTTATGAAGAAGGGGAGTAAGGATTGAAAGAGCCAGAGAGGTGAAGGACAGCACAGGAAAACCTACAAAATCAACTAACCTGGACCCACAGGAGTCTGAACCCCCAACCAGAGAGCATCGTGGGACAGTTCTGGTCACCCACACATATGTAACAGATGTGAAGCTTGGTCCTTATGTGGAATCTCTAACAGCAAGAGCAGGGGCTGCCTCTGACTCTGCTGCCTGCCTTTGGATCCCTTTTTTGCAACTGGAGAGTCTTGTCTAGCCTCAGTAGATGAAGATGGGCCCAATCCTATGCCAAGGTGGATTGATACCCACGGGAATTCTCCCCTTATCTGAGAAGGAAGGGAGGGGGCACAGGGGAAAGGGCAGAGAGGTGAGAGGGAGGGACTGGGGGGAAGGGAGGGAAGGGAAGAGGGAGAGACTGAGAGGTGAGGAGGGAGGGGAACTTCCTACAGGAATGTAAGTAAATAATTAATTAATGAATGAAAACAGAATGAGGGAATAAACATATGTTTGTTCATTAGCTACTATCTTCAAAATTAGATAAACTACTGAAGGGAACTTAAGAAGGGCTTTTGTTACTCATGGTGTGAGAGGCCCCAAGTCTTCATGGTGGGGAGAACTTGGCTAAATTCACAGCTGCTCAGGGGTGGGGCAGAGCAGGAAACAAAGATCTAGACAGGAAGTCAGGCTCTCATGTCACCCTCAAAGATGGCTCCATACTCAATTCTTCTAAGCACCACATCCTTCAGGTCCCAGAACAGCTTCACCACCTGGCAAGCAAATGCTCAAATGCAAGAGAATATAGGGGATGTTTCCCACTCAAACTGTAACAGCTGGATATTTAAGAAACATTAATTGCCAAGTTGAGAGTAATTCCTAAATTCCTTAGGTGTAACACCCTTATTCACATGCTTCCTTAGTCCTCACGTAATTTCTAAAGTTGAATTCACCTTTAAGGTCAGCATCTAAAGAACCGGACATTCATTTTCATTGCTCTAACTACGAATCGTTTTACATAGTTTAAGGGTATATTCGCACCTAGAGTGGAAAAATAATGAACACATTCCCAGTGAGGCTAAGGGGACACCTATTGTTCTCAACACCTGCTCAAACCAGTTCTTCCCTCAACATCACAGGACAGGTGAGGAGATCAGTAAGAAGGAGATCAGAAGGAGAACAGATTGCGGCAGTCCCTAAAAGAGGTGCTCATATGGAATTAGCTTTTAAATGTTCCCATATTTATTATTTATTCCCATATATGACAATGGTAATTTCTGTAAATCCTTAGCCATGTGTTTCAAGAGTGATTAAAAATAATAAATAAAAACATCCATAGAGAATATAAAGAAGAGTCAAGTAAATCAACAGTCTAGTACATTATAAACTCGAGAAAACCATTTTTTAATCTTAAAAACTAATAAAACCAGCTAGGTGAGGTGCATGCCTGTAATCCCAACACTTATAGAGGCAGAGGCAGGCAGATCCCTGTGAGTTCTAGGCCAGCCTGGTCTACAAAGTCCAGGACAGCCAAGACACAGAGAAACCTTGTCTCAAAAGACCAAACAAACAAAAAAGCAAAACCAAAAAAACCTAATAAAGCCTTTTGAAATGCCTTTTAATAGGTACAATTTTAATTGAACCTATTAAAAATCAAGTGCTGCATTCATGCATGTTATTCCTGTTAGTATACAATATATACTCTTCTAAAATTGAATTTTAAATATTCTGTATCAAAGGTAATTGTGTATCAATCAATACTTAATTAGATTTTTCTTCTTCTGGTTTTATGATTTTTTTTCCTATTGCTATTTTACTAATTTGAATGATTCTCTCCAGACTGACATTGGGTTTGTTAACCCCAAAACTAATATATAAGATATTTTTATGCATATGCATTTCATATTTAAATTTTATATAGCTATGCCCCCCTACAGCTCATGTTTGTCTTCCTCTATAAATAAGGAAATTGAGGCTTAGGTAAGTTATGACACTTATTCACATACATATGTTTAATATAGTAGAAACACTTCATCTGCTTTAACATTTTTCTCACTCAGAAAGAAAAACTTTTCGTACTGGAATACCAAATAAATCTTAACACAAAACACAGTGAAAGCATGATGGCTTCATGGTCACCAAATGAATATACAATAGCATTAGTGATAGGATATAACATTGAAAATGTAGTAAGTATCTTACAGGTACTGTGATGGTATCAAGAATTCCATGAGTGATTAGCAGAAGCCCAAATTAGTGCTGATAAATAATAAGTATACTTAATAAATATTGATCAGAGAGGATCTACATATACATGATCAGAAATTACAAAAATATTAGGCTTCAGTGTAATATTTGTGTTGGAAATATTCAGGTTGGAGAAGCAATTAGTGGAAAACACCATTACTCTCATTTAGAGTGCCTGTGCTTTTCCCCGAGATGGTGTTTCTACATATATTTCTAGGACCTAGGTCTTCAAATAATCTGCTAATACGTTTCAGAGTATGATAGCTGTTGTTATTGGAATGTAGTCTACATGAATAATTTAATTTCAGTAATTTACTGTTCTGGAATACAGAAAAAATAATTTGATTAATTCAGCCTCCATTCATTAAACAGACACATTCCCATCACGGGAAGAACATCTGCTGTGTTTGGAAACACGTATGGCTCTCTGCTTTGACAACTGCCAAGGATGCCACATTCAAAGACTTGATGATCTGCTACCGAATTTAAAAGGGAAAATCACAAAAAAAGTGCAAGCATGTTAGAGAAAGATGTCAAAATTTCCCAGAAGAGGTGGATGTGACTGAATAGTTTACGTGTACTGTCACGCACCTAAATGCAAACGAGTAAACTCATGAATTGGAATGAAGACACACTTCTTTAAGGATGCAAATTAAAAGAGAAACATCAAAATAATGAAATCTGCCACTTCTTTTTTCTCCACAGAGAAAATTCTTTACCAGCTTGAAAACAGTGATGGGGGGGGGAAGTATTTGATGTAGAAAAGGGTATTGCAAACTCCCCAAGACATGTATTTTAATAACCTGTTATAAATAAATAGTATAATTAGCCAAATTATTCTTATGTACTTAAATATTTGGCAAGGTAGAGAATTTTGTGAAGATACATTTTTCCCAAAAACATTGTAGAAATAGTTTTCATTGTTTGATTATTTTTTCATAGAATAAAATAAAGTCTTTGTCTGAATACACAAATGTCAGAAAAAAATGAATGGTCATATCATTAGAATTATACATTTTAAATTCCCAGAGAAAGGACTCAAATTAGGCTTCAAAATTATTGAGAATCCTTAAAAACAAAAGGTTTGTTTGTGTGTGTGTGTGTGTGTGTGTGTGTGTGTGTGTGTGTGTGTGTATTACTGGAAGTTTAGAAATAACAGGTATTGAAAGAAAGAAAAAACTGAACATGCAATTCCTGTCTTTAGTAACTGTCACTAATGTCTATCTATCTATCTATCTATCTATCTATCTATCTATCTATCTATCT
>NW_026592548.1:12675365-12911905 GCF_907164565.1 Psammomys obesus
TCTATCTATCTATCTATCTATCTATCTATCTATCTATCTATCTATCTATCTATCTATCTATCCACACACACACATACATATATGAACTCTAGTGTTAATTCATTGGAATACTATGAGTAGTTGTATAATGAGTATCAAGAATCATTTTATGAACAGAATAATTTTAACATATATTTAGCAGGAATTATTTTTATAATTGTTAATATTTTCAGTGTGTGTGTGTGCACGTGTGTGTGTTTTGCATGCATGTGCATGCACTCATGCATGCTCTCGGGTGACCATGTGGAGGTCTGAGGACAAGCCAGAGTTAATGCTTTCTGTCTGTTGTGTAGGTTCTAGGGTTGAACTTCAGGTCTGCAGGTTTAGTCTCTGCTTTGCTCCACAAGAGGTTTTATCCATGGAACCATCACACCAGCCTGTTATGAGTCAATTCCCATGTTCTTCAGGACAAATTACTGAAAGGAATTTGGAAAGTGAAAAAGAAGGAAAATAGATGCACAGCGTGGAGAGGGTGGAGCAGCCACTAGAGTCAGCCTTGTTGTTGTTTTGACCTATGTTTCTGGCAATCCTAAAGTGCTCACTTCTGTTTCTTCCTCACTCTGGAACAATTATTTCTTTGCCAGCAATTTTTATCCTAATGTCCATTAACGAAACTCTCCACTTTGTATATTCTTTAGGCTATGGGATTTGAGAACCCTGTTGATAGAAATGTGACTGTTGCTGAGTGCTGGAACAGTCTAGAGCTCAGGTCTGCATTCTCATTTCTTTTCAAACTCAAGAAACACTCATTCAGTTTTGCTCTGAACCAAAATGGAATCGTTCATTCAGGTTTGCTTTGGGCCTGAGAGTGATGATCATCAAGATGACCTTAAAAGAAAAAGTTTGTTAGAATTCTCATCTGTCTACGTTGGAGATTAATAATATTTGCAATAATCCTTCAGCTGTCTCTTGAAAGAATCTAATGATAGAATGTATTTTAAAGGCTTGATAAATGGTAAGCTCTCAATAAATGATAGTTCCTTTAATTTACTACATAAGAGGGAATTTGCAATATCAGCTAGAGTTATCCTTACTTAAGTCTAAGACCTAGAGAGAATCAACATGCTGCTTCAATAGTGCCACCTGGCATTCAGAATTATTAAACATTATCACAGTAAGCAGACATGCAATATAAATAAAAGGTGGTCATCAATAAAATAGAGAGCTCTTACTGTGGAGAAAATAATGTAAGCATGAGTAGCTTATATAAACAAAGCTTCTAGGAAGGTAGATAGTCACAAGAAAAGTGGGTGAGGCAAGACAGCCTAGTGAGTAAAATCGTTTGCTACCAAGCCTACAGATCTGAGTTCAATCCCTAGGACCCATATTGTGGAAGGCAAAACCAGCTCCTTCAAGTCGTCCTTTGACCTCAACACTGTGTAAGTACATGTACACTTACATGCACACATATACACACAAAATAAATAAATGTAATATTTTTTAAAGTAAAGAGAGCAGAGATCTTCATAGAGTCATTTCATCCTTGTGTGCTCATGACCTGTCTGGAGAATAAATACACACATGCATGTACACACTAAGAAATATTTCCCTTTGTATATCAAGATGCTGTAAGTTATAATTTTCATTAATTATGAGTTTTTTCCCATGAACATCATCTCAATCTATTTTTTAAATAACTATTACATGAGGGAAATATCCGCTTGGACATTACAAAAGCAATCCTTCTCAAGAGTTGAAGCCCAGGACAAGTACATTAACTGTCCAGAGAAAAGAGAAAAACCGAGCATGCGAGCTTGACTTCTGCCTTCAGAGGTGTCCAGTGCTCATTTGGGACCAGAAGAGATAAGAAGGCACCGTGAACAGAAGTGGCATTTATAACACCTGAGAGTCTCAGTGCTTTACGACACTCTGGGCATTTTGTGTGATAACTTACGTATCCATTAGAGCATCCTTATGGGTTTGGTTCCAATATTTGCATTTGAAGACATGGAAATGAAGTTCAGAGAGGTGAATTCACATACGTGAGATGGCTACAAAACAATGGAATGAAATATGACAGCAGCACAGCTGCCTCGTGCTAGGTATTCAAGATGTTGGGAGCTTTGTGATTTTGTTACTGCATTGTTAGGACTGGTGGAGAGTTGGATACCAGGATCCAGTTGACTTTGCTATCTTCATTGTTGGAGGAAGATGTGAGGTGGGAAGGAAAAAGCAGAGGTGATGAGAAGAAAGAGAGGAGGGGAGGGGAGGAGAGAAGAGAGAAAGTGGGACAGGCAAGAGAGCTCTATGAGTAAAATCAATTATCCAGCTGTAATGGAGTAACATTGTCATTGTAGGAAACTTACACACATGGTACCTAAAGTAATTTGATTTTAATGTAACTAATCACAATGTCCATCTTTAAAGCCTGATTTAAATCCTTATAAGGTTGTGACTCGAAGGTCCATATCTAAATCCAGTTTCTTTCATATGGCTCTCAGAGCACTAAGGCATTTCTAAAGTCTGGGTGCAACTGGGAGAAATGTGTCTTTAAGAATTGTGTCTCCAGACAGGCATGATAACTCACGCCTATAATCCCAATACTCAGGGAAGCAGAGGCAGGTAGATTGCTGTGAGTTCAAGACCAACCTGGTCTGCAGAGGGAGTCCAGGACAGTCAAGACTACTGTCAGAGAAACACTGTCTCAAAAAACAAACCAACAAAACAAACAAAAAGTGTTTTCTGGTAATCTCAGAAGCTATACCCAAAAGGTCTCACCATGACTGCCTATACATGAAATGAATAAGGACAACAGCAATAAACATGTCAAAGTGAACAAGGGAAAGCTAGCCAGGACTCAACTTTACAGTAAGAACTACAGGCAACTAAAGAATGCTGAAGAACACATCAATGGGTTCTACATCACCAAACTGACAGCCCTGAAAATATACATAAAGGTAATATTATACAGGCTTAGCAGGTTACATAAATAGGAAAAGTCTAAATAGGACAGTTTAAAGAGAAGAAAGGTAGAAATGACACGATTGTATTACAACTTCAGAAACAAAATTTCTTTAAAATATTAATGTTTCCTGTCCTTAAAAAAGAGCATGCTGGGATGGGTTTGGGGAAATACACTTTGAGTCTCAGAGCATAGAAAGCCAAGACAGATGGATCTAAGTTTTACCAGAGCTACACAGTAAATTGTTGGCCAGCCAGAGTTAGTAAAACTCTACCTTTAAATACAATAACCACAACAAATAGTTTTTAAAATGTGTGTAGAAACAAGTTTTTTAGAAGATTCAGTAATGTCAATAAAACATTTCATTTGATAAATTTTACTAAAATAGGCTTAACATTATTGAGATAAGAGTTTTAAGAAGAAACATAGCCTTTCTCGTTTACAAAACCATGTGGTGTGAATAAAGCCCAAGCCTTCTCAATGCTCCTTATATGGCACACGTTTCTCATTCACTGTTAATACGTCATCTTTCTCTAAAACGGAGTGTTTACATATAAACCAAATATTTTCTGGAAAATATGTACTGATAAGTCACTTATAAAAATTTGTTTGGAAGGCTTGAGTGAAAAAATACTCATCAACTATTTAAAAATTATTAATAAAGGTATTAAAGTTTCATAAAAGCTGAGACAGTGTTTAAAACCCATTATTGTATTAGTCACCAAATTTCCGAAATATTTAAGTATGTATGTACTATTCTTTATGTTTCAGTAATTTACTGAATCCTGGATATCATGTCGTCTATAAATATTTAAAGATGTGTATGTAATAGATAAACAAGAGAACCACAAATCTCTCAGATTCAACACAACTAATGTCAATCATTTGAATGATTTGCTCTGTTTAGGATTATTTTACATAACATTTAGCCAGCTTTTAGTGTGCAATTGAATGATGCTTTTTTAAAAGGTATTTTAAATTAACTTTAATCTTTACCAAAAAAAAATTCCAGAGAACTCTCATACACCCTTTGGCTTTTTCCAGTATGGACGTCTCCTGACCAGGCGCACTTATGACAACTGAGCCTCATACTGTCCGGCATCCGCGGCAGTGTTGTCCAGGCTCCAGGCGTGCTCTCCAGGTCTTTTCCACACGCAGCCTCTGCACGGCGTTTTAATCAGCGCAGCCCCAGCCAGGAAGCTCTGTCCGCGCCTTGACTTTCTCGCAGCTGCGGCAGGTTGATGAAAGCAAATCGGTTACCCTGTAGAATGTTGCCCTTTTTGAATTACCCTGATGTTTTCTCGTGATTTGACAGAACCGTGTAGACTTGGCTGAGGAATATTACCAGGACCCACTGTCACTGCCGGCTCGTCTTAATGGGGCTAAAGGATGCCAGCAAGTCTTATTACTCACGACCTTGACCGTTTGCTTCAGATAGCACTTGCCAATTCTACACTATAAAGTTACTATGATGATGAATTTTATTAAATGCATCTTTGGCATCCTTGGAGATGACTTTTTCCTTTATTAAATGATGAATTATATTAATGGATTTTCTAATGTTTAACCACCTTTGCATCTCTGGAATATACTTCACTGGGTCGTGATTCAGTGGCCCTTTTTAAGTACTTTACCATGAGGTAACTAGAGAATCTTTTTTGGTGCAATAGGTTTTCAAGCCAAATCGTATCTCATCAAGAAAACCCTGTACTATTACCTAAGACAGTTTAATCAGGAAATCCACTTAATAAAGCACTAAACGTACTGCAAGCATGTGAATAACACCCAATCACACTACAACCCCTGCTCCTGTCACCCTGTCTTCCTTCAAGTCCCCTGATGGTAAACACTATTACATCCAAAGACTGGATTAGCAGGGTGGAGGTCATTTTCCTGTTCAATGCTACTGATGCTTACCCTAGTCACATCCATCTCCACTAACGGCTCTTGTTGAACTTAGCCACTCAGCATCTATGCCAAGTAAGTCATACATCCTTTATTATATTTTCGGTCTCTTCTGCCCAGAGGTACCAATCAAAAGTACCTCCCATCCATCACCTGGCTCATTGGCTCTTCCTTGCTCTGTAATTCACAGTACAATCATTGTTCCATTTGGCAATTCTACACCCCAAATAAATGCAACTCCACAATAACTGTTTGTTTGTTTGTTTGTTTGTTTTGTCGTCCAAGTTTCCTCAGCAAATCATAAGTTCCTCAGAACAGCAGGCTTGTGTATTCTTCATCATTTCACAGGCAGCTGATAGCATTATTGCACTTCATAAAAACTAGACATTTAATGAGTGTTAAGTGGAACAGAATCAAACCTGACACTTTGTAAAAGATTGTGCTTGATTTTATTTGATATGACACAGTTTTTATGAAACTACCAATTAACTGGGGGGAAAAAGACCCCACAGATCAGAAATTTTTCTACCATTCTTTTCACTGAATGTTTGCCTTTAATTGACAAATTTAAAGCCTTCCTTTAGTAGGTTGTGTGCTCCGGAGAAAGCAAATCCCTTGACAGCCAAATTTCCTTTAATTTCACTGTGAGTCTGGAGAAATAAAAAAGCCCTTTATTTATGAACCTTACAAAACATTCTTATAATGTCTGATGCACAAATATTGATCCAGGGAGGTGTTACCTCCTGTGGCGGCTACCCTGTAGGCTTCCACTTTGAATTGTCAAAGAAGGCTCACTGAGCTAGAAGGGGAATGTCATGTCATCTGTCCTTTGCTGATTCTTAGCTGTGAAAGTCATGTGTGCTTTTTAAGCTTACAATAACATTGCAGAATCTAATGTCAGGAAAAATAGAAAAAGGCAGCATAGTTTAAAAACCTTCTTGCCTGTTTTGGAAACAGTTTATAACTTTTATTGACTTCCTTCTTTGAAAGTTTCATCCATGTACCTAGCACGTTCTGATTACTGTCTACCCCATCATCTCTGACATCCCAGCTCTTATTACTGCTCCCTAATCTCATCCTTCCCTCACATTCATTTTCTTTTTTGAGACTTCCTGGGTTTCTTGTCCATGGAGAGTTCTCATCTGACCATGGATGAAGAACTATCCCTTGGAATCTGTGGGGCGCCTCAGTGTATACAACTGAGGACAATGATAGTTCCTTTCCTAAAAGCCATCAGTAGCCACGTCTAGCCTGGAGGAGTGGGGCTCTGGAAGCCTCATCAGTGATCCCCGAGTGTCAGAGGGCCTGGTGTAACTGTCCTATTCAGAGGTTAGCACTTAACTGTAACTTATTCTCAGCACCATGAACAGACCTGTGACTCACCACATCTAAGTTCATTGCAGAGAGAAGTGTCTCTGGTTAAGTTTGGGGACAGCACTTGCGCAGGGTCATAAACATTGGGAAGGCACCTTGGCTCTATGACAGCTATGGAGCAGTAGTAAGTTCACCTTTAGGACCCAAGACCTTCTCAGGCAAGGGTTTTTGACCAAGTTCACAGTCCTAGGAGTGAACTCCCTGCTGGGGAACAGGCTTCACATTCCAAGAGCCAGCTGGTTAATCCCATGGTGATTTTGCCACTATCAAACCACATCTTTCTTGATAGGTTGGGATTGTAGTTCCTAAAATTCTATGATAGGTAAATTTTAAAAACAAGTTATAAGGAATATATCTTGTGTGTCCAGATGCTGCTGTTCCTGAAAGCCAGGTTGTAGATCACAACCCTGAACAGCAGTTGTGAAATACCACCTTATGAGCTGTTTGTCAGGGAGGTCAGCAAAACAATGCAGCCTCTTGATGCTGAGCTCAGTTGCCCACCAAAACTAAGTGTTAAGACCCTACACTTGAATATGTCATACAAACTAGGTCTAAAAGTGTAGAAAAATCAAGCTGAAACGGAACTAGAAGGTTCCTCCCTGATACTCAGCCACCAATGTTTCTGGAAAGCCAATTCAGGCTGTTGGCAGAGAAGGGCATAGGTGATTTTGAAAAGCATTGCTAATTAATAGAAAGCTATTTACTTAATTTATAAATTTAAAAACCTGAAAGTTAACTAGAGAATGGTTGTATTTTTTAATAAATGATTATTTTGAAGATTGGATAATCTATTATTTCTTTCTTGAAAATTGTCATTTTATTTTTATAGTAAACATATTTAACATGCAATGTTTACATTCAGAGACAGGAACAGAGAGATCCAGAGATTTATTTTGTTATCAATTGTCAATATCTATTACACAACCACTTGGCCTTTGTTCCTTTACAGCTGAATGCTCATCAAGATTGGCAAACTAAAACATTTTCAGATAAAAAGTATCTGAGAATTTTAAGACATTGAGAGAAAATTTAAGAAACATCCTAATTATTTTTATGGAAAACTTAAATAGAAAGCTTCATGCTAGCATGAATTAATTTCATTCAGTTACCTAAATCAATGAAATGTGAATTTTATAGATAATTTCAAAAACTCTGATTTCATAGAACCATTGGTAGAGTAAGGGAAATTGATCCAATAGTTTAACAGTAGCTAACACAGAAGATTTCTTCTAATTATTAGTAAATTAACCCAGTATGTCCTCCTTTAATCCAAATTAAAAGCTCTGGACAACAGATGAAAACTGTAGAGACCAAATGCTTATGCATTTGGGGTGGGGGGGAAGGTGTGCCTGAAAAGGAAAGATCTGTTTTGAGAAGAGTAAGGACTCAATGGAAGATGAAGTATAATGTTAGTAATTAATGTAAATAGATATCTGTATCGTCACAGCTATATTTGCATCGAGTCTACCTTGACACCACATCTAGGGCCTCTGAAAGCCCCAATCTACTTGTAAGGAAGTTAAAATTAAAGATGCAAATAAAATGGATTAGAGAGATAGCCCCGTGTTTAAAAGTACTTCTTTCCCGTCAGAGGACCTTAGCTTAAAACCCAGCACCCTCACTGTGCCTCATCGCTTTGGGTAACTCCAATTTCAGGGGATACAATAAACTTTCTGACATCCTTGGACTACGTACATGAACAAACACGTTGGAAACTGAATGGTAGAAAATATCATTAATACAGAGGGGTGGAATAGTGTTGATGTCACAGCTCTACAAGAAAGATGAGAGTTATAGCCAAGTATCCTCAGAAACACTGACCTCAACCAAAGTCTTTCCAGACATCTGTTCAAACAACTTCCTCTTCAAGAGAAAAAAAATGCATGCATTTCTTTCTGTATGTCTTAGTTAGGGTGTCTGTTACCATGATAAAATACTGTAACCAAAAGAAAATTGGGGAGGAACAGATTAATTATTTCTGCTTACACTCCCATATCACAGTCATAAAAAATCTGAAATGAACCCAATGATAACTTATGGCCTTACCGTGAGTCAAAGAGTGGCTTCCAGTTTTACAGTGTTAGGTATTAAACTTGAAAAGATTTGTGCACAGACAAACATACTCTGACGTATTTATAGACTCCCCCCTAGTCTATTATTTCTTATTTCTTGGAATATTTTATTATTTTGTCTTCCACATAATTTCTTTCTATCTCTATCCTCTTTATAATATGCTTGATTATCCTTGGGTAAGGAATTACCTTGCATAAGTGGAATCCTGTATTCATCACCACTCCCTCATACTTTACTAAATTTTATCAATAGCTATTGTATTGTGCTTCGTCTATTTCCTCCTTGAATAACTTTATCCTTGCACTGTCAAGAAGTTATTACAGCTTGAGACCACACATCTACAGGTACTTGATTTTTGACAAAGAAACCAACACCACCTAATGGAAAAAAGACAGCATCTTCAACAAATGGTGCTGGTCTAACTGGATGTCTACATGTAGAAAAGTGCAAATAGATCCATATTTATCACCCTGTACAAAACTAAAGTGCAAGTGGATCAAAGACCTCAACATAAAACTAGAAACACTAAACCTGTTAGAAGAAAAAGTGGAGAGGATCCTTGAACTCATTGGCATAGGAGACAATTTCCTGAACAAAACACTGACAGCACAGGCTCTAAGATCAACAATCAATAAATGATACCTCACAAAACTGAAAAGCTTCTGTAAAGCAAAGAATACTGTTGTCAGAACAAAACAACAGCCTACAGATTGGGAAAGGATATTCACCAACCCTATATCTGACAGAGGATTAATAACCAGAATATATAAAGAACCTAAGAAGTTAAAAAGCAACAAATCAGGTAATCCAATTAAAAATTGGGGTACAGAGTTAAACAGAAAATTCTCAATAGAGGAATATCAAATGGCAGAGAAACACTTAAAGAAATGCTCAACATCCTTAGGCATCAGGAAAATGCAAATCAAAATGACCCTGAGATTTCATCTTATACCCATCAGAATAGCTAAGATCAAAACTCAAGTGACAATACATGCTGGAGAGAATGTGGAGAAAGGGGAACCCTCCTCCATTGCTAGTGGGAATGTAAACTTGTGCAACCGCTTTGGAAATCAATCTGGCACTTTCTCAGACAATTAAGAATAGTGCTTTCTAAAGATGCAGCTATACCACTCCTAGACATATATCTAAAATATGCTCAAGTACACAACAAGGATATTTGCTCAACCATGTTTGTAGCAGCTTTACTCTTAATAGCCAGAATCTGGAAATAAACTAGATACCCCTCAACTGAGGAATGGATACAGAAATTGTGGTACATTTATACAAAACTACTCAGCAATTAAAAACAAGGAAATCATGGAATTTGCAGGCAAATGGTGGGAACTAGGAAAGGTCATACTGAGTGACTTATTCCAGAAGCAGAAAGACACACAAGGTATATACTCACTTATAAGTGGATATTAGACATATAATATAGAATGAACATACTAAAATCTGTACTCCTGAAGAAGCTAAGCAGGAAGGAGGGCCCTGGGTAAGATGATCAATACTTACTCAGAAAGGCAAATGTGATGAACATTGGAAGAAGGAGAAAACAGGGAACAGCACAAGAGCATACCAGAGGGGCTCTGAAAGACTGTACCCAGCAGGGTTTCAAAGCAAATGCTGAGACTCATAGCCAAACTTTGAGCAGAGTGCATGGAATCTTATGAAATAAGGGGGAGATAGAAAGACCTAGAGGCGACAGGAGCCCTACAAGGAGAGCAACAGAACCAAGAAATCTGTGCCCAGGGGTCTTTTCTGAGATTGATACACCAACCAAGGACCAGACATGGAGATAACTTAGAACCCCTGCACAGATGTAGCCCATGGCAGCTCTGTATCCAAGTGGGTTCCCTAGTAAGGGGAACAGAGACTGTCTCTGACAAGAACTCAGTGGCTGGCACTTTGATCACCTCCTCCTGAGGGGGGAGCAGCCTTACCAAGCCACAGAGGAAGACAATGCAGCCAGTTCTGATGAGACCTGATAGGCGAGGGTCAGATGGAAGGGGAAGAAATTTCCCCTATCAGTAGACTTGGAGAGGGGCATGGGAGAAGATGAGGGAAAGAGGGTAGAGTTGGGAGAGGATGAGGAAAGGAGCTATAGTTGGGATACAAAGTGAATAAACTGTAATTAATATAAAAAATAAAAAGAAAAAAAGAAAAAAAACAGAAGTTTCTATATGCAATTTGTATCACACAACTTACATGATCACTAAACGCCTTGTTACTGATGGGCCTTAAGTACCACTGTTCCCTAAATTTGTTGTTCTGTTAATAACCAAACAACAAAATACAAAATACAATTTGTTTATAAAGTCCCCTCACTTATTTGAACGCTCACAGGCATCAGTAGGTAGAACAATGGATTAAAAAAAGAAATCTGATTTATCACATGCTGTACAACTTGTTTTTTTTTTTTTTTTTTTTTTTTTTCCCATGTATTTTGGACAGAATTCTTCTTTGCCATTGGGAATGCCGTACCCATGTGTTTGGCATTTTTCATATGCACACAGCATGATATTATCAATATTTACCTTCTTCTCAAAATGGCTCAAAGTTGGAGCGTCCCATATTTTCCAGGGCTTGCTCATAACCGTCTTAGTCAATCATACACAATGAGGTTGCAATAAATGATTTAAGACTGTGTTAATTGTATTTTGGGAGAGCAGATGAGGCTATGACATAGCTGAAGCCCAATGCTTTGTATATATCCATTTGTTTATTTATTTGTTTGTTTATTGGCTTTGAGTGCTAAACAATGTATTTTTGGAACTTTGCAATTTCAGTTAAGTGAATTGTCTTCACTCATCCAGAATCGAATGATTTGAACAGTCTGCTTGAGGTTTCTTTGCTCATTTTAGGGCTTACCTCTACCAAGGACTAACAGAGACAGAATATGTGTTGTTTTTGTTGTTTTCAGTTAAAAGCAAACAAGCAAAAACTAAATCAAACAATCTGGGAAAAGTACCATTTCATGGTATAATTATGTAAGATCAAATTCATTTCTAAGAAGACAAAAAAGAAATGCTTTCTGATGTCAATGGCTGGCCAAGTACAGTTTATTTTATTTTATCTAGTATTTTCTCCAGCCAAGGACATCAGAAAGCATTCTATGTGCGTGTGTGTGTTTGCACATGTGTGAGCGCATGTAAGAGTGCGGAGTGGGAGGAAAGATAGAGGGAGCTGGAGGTCTCAAGGACACCACAAGAAGACCTGCAAAGTAAACTAACCTGGGCCTACGGGGGCTCACAGAGACTGAACCAGCAACCAAAGAGCATGCATGGGCTGCACCTAGTCCCGTACACATGTGTAGCAGATGTGCAGCCTGGTCATCATGTGGGTGGCCCAGTAATGGGATAGGGGCTGTCTCTGACTCTGTTGCCTGCCTTTGGATCCCTTTCCCCTAGCTGGGCTGCCTTGTCAGGCCTCAGTGGGAGAGGATATATTTTGGTCCTGGTGGGACTTGAGATACCAGGGTGGGTTGGTACTCCTTGGGGGCCTCCCCTTCTCTGAAAAGAAGTTCAGGGGGAAATAGGGAGAAGGGAGTATGAGGCTGGGATAGGAGGAGAGAGGGCGTTAGAATTAGGCTGAAAGTGACTAAATAAGGAAAAATAGTGTCGATAAAATGTTAGGAAATGATCGTTGTTTTCTGCTTATAGGTAACTAGGTACCTCTTTTAGGGAATGAAATTTTATATTTACAAATGAAAACATAACATTAGACTGTAATCTTTTAAATGTTTTCAAAACAACTCAGTATAATCCTTGTAATGAGTTTAAGCATAATTCAGTGCCATGTGTACTTTTAAAGGTAAGGTGTTTAAGATCATTCACACACTGAATCAGCATAACAAAAATGTTTTTTTTTTTTTTAAGTAGGAAAAGGCAAAACAATCTTTTTTTTTTTTTTTTTTTTTAAAGAAAACTAGGTGGTCTGTGATGTTATCAGATGAGCAAAAACTCTCTTCTCATGTGAGCAATCGGTGATAATCACGCTCGTTAAAACGGTGACGGTTTCGCATGACAACGCCACTCCGCATTTAACTGGTACAGTCTTAGTGAATGTCTGATAATGAACTAGTCAATAAGTGGAGCATAATAAGGAGTATAAATTTCAATATACATTTCAGTAAAAATCTTCAATATAAAAGAATCGTTTGGATATCCTTCATAGATTTTCATAAGCCATGAAAAACAGCATAATTCCAAGATAATAAGATGGAAGTATTGCCAAAGTCATGCTGAAGGTGGATGTGTTATTTCTGGAAATTGATTATTACTCTGGAGCCAAATAGAGCTGGGATTTGTGTGTGTACACAGCATATCATGAACTGGAAATTTAGCCAATCTATAGTTTATTTGATCAGGCTAGACAACTAATCTAGAAAATGCAGGTTCTTTAGCGTCTCATTTAGCTTGACTGTCTGCTCTGATCCCATTATAGGAGAACTGCCAAGTCTGGGCTTCATCTGGGCTCCGAGACAGCCCTGAGAAAAATGTATGGGAGTTATTTTGTTGTGAGGTTTTAATCTTTTAAGTTTTCTACTGAAACTTGTTTCATTAAAGTGGAAGAAACCTGTCAGAGCTGCCTCTGTTGTTTGCTTTATTTTCCTACAGCTGGTGATCTGCTTTATGTACAGAATCCCCCCATGACGGTTTACTGTGCTTTCCAAGCCATACGTTTTTCTGGCCATGTTTTGAATCGCTGATGACATTGTTTTGGTTAAACTTGACATCCAGTGTATGTTTTAGATTAGTTTGATTCTCATTTAAGGTAATATTTAATAATAGCCTGAGACTGTGAAAGTTTTTCCACCACTCATGTAGAATATTTACTAGAGATGCCAAGTTATGCCACAAAAAATGCCATTATGCCTTCAGTATCTGCTAATTTGTTCTTTAAAAAGTGAGTGTTTTGACTGGAGGCAGAATCTGTCCTTTTCCTTAGCAAAAAGCTATTTTAAATTTTTACCTTTGATCACATTCACAAATACTTTAAAAATGGATCAAATTTTGTATGGTAATGCTATTCTCAGGAATATAAATGTGATGTTTCATTTTGTGACATTTTCTTTAGGAGTAGAACATTATGACACGACAAATAGAACTTTCTGGGCGTTTTGACTCCCTTAAACTCATTTGTTTTCTAGTGTTCAAAATTTGAATCGAAATTAAAGTCTTCTGTTTTGAGTATGGTTTCTCTGGACATACATGCTGGCCTTTTAGAAGCTAGAAGCTCATTAGCTATGACTATCAGAATTTTTAGTTGTTAGCATGTATAAAATTAATAATAGTTTAAACAGTTATTTTGCAGTCCTTCACTTTTAAGGAGAAAGTAAGCTGCAATGGTGAGACTCTTCTGATGTGATTAATACAAAGTCACCCAAGCAAAATGGGTTTTGTGTATTCTTTTACTAATCTTAATGTGCCTTCTCAATACCTACCATTGATTCTTTACACATAATAAACACTTGATACCTCTAGAAAATTGTTCCAGAACTTGGAATTTGGAGGGAAACACATTGAATTTCATGGCTGATCTCCAGATTTAGTAAATGTCAAGTCAGTGGATAAAAGAAGCTGCACAGAATTGTTTCTACCTTTACAAAGCACAATCTAAACTCTCATAGGATGTTAGACCCTGCCTTGAAGATTGAGGATAGAAAATGGGTGAGGTCAAGTATGGTTTCTGTGCTCACAGAGGCAAGTCTAGTAGCTGTTGATGAAATTCCTGATGGAACAGCCTACCCTCATACTGTTTTACACTAGCTATGGCCCAACCCAAGTTCACACTAGCTTTGGCTGGCCTTGATAGTCACAATGATAACCCTGAGTTACTCTAATTCCAAATATTCTGTAAAATGTGAACTTGCCTCTAAGAGTAGGGGACAGCCCTGCCACAGTAAAGCCACTTACGCTAGCCAGCGACTCACTCTGTACCCTGACCCTTCACATAAATCTCTAAGGGAACTAATCAATAAAGAACTCAGAGAAAGAAAAAATTTCTCAGTTCCCATAACAAAATAAACCCTGTCCTTTCCAGATTGTGATTATTTGGAAGGTGGCTACAGGGAATTTCCCACAATAGTCACAGGACACTCAAAGGTGTGGCTCTCTACCAAACACAATGTATTGGGAGGTATTTATGTGCCAAATTATGAGAAAAATGTAGTTCAGAGAAGTAAGTGATTTCACTATGTTAGTACTTCTGAAGAATTTATTTCATTTTTCAATTCTTTTCCAATTCATTTCACTTTTTTCATTTCACTTTTAATTTCTGTGAAAGTGTGAGCTCGTGTGTCTGAAGATTCTACAAACCCTTTTCACTTCCCTGTACCTGTGCCAGAGAGAGTCTACTTCTCATGCCTGGTAAAACAAAACAATCTGGATTTTGTGCCTGCAGGTGACTGAAACCCAGCTTCGCTAACCCAGACTGCAGATGTTTAACCTTAGCTTGGTGCAACTTCATTCCTCTAACTCCAAAGCATGGATGCGCTGTTGTGGTTGTAGCGCCGATGTGATGTCAAAACAGCACTATGCGATTGTGAGTGATCAGTGAGTATTGTGGGACCTTCCCATTAAGAGTGAGGCCTCCCTGCTGTCTGATGCGCTCAGGTTGGCGGTCCGAGACTGCTACCCACTTATGCAGTATTTCAGTGTTCAGGAGGTGGAGGTATAGCTGTTACTTTCTTTGGTGCAAAGTAGGTACTGTGAATTTTCTGCACAAAAAATTAACAAAGGAGTGTGGTCAGCTATGATCTTCCTATGTTGCTCTATATTGGCCACCAAATTTCTTTCACTTAAGCTACAAAAGTAGCAATTAACATTGTATTGCATTATACATTTTCAATATAAACGGATATGTTTAATTTCATTATGTAGAGATGCAAGAATGGTATTATGAAGACTGGCTAATATTTTTAGCCAATCAAAGGGGAGCCTTCTCCAGATAATGCTCTGTAATGAAGAGTGAGAAGCATTTCCATTGCTTTGGCTTTTCCTTAAAACTTTTATTTCCTTCATCATCAACCTCTTCGAAGGGACAGCCAGGAAAAAAATCAATTGAGATTATTTTTTCTCCTGGCAGTTAGCAAGCCTGGACCAGCCATCTCATAAAACTACCTGTTGGCAGAATGCCTGTTCTGGAGGCAACATCAATTCAATGAGTCTAGAAGATAGGAGCCACAATCCCAGATTGACAGGGGAAAGCCTTAGAAGGACTAATCTATGCTGGAAGAGGAGGATCTGAGAATCAATCTACACTTTATAATCCCACAACACACATACTTAATGGTTATGACGATTGTACTTTATAACTCAGATGAGCAAACCAAGGGATTCTTGTTTCTCGGGGAGTTGATTCTAAAGACAGCCCTCTGAGATATCTCTACAGGTAATGGCAGGCAGCTCATTATGAGCCTGCAATGAATGAGTGTTATGATCAAATTCACACCTTAGTGCTCTCAGAATAATGACTGCAGAATCCAGGATGTGATGTTCACTTAAATTGTTTTGTTACACTAAATGCCAAGGGTGATAATGCCATCCATTTCTCAGACAGCGGTAAGCAGAAAAAGAAAATCTGCTTCAAATCTCAATGGATGACAGGTTAAATTACCACTAAATATATTTATTATTCCATGTTGGACGAAGTTATTTCCGGAAATGTTGAAAGGAAACAATTTTCCTCCTGACTTCAGTGGAGATGGTCATTATTTTTCTTGTTTTTAAGATACTAAAGAAAAGAGGAAAATTCATAAATTGCCCAAACAGCAGTGGAGGGTTTCATGTTTTCAGTAATTTAAGAACCAAAGGAAAAATATAAAATCACCACACGGCACAGTCAATGTTACAGAAACATCAACATCACCTTTAAATGTTCTAAAGTGGAGTATAAGCACGGCTATACTACTGGACCAGAGGTCCCCTGTGTTACCTGAAAACACGTTCATAGAGAGATTTCCACAGGACTGACTGAGGAAGAAATCAAAGTAAAGAAACTTCCCGACTAAGAACAAATGACAATTGGGTTATGAGACCAAGAGTGAGGAATGATTGCCTGAACAGCACCTTTGGCACTGTGGGAGATGAAAGCATACTAGGGTTGCTTCAGGATGTTGGTAAATTTTACTGAATTGATGCTTTTCTACAGCTCTGTTAATACACATGGTACGTGCTTGTAGCTCATCTAAACTGCCAGCACCCTGATATTCCAAATGACTTAAACATCGTTCTGAAGAAGGCATTATCCAACAAACAAATGAATAGAAAATAATTCAATGAATGTCTCTTATTTTATACTAAGACGATGTTTCAGGCCCTATTGTGTGGTACTGATGAGTTCTTTTCTTCATGGAACATGCTTTGAATGTTTTGCTCTCTTAAGCGGCAGAAAGACCTATACTGGGTTTTTGTTTTGTTTTGTTTTGTTTTGTTTCTGAAGTGCGCACATGTTGAACATCTGGATGCCATAATATCAAAGCCAGTCAACACAGGAAGTCAATAGGCACTTTCTGCTTGTAACCAAAAGAGTGCCATGCTTGCTTTTTATCGAGCTGTGTCTAAACTGGGTAAAGAGAATCGGTCTCTGATCAATAAATAACAAATCAGCTGTTTCATAAATCAGGCCTGTCAAAGACGCACAAGGCGCAAGCAGGGGCTTTCCTCTCTGCTTATTTGGGACCTGGTAGCATCTGGTTAATAAAAAAAAAAAAAAAAGCTTCTTGTGCTTTTGACAGCTGTTTGGATATTCTGTTCAGCACTGTGCAAGCTTTACTAGCTGTTTAAACTTATTGCCTCCTCCCCAGCCGCACACTTCTTCCTGCCTCAGACCTTAGAACAGACTTTCTCAGCTCACACAAAGAGGAAGAAACCAGAGTTGGAGAATTAATACTCATAATTAGACAGCTGGCTGTCTAATTTTTCCTTAAGTTAGGTCTTTGCTACAATTGTTATATTCCTTTTAACTGCAGAGAGTTTCCACTTACCTCTGAAATTATTGATACAAATCAAAGGTAACAATTTATCAGCCTATCTCATTTCTTCTTTTTAAGTTTGCTCACTAAAAGATAATTACTATAAGAGCTCTCATTTCTACCCTTCTTTCAAGTCAGTGCAGTTAATTGTCAATATCAAGTTCACTGTATGCAGACCAGTGGATGCACATTCTTAAGGCCTTTGGAATATATCCTGACATCACAAAAAATAAAAATAAAAATAAATTGCTATGCATAGGCTAACTTGTGTAGTTTGCATGTATGTAAGTAAGAGCTTGTGATGAACAGATACAGACTGAGAAACTAGACAAAAGACTTCAAGGGGAAATGAAAGGTGTTAGAAAAGGAAGAGGTCAAAGATCAGATATGACGCTAAAGTGTAAATTTGGCTACGGGGTGGTAGAGTCCCAGAAAATAAAAATAAAAAAAAACAACAATATCTAATTTTATTTAAAATATGTCTTTATGAAACCTAAATCTCTGTAAGTTTGTAATAAATTATTAAATGAATACAGTATTTTAAACCAATACTGCTCAACTTGTCTAAACATTTTTTTGTTGTAGTTATTACACTTTGGAAGATCAGTAGTATTTGATGAACCTTTTGATAAGCCTCATGTGCATAGCATCAGAACCCAGAAGGTCAGATTTCGGGAGTCTCCACTGTTAGTGGCTGTTTATAACCTTTCTGTCTCTTTAGAAATGTCTTCTCATCTATCCTGGCCACACCAAAACACTGTCACCTCCAATGTTCAGATCATTTACTTAAATGATGCTTCCGTTTCCAGACTCATGTGATTCTCTCAGCTTTCATGTTTATGACTCAAGCCCAGCTACATCTTGTTTGCTTTTGAGGTGGTCCTTACTTTATGCATGTATGATTTCAAGTTTACTTTCCTGTATGTTTTGTGTAAGGAGGAGATACATTCCCTAAGGAACACTGCATTGCCAGAGTGTGCATGGTTTATGATGAGTACTGATGTGACGTTTGTAGTTTATGCTGCTATTATGGAAGAATCTGGATATAATGAAGAGTTTGTTTGGCTCTGTGGTTTCTGAGACCGCTAGTGCTTCCCTCATGTACTAGACCTTCCAAGTATTTGTGAATTAGAGTTATACTAACGAGTTATTTATAAGCCATATTCAACATTAATTCAGTGACAGGGAATGAATTTGGTGGCGTGTGCTCCTACATGGCTAAATTTCAATTATGAGTCTGTGATATGATTTTCCATGACTCAATATGAGATCAGCTTTTTCCCTTTTGAAGTTACTGCAAACATTTAAGTTTCATATTCAAACATTTTAGGGTCCACAGCTGAGTGTGTGTTTTCTGGCTTTATTTAAATGCTTTGCAAATATGCTAAAAGAGAACAGGATCATTCTTGCCTCCAGCCTTCCAGTCTTCTCTTTCTCTCTAACATCTCATTTAATTTCTCCCCCAAATCCTCCCTTACAATACTTGCTACCTACAGTTCAATAATAAGCAATGCACTGCTTTTTATATACGCAGTTAAGCCACAGCCTCAGCTCAGACGGCTAAGTCAGAGAGTTATTTAAACTCTTGCAGTCTCTCCTTCACGGGCAAAGTTACGATACTCATCAAATCGACAAACTAATGCTTTTAAAGTATCCGCACTTGAACCTGACAAGTTGTGTTGTGAGAGTGTTTGCTAAATGAATAAATCACATTGCATTTGGATTGGGAATTTATTCAAAGCCTTCTCTGTACTCATAAACTAAGCTTTGTAATACTACACAGACTCATCACTTGGCCTTACCCTTACACAGTAACTGATGAAGCATAATTCCACAAGATGACTGAAACTGTCTTTTTCACCGTCACTTCCTCACTGCAATATTCCTGCTGCACAACTAAAGAGCTGTTTACTGAAGATGTGGGGAATCATCATTGCTTGGTGGCTGTATGCAACCTTTTCCACAAAAACATGCCGTTAAGTGTGATTAACCTGCCTCTCTGTACTTCAGAGTTGTAGTCCATGGATCTCAAACCATTCTGTGTCCTTTGGGAGTAGAGGCTTAGAAGGGCTTCGGGATTAAAGGCATGCTCTGTATGGAATCCGACAGGACACTGATTGCACATAGCACAAGCTGCTTGTCTTGTTAGCTTCCTGGTTTGGGCATCATTGTGGTTGTCTTTTCTCTCTTGAATTTAAGCCATCTGTAGAGACAATATAGCACAACTATTTCCTTCTACTTACCGAATTCCTTGAGCTTAATTTACTCTTTATTAAATTTGGCTTCAGCCTCATTCACTCCATTCATTGACTTTTTATGTAATAAGTCATTTTAAGCCAAATCATATTCACTGCATATAGATAATCAAAGCTGATAGTTTCCCTCTTATAAGTCATAGAAAGTTTCAATGTTTTGTTTTGTTTTTAAATTTGGAAAACTTTGGAGTTAAAGCTAATCCCAAAGGCATTCACAGAACAAGTTTCACACAACTGACTCATGGATGGTACATAAAGATGTACTTTCTTCATCCAGTTCAGTGCGCTGAGGGCCATTGTTCCCATCCTTTACACGGCTGCATCTTTACTGAGCTGCTATGTTGGGTATATCTCTATTCATCCAAGGAGTGAAATTTCTCTCTCAATTGTCTGCTTAAAATATGTCAAAAAACCCTTCCAATAGTTTAACCACCCAAATTATTATGTATTTCATATACATCTAACAGTTTTAAGGGCTTGAAAGATAGTGCAGGATTTAAGAGCACTTAATAATTTTACAGAAGACCTGGGTTCAGTTCCCAGAACCTATATGGCAGCTCACAAACTTCAGTTTAAGAAAATCGGACACTTTCTTCTGGCCTCTGCAGGCACCTGCACATGGTACTCATAATACACTCAGGCACACATACCTACACATAGAATAATATGTACATCTTTTTGGATATTTTAAAAAATTAAAACATTAATTTATATGAATCTGCAAAAAAATGTATATCGTTATATCCTAGGCATTTCAGGCATGAAGTATTTCCTGTTTATCAAACTAAAACTTTCTAAGGAGTGAAAGGCTAAAGACCACTAATGTAATGCCGTGGTAGGCATAAAGTCATGCTTTGGAAGTGTGAACCATGTGTTAGATTAGAACTACAAGTTGAAACAGAAGAGTTAAAGATTTCTAAGTGTGTAGCCCTTTAAAATGTTTTTGGAGTGGGTGTGTAGTTTTCATCATTGCAACTTTCTTTCCTGGATTTCAATATTTTTGTACATCCCTCTTGCTGATTTTTCCCCATACCTGAAGTCTCTAATTTCACCTTATTTCCATTCTCTCTATAGAAACCTTTAAAATATTTGATATTGAAAATATCATCTATGAAGACAGTGTATTTTGATTATAACCACTCCTTAACCACTTTCCTTCAACCGCCTTTCAGATCCTGAAACCAGCCTCCTGTTAAATTTATGTATTTTTACTATTATTTTTTAAAGGTTTGTTTTATTTTTAACTGTTTACATGTGTCTGTTGGTCTAGGGATAGGTACACATAAAAGCAAGTGCCCACAGAATCCAGAAGAAGGTGTCAACCCCCCTGGAGATGGAGCTATAGATAGGTGTCAGCTGCAGATGTCTTAATCCAAGATTGTCTTCTTAACACCATGAGTATTGTTAGTATTGACTCCACCAACCCTTACCAAAACGTGATAAGAGCAAACTACCAGCAACCTCATCTCCAAAGGAAAGTGACTCTCCTATTCTGCCAAAGAGAAACTGCAATAGCTTTCCAGAGAGAGTGGGAGCCTCAGGCTCCCCTTCCCACCCCTGCTGAAATTTTGAGTAGCTTGATCTTCCAAAGGTCCTGTGACGGCAGCACATATATTGTGATTTGATGTGTGAATCACCCATTTCATGTCCGGAAGACATTATTCCACAGTTCTCCACTCATCATACGGCTCCAACTTTCTTTTTGCTCCTTTTACAAGATGTTCTTTGAACCTTGAATGAAGGGAGGTTGATTTCTTTGACCCACTTTTTGCTGAGCACTCAGTAACTATTCTCAGTACTTTGACCAGCTGTGGGTTTCTGTATTAGCTATTGTTCATTAAAAAAAAAAAAAAAAGGAAGCTTCTCTGACAAACAAATGGAAAATAATATAAATATTTGGAGGACAAATACCACCAGTATATTCTTCCCCAAGGGCCTATGCGCTCTCCAGTCATGGGTCTTTAACCATGTTTATGGTACCAGACATGAAATTCCTCCTGTGGAGCAGGCCTTGAATCCAATTATAAAATGGTTGATTGCCCCTATAACTCAGTTAAGAGAATATTGGCTTCTTGACAATACTAAGTCCTCAGATCCAGGTAAATGGGATGAGATTTCTGAGTAGACTTGTTGGTTTCAACACTGTTTTGTACTTTTTACTGAACTCACTATAAATGCTACTGTAAATGGTAATTTCTGTAATTGTTTATTGAAATTGTTAAGAGGAAGCATATACTATTGGTTGTAATGATCTTATGAATTTCCTGTGCTGAACTTACTTTAGCTTAAAAATCCATTGGTTGGTTGCCTTTGACTTTCTATATGAACTACAAGTTTTGAAAAGAAAGACAGCTTTGTATCTTCATAATTTGGATGCCTTGTGTTGCTTGTAATTGCCTCAACTGGAACTTGCAGTCTGATGTTAAATTGGAGTAACAACGTCAAATGTGCTCATCTGGACCTCAAACCTACAGGCAAAGCAACTATCATTCCCGAAGAGCCCAGTGTCAGACACGTTTTTTATATCCTTCATTAATTGGAGAATTTCTTTCTCTAGACAGATGAGGATTTTGTATAATAGAAGGTATTTGTTAATTTCAAGTCCCTTTTCAGTATTCATAGAGACAAACAAATGAAGAGTTTAGATTATTTTCTTACCATTGCTGTAACAAATGCCTACGAACCTTTTGGGTAGAGACAACAGAAATATTCTAGTTTTCATAACAAAAGTGGAAAAAAAAAAGGTGTCAGGGAACTACACACCCTCCGAATGTTCTAAGGAGGGAGGTTCCCCTGGCATGGTTCATCTAGTTCCTACAAATGCGGAGGCCCTATGCCTTGTGGCTACATAATTGTAATATCTGACTCTGTACACTTGGTTTATATTCTTACATTCTTGCTTCTTTATTTTATGACTTAATTCTTTCTCTTTGCCTTACTTCATTCTCTTTATTCACAAAAATGCTTTATAATGTGTTGACTGATATTTAAATGTTAAAGTAACTTTCATAATTGCAACCCTGAGATGAACCTCTGGATTTGGTAGCTTTCACTCATTATATAAATTTTGTTGAGAAAATTTGTGTACTTGCTCCTGGAAAAAATATTTGTGAATAGTCAGAATTTTTTTTGTGATATATTTGTGTGGTTTGGGTATAAAATACTGACCCAATGAGAAATGTTTTGATTGTTTTGTTGTTATTGTTGTTTGTTTGCTTTGATGTTTGATAGAATTCTTCAGTCAAGGATTTTTCGCCTTTTACTCCCTAGTTTGTTGGCTTATATTGCAGGCTAGAGTTGAATTAGGGAATGTAAGGCAAGAACTACCTCTCCAGTTCTAGTCTGATTTGTTATTTGATTCTCTTTTTCTTACTTGGCTTTTATGAGTCAGCAAAGAAATGTTCAGTACTCATTTGTTTTTCTCTCGTCCAGGTTAATTCTTGCTTTAATATTAGCTATTTTCTTCATGTTGAGGTGTATTTTTTAACCAGTTTTTAAGGGGGAAATTTACCTAATTAATATAAGATATATCTATTTTAATATGTGTTCACAGCTATACTTTCATAATAAATATTTAGTAACAACCCATAAGTTTCATGTTTTCTTATTTTTTGTCAATTTTTAAGTCAATATATTTTCAAATTTTAGTGATTTATTCTGTGACTTGACGGTTATTTAGGAGTCTACAATTTAATTTCTACCTCTCTGTAACTTCCTGAATTGTCCTATTATTGATTTCTTATTTAATTTCACTGTCTTTTAGAAAGAGGCACCTTGAAGGATTTCCCTCTTTTTTGGTTTATAAAGGTGCTTTTATGGCGGATCACATGATCACTCTGAAACATTTTCCTATTTGCATTCGTGATAAATGTTCTCCTTGAGTTTAGAGTCAACAGACAACTCTAAGTTCTGGGGGATGGTTACATCTTTCTTGAACTTCTGTCTAATTCTAAAGACTTTTGAAATTGGAAGGTCTATGCCTTCAGTCATTTTCATTAAATCGTTTATCTTTCTAGTGTAGTCAGTTCTCGCTTGAAGCAATTTTCAGTCTGATTTTAACTGTATTTTTTATGATTTATTTATAGATTAACACATGCATATTAACATATTAATATGTGTATGTATGAGATGTTGTGAAATATATTTTCAATTTGACACATAGATATCTTTTATTAAACCATAAACTTTAATCTTTCCTTTCTTGTTCTTCTAGAAAGTCTCATATTAATATTATTTAAATTTATTCTGCTCTTATATATTACATCTTGACTGTAGTTTCCATTCTTTCCTCCTCTTCCAGTCCCTCCCATCTATCTCCTCTCTTCCCCAGATCCACTCTTCCTTCACTCCCTTCAGAAAAGGGCTGGCCTCCCAGAGGTATCAGTCAAATATGTCATATCAAATTGCAATAGGACTAGACACATGCCCTCATATTAAGACTGGACAAAACAACCCAGTAGAAGGAAGAGACAGCCTCTGCTTCCGCTATTAGTACTCCCAAAAGAACACCAAGCTACACAACCATATATATGCGGTGGGCCTAGGCCAGACCCAAGCAAGCTCCCTGATTTTCAGTTCAGTCTCAATGAGTCACTATGAACAATGATTAGCTGATTTTGTAGGCTTTCTTGTAGTGTGCCTGACTCCTCTTAGCTCCTAAAGCCCTTCTACCCACTTATCAGCAGTATTCCCCAAGCCCTGCCTAATGTTCGGCTGTAGGTCTCTGGATCTGCTCCCATCAGTTGCAGGATGAAGCATCTCTGAAGAAAATTATGCTAGGCTCTAGTCTACATGACTGCAGAGTAGAGGGATCCCTTTCCTGTGATAGAAAATATTTTGTCTCTTTTGTTACTAGTTTCGGCATCCAGCTCTGTGGTTAGTGTCTGTATGTCATGGCTTTTTTCTAATCTTGGTTTTTATCTTCTCTTTCTCTTAATGGGAAAGGTAATGTCTATGTATTTTATTCATTTTCTAAATCTGTTCTAATGGTATCTTTGTTACACTTATATATTATGTAACTTGTGCTGGGCTTCATATCTTCAATGCTCTATTTCCTTTCCACACTTGAAGTGTCTGTTCTCTGCTTCTTACTTTGTGTTAACTAGGGATTGACTGGTGTATCACTTTACCTATATTTTTATATCTTCAGACTTTATTAATTTCTTGGATTGTTGGTTAAGGGCTAAATTAGCATCTTAAATTTAGGACAATCTACTTTCAATCAGTACTGACTTCCAGTAGCAAGCAGAAGCCGTGCCTGCACCACTGTGCTTTAATTTTACTGTAAATTGCAGATGCATATATTATAATCCTGTCAACATAGGTTTATAGATGTTGCTTTGCTGAACTTGATTTTCAAACACTAAGAAGAGAACTACAGACAAATCAAATGTATTTGTAGTGCTATTCAGTCTGCTAGGGCAGTTAGGTTTACTGGGCCCTTTATTTTCTTATAAGAATTTGCGATTTGGTGATTTTGCAGTTCCGCTTACAGGACTCCTCTTAGTATTTCTCATCGTGTGGGTCTGTGCTGCCAGGGATTTTTGCTACAGACAGAGTTCTTGGCTGACAATTCATGTGTTTCATTGTGAATACATCAACCTTTTCCATTTGCTTACCTGTCTTCCTGTGAGAAATCAGCTGTTACTCTTATTGAATAGTCTTTTCCTTGCTTTTCTGCCTTTACTGTTTTCCAGCTTTGACAACAGCAGTTTCACCAAGATGCGCCAAACTACAAATGTCTCAGGTTTACACTATTCTAGATATGTTGAGTTTCTAAGTTTCTAAGGTGTAATTTTAATTCGAAATTTTAAAATCAAATTTGTGAAACTGAATGCCTAGCTTTTTTTTAACTGATTGTGCATTCACCGTAGTGTGCCTGTTTGTTCCTTCATAGTTCCTGTTTACTCCTGGGTATGCTATTTAAGGCTGATATTAAAATTCCTTCACGTTTACTTTTCCCTTTGATCATGTTTAATGTCTCTCCCCTCACAATTTCAGCACCTGGAGCTTGGGACAGTTTGGAAACATTTCCTCTAGTGGATGGACTATATTTCCTTGTTTACTTATTATCATCGTGGTTTCTGTAAAAACCTGAATAATTGTTTTCTTACACTGGGACTGACAGTCATACCCAGGACGTACTAAGTAAGCTCTCTACCCCTGAGCACCACCCCCAGCCATGAAGCCTGAGTGCTTCAGGTATGAACTCTATCAAATGATAAATGTAGAAGTCACCATCCCTATCCCTAGGGGTTTGGTGATGTCACTGTTTGATATCTGTTACTCTCTTGGATTAAGTTTGTGTTCCCTATAATATGTAACCAACACATCTCTCTGTGGAAATGGTCATGATCTGTAAGTTTATTCGTCATATTTCCCCAGCTGTCTTTCATTTTAGTTTGAAGAGTCTGTCTGGAGTCTAGCATAGCACAGAGAGATAGCATAATCTCATGTTTGCCCCTACGTGTTGCACTGGAAAAGTCTCCATCAGCCTAGAGACTAAGGCTGCTCTGTCCTCTCTCAGGCATGAATTCAGCTGTGCATATGTGCATGTCTTTATGCTATCCTGGGACCGTCAAAGCCTTTCAAAGCTCCACAGTCTTCTTGTATACTCCAGATCTTCCTTTAAATTTTTTATCCAAGATGCTGTTTACTTGAACTGGTATTGCAGCCTTAGGCAGCTATAATGTTCAAGGCTTTTTGCTGGATGTTTTCCACAAACACTCTGGGGATAGGTCTTTTCCTGCAGAGGGAGATCGAGTAATGACATGATCCTAGGAGCAGGCTTTTCCAGGGAGCTAAGAGGTCAATAGTGCCTGTGCTCTACAGATGGGCTTTTCTCAGGCCTGGACCTGGTTTGCCCTTCCTGTATTTGCATAGCTTCTGCTTCCACAGAAATTAGGACTTCAAGGCTAATGGTTGCCAGGATCCTGCAGAGCTGAGGAGAAAGAAGGTAAAGGAAAAGGTTATAACTGTTAAGTTCAAATGATATAAACCCAATTGCTATTATGAAAGTTTTTTAAAATTTTTATTAATTACACTTTATTCACTTTGTATCCTCCCTGTAGCTCCCTCCCTCCCTCCCTCCCAACCCCTACCTTTCTCCCCCTTCTACACACATGCCCCTCCCCAAGTACACTGATAGGGAAGTTCCTCCTTTCCTTCCTTCTGACCCTAGTCTATTAGGTCTCATCAGGAGTGGCTGCATTGTCTTCCTCTGTGGCCTGGTAAGCCTGCTCTCCGCTCAGGGGTAGGTGATCAAAGATCAGGCCAATCAGTTCATGTCAGAGATAGTCCCTGATCCCATTACCTGGACACTGAGCTGCCTTTGGCTACATCTGTGCAGTGGTTCTAGGTTATCTCCATGCATGGTCCTTGGTTGGAGTATGAGTCTCAGAAAAGACCCCTGGGCCCAGATTTTTTGGTTTTGTTGCTCTTCTTGTGGACCTCCTGTTCCCTCCAGGTCTTTTTAGCTCCCACTTCTGTCATAAGATTCCCTGCACTCTGCACTTTGCAGAAATGCTCCTACTTTTCAGGTATTTTGCTTATTTTTAGAATTTCAAAAATTCACCCTTGACAGAACTATTTTCTTTGTGTGTTTGTGTGTATGATTTCCAGACCTCATTTCACTGTCACAGAAGGACTGTGTCATACTAAAGTTTTAAAAGCACTGTTTTAAAAGTGAGTTTTGTTTGTTTGCTTACTAAACTGGCCACACTGTACAGATTGCATTGAAAAGTACCTGTTCAGAGATGAACACTGCAGACAGGCAGTAGGAGCATAGTCACAGCCTTTAGTAAGTGTTAGCATTCACCTGACTAGTAAAAGTGAGCTCGCTGGGAGTGGTGCTGTGCCCTGTAATCCCAGCTACTCAAGATGTAAAGAGAGAGGAACGCCTGTGGTGAGAGTTTGGGGTTTCTTTAAACACCCCATTACGTCATGTGAATGTTGTTTTGTTTTAATCCCAGGTATGAGATTAACATTCTTCACAGCAGGTGATTATGCTTTGCTTCATGCACTAGCATATTAGTGATCTTTGCCAGCTGCAGATAGTTTAAGTCTGGGGACTCTAGAGAGGGTATAAATGGGAGAACCCGAGAGAGTCGTCGTCGTCGTCGTTGTCGTCGTCTGCTGCTGCTGCTGCTGCTGCTGCGTTTGCTATTGGTGGATTGCTGTTCTGCTGGTTTGTTGGTTTGCTGGAGTGCTGGATATTCTGACAACAAAGACTGGACTTCTCTCAAAGAACTCTGCATCTCTAATCAATAGGAAGTAGCCTATAAAGATCTTTGTCCCTTTCTCTTCTAATCTTCTTTCTCTCCTACCTAGTGTTGGAGAGTGGGGAAAGGATTAGAGTGATTCTACTCTAAGGGTTGGAAGAGAGATAGAGTCATAAGAACCCAAATAAAACAAATTTAAAAATATGCCAACAAGTGGTGGCCAGATGTGGCTAGTCATAATGGGAAACTTAGTTTCTAATGCCTAAGAGGATATGGCAGGGAACAAAGGAACAAATATACTGTTTCAGGATGTCGGCAAAAAGTTTATTGCTGCTGCTGCCACTAGGTTTTCTCCCACTTTGCTGCAAGAAGAAATTTTCTATTTCTTCTGTGTCTTCTTCCTGTATTTCATTTCAAAAAAGGTTGGGAGAATGGCTGATCAATTAGAAAACTTGTGAGTGGAGGAGTATGAGAAACAGAGAAATAGATGAAATAGGAAAACCAGAAGCCTCACTCTATTATCTGGTTTTTTAAAGTGTTGCAGAATTGACTTTCCCACTAGAGAGTTTACAGGTAGAGGTTGAAGCACTTGGAAAGCAAAAAGCACTGGAAACAGGAAAACAAATGGATTTATTACCTTTAAAAGTTATTGTGTTTTTGGAGCAAAAAGACCAGACAGCAATAAAGACAAAGCCAGTATCCCAGCTGTTCCAGCCTCACAGCCTGCCTCAGTTACTCTTTTCTCAAAATTTTGCTTCCAGGTCAACTTCAAAATGGCTAACTCAAATGGTCTTGCCTCACAGACTGTTTCAGCCAGGACTTCAATTAAGCCCTGCACTTTCCTATCCCGCAGAGACTAGACTGTGAAAGATACAGCTAGCTCTCTCAGGATTTGGCAATATCCCAAATTTCTTAGGGTCTCCTAAATATGCCTTTACCCCCAGACAGCAGGAAGCAATTTAAAGAACATGACACCTCCATTCCCAAAAGGCAGGGTGGGTGGGATTTGGTCATTTGGTGGGTTATGGATGTTTGTTGTCATTTAGGGCGGATGGTTAGTTGTTATTAGTCGAGGTCAGGGAGGATACAAAGTAAAGGAGGTTAGAATCAGGAATTTCTTTCTTTCTCTTTCTACCCTCTATCCTTCTTTCTCTCCTATCATTCTCTTCTATTTAGTGTTAGGGGAAAGAAGAAGGAAATGGGATAATAAAATTATATTAAAAAGTGGGAATGGGGGCTGGAGAGGTGGCTCAGAGGTTAAGAGCACTAGTTGTTCTTCCAGAGAACCCGGATTTAATTCTCAGCACCCTCATGGCAGCTCACAACTGTCTGTGACTCCAGTTCTGGCTGACTCAACACCTTCACAGAGACATACATTCAGACAAAATGTCAATGCACATAAAGTAAAAATTAATATATTTGTTAAAAGGTTGGGCTATAGGATGATAGGATAATAGGTAGATTGTTGAACCTACTTGTCTCAAATATTTTACATTGGTATGGACTATTGTATATTGGTAGAAATTTAAGGTTAATTTGTTCAGCTCTTGTCTAATATATTATACATATGCAACTCATTTAAAATGTCATGTAAAGTTCTAGTCCTTTAAAGCTACTATTGTAAACTGTTTAGGATAATTATAAATGCAAGTTAGTAGTTAGCCACCAATAAATAAGCTTACTTGTAGTATTGTTCAGTACTAGTTTATTTACTTACAGAAAGATTTATTTAGTCTCTTATATGTGTTTTAAAAGTTATGCAGACAGTAAATTGCTAGAAACGAGCAACATTTGTCTACTCAAATATACTGTAGATAGATGGTTTTCAAACACTCAGAGATCTACGGAATATGGCATTTAAGATGTTTAATAATAAAAAGCTTTTGCAACAGAGAGACAGCAGCACCCCCAGTCTACTTCAAAAAAGATGATGGGCGTTGAAGAACCTTCATATGGAGTTTGTTTCAATCATGGCAAACTAGCCACTGAATAAAAAATGTTCTTACTTTTTTTTTTTGGCTTTTAGGGACACTTTTATTTGGAAAATTACAACACTAGTACAAATCTTACACATTTAACATTTGCTTGTTAAGATCAATTCATAATGTCAAATTTAATCATGTTTTACTTTTTCCTCACAAGAACACAGAAATGATGAAGGGGAACTTAAAACAGAAAAAATTAAAAAGGCAATACAACTTTTCTCTTATTAGTCTTTGGATGGTTAGGGCAGAAGTCTTTCCATCTTTTTTTTTTTTTTTAATGGAGACCTTGATCCAAAGTCTTGTTTGTTTCTCCTATCTGCTTGTGCCTCCCCCTCTGTCAGATCGGTTTCCCTCATGGCCACCTCCTTTTGCTGTTCCTCAGGTTTGAACTGCCATAGGAATAACAAGGGGGAGGATACCCCCTTTCCATAGAAGAGGGAAGCACTTGTACGCCCCTGTTCTTGTCTGCCAACACAATCACAGCCACTGGAGTAGCGATCACTTCTGCTGCTTGAGGAACTGTCTCTACTTCTGCTGTAGCCATCAGGGGAGCTGCTGTGATCATCAAAGCGACTGCTTCCTCTGTAAGATGGCGTTGGTCCTTGTATAGGGGGTTGCACTGTGTGTTAGCAGGTGCTAACTCTCATATGAATCTCAGTAGGATCCTTCCCTTGGATGATCTGAATAGTCACAATCCCAACCATAACCATCGCTATCACCATAGCCTCTGGACGGATAGTCATCACGGGAACTGGAATGACGGTAATCACAGTAAACATAATACTTCGGTGGTGGTGCATAATCTCTAGTATCGCGAGAGCTTGGCTAATCTCGGCTTGAGAAGCTGCCTTTTGTTGAATATCCATCATCTCTTGGGGACAAATAAACATCTCTATGTGATATCAGGGGTTCTCTTCATGATGGGCCTCGGTAGCTCTCTTCCACATGATACTGGGCTCTTCCCCCCTGCCATTCTGCTGCTGCTTGGAACTGGTCCTGAAGGTGTCGATCTTTTAGGAGGGGTCCCCTGCTTCATGGTGGTAGTCCACTTTTTACTAGAATTGGTCCCCTGGAAGAGTTAATGTTAAAGTTTATGGAATAACTACCACCATCCGTGTATTCTTCACGTGAAGGGGATGGTCCCCCCATTCCTCCACTTCCTCCTTGGAGACCTCTGGGAAGGCCCCTGTTTCTTAAAGGTGGAGATGGTTCACATCTACTGCTTTCAAATGATGGTTTGGTAGCTTTCTCTACCTTGATGGCTTTTCTATCTAAGGACTTTGCATTCATATCTTTAGCTACATCTTTAGCATCTGCCGGGCTTTTGAGGGTAACAAAAGCAATCCCTCTTGATTTGTTGGTTTCACTGTCTTTCATCAAAAGTATTTCCACTATTCATCCATACTTGCCAAATACTGTTTCAAGGACTTTCAACAAGCCAAGGCTAGCTTACACAATAGCAAGACCTCCTCTAACAAAATACACATGTATGTGTAGATTGCATACATGTATATGCTTGACAAAAGGACTAAATGGAGGCACAAGGAAACAGATACTGAGTTGGACATGCATGTGTGGATTCACAAGCACCAGGAAGTACATGTACCTGTGTCTAAGCTAGCCAAGGTAGATACCAAAATAGTTTCCTCTATGCCAACTTCTTCAGGCCGAAAGCCAAACACATTCTAATATTTAGAGGATGACAAGTATCACAAAACAACAAGGGGGAATTATCACCTTGTGCTTATGTCTTGACTATTATAGCTCTACAAAGTCTTAAGAATAGCTGTGCTTCACAGGGAACTTTGTGACTGCAGGCACCTGGCACATACTCCTTCTTTTCTATAGTCAGCCATTCCATTTCCCCTCACACAGCCACGGCCTCTGCTCTGCAACACAGCAGTCACCGGGCAGTCCAGAGAACACCGGGCGGTAAAGAAGCAATTTTCGATGGAAATCACAAAGGCATTTTGTTTCAGAATAAGGGAATTAGGTTTTGCCAAGTGGGCTAGAGTTCCAGCCTGATGCTATTATTCTTAGATATAACATTGGAATATTTTGCCAGGAGAAATATTCAAGACATAGGTATTAGTTATATCAAAATGATTTAAAACTACATTTCAACTATATTGATCTTGCTGCAGCCTAATGTGCTGCATTCCTGGAATCATCCAGCCCTTTAGGCCTCTTACAAGCTTCCTTTCCACCAAAAGTCTATTTTTAAAGCAATTATTTCCTAAATAAAATACCATCTTGTAGGGTTCTTTTTCTTTTCTTTCAATATTCAGGTAAGATCTGCTTCCATATATACTTTGAAGGAGATAAAATCCCAATATAAAACATAAAATTCATAAAAAAACTAATAGTTAAACATGATTTTCAGCCTCTGTGGGTGAATTCTACACTACCTTTTCTAAAATTAAGCATGTTTTCTTTGATTATAAATTTTGTTTTAATCACACCATAACTTATCATTAATGACATTTTCCATAACAGCATTTAGTTTTTTAGCCTTTAAGAACTCAAGTTTATTGATTCATTTCTTCTATAAGGTGTAATTGTCTGGTGGCTTTGTATTATATCCTGGTGTCTCTCTTCTAGGCTTAAATCTAGCTGTCTCTCAAATAAGACCTAACATACATACATATATATACATATACACCTACACATACATATATATAGCTTTGAAAGTCATATTTATTAGTTTAACTGGTATTAAAACTTAAATAATCTCAAGGTTAAGGTATGTAAGAGTAGTCCTAATAGCTTGGCAAAGTTGGGATGCTTTTTATAAAATTGTGTTTGAATGGTTAAGAATAGATGTGGCAAGGCAAAAACAGAGAGCCACTGAGTTCCAAGGATTCTGTGAGACCCATAGAGGCTCCGATGGGCGAGACAGCAGCAGAAAAGGAGCACACAGAGCCACAATAGTTCCAGAACAACTAAGAAAAATGAAAGAAGGAAAGAAAGAAAGAGAGGGAGAGGAAGGAAGGTAGCATCCACACACCCATGCATGCACCCCCAACACACAAGCACACAAGCAAGCAAGCAGGAAAGTTATATGCAAAGATGCTTTTAAAATGTGCACAGATGTAGCCCATGGCAGCTCAGTGTCCAAGTAGGTTCTTGGGAACAGGGACTGTCTCTGACATGAACTCAGTAGCTGATCACCTCCCCCTGATGCAGCCTCACCAGGCCACAGAGGAGAACATTGCAGCCAGTCCTGATGAGACCTGATAACTTAAGGTAAGATGGAAGGGGAGCAATACCTCCCCTATTAGTGGACTGGGGGAGGAGCATGGGAGGAGATCAGGGAAGGAGGGTGGGGAGGGTTGAGAGGGGATGAGGGAGGAGGCTACACCTGGGATACAATGTAAATAAACTGTAATTAATAAAACAATAAATAAATTTTTAAAAATGTGAACTCACCTAGCAATGAGGGATCCAGAGCCTGAGGCTACCATCTTCTGTAACCAGACAAGACTTCCAGTGGAGGGATTGGGACACCAACCCAGGCACAAAACCTTCTACCTTCAATTTGTCCTGTCTACAAGATGTGTTGGGTAAAGGTGGTGTAGAAATTGTGGGAGTGGCCAATTTTGGGAGTAGTTGGTCTAGCTTGAGATACATGCCATGAAAGGGAACCCACTTCTGACATTGCATAAGACCCAGAGTCTGGAAAACCCAGAGACCTAGGATAGAATCAAGTACAAATGGGAAAAACAAGCAAACAAGAAACAGACCCTCAATGAAATGATTTCTAATGTTATTCACTTACACTCACCCAGTTGTCTTCAGAAAGGCTTCCTTCAGCAGTAGATGGAAACAGATGTGGAGACCCACAGCTAACTAGTAGGCTAAAGAAGGGAAGCATTGTAGGAGTCAGAGGGGTCAAGAACACCACAAGAAAACTCACAAAATCAACTAACCTGGGGCCCACAGGGGCCCGCAGAGACTGAACTGCCAGGCATGGAGCATGCTTTGACTGACCTAGGTCCTCTACACAGATGTTACACTTGTGTATCTTTTTCTTCTTGTGGGACTCCTTGTTAACGTCCCTGGCCCAAGTTACCCATAAAGGCTACACAGATGTCCTTGGTAGCTGCCTGAAGCCATGTTGATGTATGTGGTCCCTGCTGCCACTTAGGGCCACATCTGGGTCAGTGGTCATGGTGCAGCCACCGTCTGTGTTGCTGTCCATGGTCTGTGTTACCACCAAAGGCCAAGCAGAAGTCTGTGGTCTGTGCTGCAGCCTGAAGCCGTGTTAATGTCCAGGGACCATGATGCCTCCAAGGGCGATGTCTGGGTCTGTGTTCCCGTTGCAGCTGGGATCTGTGCTGATGTTCCTGGTCCATGTTGGCACCGAAGGTGATGCAGATAGCCTTGGTCTGTATGGCAGCCTGAATCCATATTGATGTCTGTGGGCCATGCTGCGGCTGGAGGCCATATTGATTTGAGTGGCCTGCACTCACATCTGAGTCTGTGCTGCTAGCCAGGTTGATGCTGTCTCCAGAAACCGAGTCTAAATCCTCAATCCATGCTCCCATTGACTATAAAAGGCAAGGAAGCTAATTTGCCATGATATTGATAACTGCAGACTCAATTGAGAGAGACATGGAACAACCCCTTCTCCCACGTTATGCCCCCTCCCCGCCAAAAAAATAACAGTCTTGACAGAAATCCATCAAAAAGAGCTCCTAAAATTGTGATAAGAATGCTGAAGCAGCTCTCTACAACTGATGGTTTTTGGCAGGGGTGGGGTGGGGAAGGACTCAGTTTCTTCTGGGGCTGGCCACCGAGAGTTTGGCCATGCTCCAGTGGGCAGCACAAATTGGATGCGTTTTGTTTTGTTTGTTTTCTTATTTTATTTTGTTTTCTGGGTTTTTTTGTGGGGGGGAGGTCTGGGGGAGCGGAGAGGAGGACCTGAGAGGACTGGTGAGTAAATATGATCAGGGTTTATGATGTGAAATTCCCAAATAATGAAAATATTATGAAAAAAAAACTAAATAAAGCATAAACAAGAAAGATAAATGAGGCTACGTGAGTCTTAGACTTCATAACACTACAGATAATTTCATAGCTTCAGATGTGGTCCAGGGAGATGGCTCAGCAGTTAAAACACAGGCTGTTCTTACAGAGGACCAGGGTTTGGCTCTGAGAACCCACAACTGCCTGAAACCCCTCTTCCAGACACTCCAATGTCCTCTTCTGGCAAATGTGGGTACTGCAGTGGGCAAGAGGGTCCGCAAACATGTATATAAAATACACATATAATGTAAAAATAAATGCATCTTTTAAAAGAAAAGAAGATTCAGATGCCGAGCAAACAACTTCAACTAACTTGTAACCCCCATCTCGTAGTCACATATCTGCTTCAAAGCCTTTCCTCAGGATACTTACGTAGCAAAAGGGACGTTGCCAGTTTGTTTACAGTGGAGACTTCTGACATTATTCTTGAGTTGTCCATTGGGTTCTAGGCTCTGCTGATATGTACATCCTAGCTCACTAGATCTGGGTATGAATGTCTGCTTTGCACTATGGGTTTGGGTAACTTTTTTGTATTGGCAGTAGAATGCTAATAGCCCACACTCTGGTTTTATCAGTATGGCAAGAGTATTTGTTCCAGTTAGTCCAGATTTCATTCTGTGAGAAATATCCATTTGAAAGCTAATTTTAGAATGACTCAGAATAAGCATAGTAACTGCTGCTGACAATTCTAAATTTGTTTAAGGAAGACCCCCTGAAAAAAAAGGAGAAAAAAAAAGAAAGAAAGGAAAGGAAAAAGAAAAAAAAGAAAGAGTGATGGTAGACGGGTCGAATCCATAGTAATATAATCTCAGAAGGTTTGGATACTGTGAAGGACTGTCTCACCTTCCTCCTCTACTCCAGGCCTTTGTAGACTGTTTCCACATTTGCTGAGAGAGGCGTTGGCCTGTAATGTAGCTGGTGAAAAGCCCGTCACCTGACTCTCTGTAGGCCATTGAAGTCCAGAGAGCTGCACATGTCTTGCTTTGAACTCTGGATTCAGAGTGTGTATCACAGGTGAGCAAGGTCAGAGTGCTGTTCTTAGCATTTAAGAGGTGACATTTCCAAATGCTTGAGAAGAAGGGTCACTTTCTATAAAGGGCTAATTCGTGCATTTGAAATTAAAATGTTCACATCTTAATGAGGAGTCATTTCTTTTCATGAAGATGTACAAGGAGAGTAATAAGAAATTTAAAAGCCACCAAGTCTTCTAAGCTGGGGTTTCCCATTTCCCCGGCTGAACAAGAGCATTGGACAGGGCTTTAGCGATGGCGTTCTAAGTGTTAGCTGTACAGCACTTCATGCCACGCTCTCACTATTGGCCATGTCAGTCTCTCTCTCCTTTTTAACTTTTATAACATTTAAAAATTTATTTATTACAGTTTATTCACTTTGTATCCCAGCTGTAGCCCCCTCTTTCACCCCCTCCCCACCTCACCCCTCCCTCTTCCTCTCCCATAGTGCCATAGAAAAGAAAGACTCAAAATAACACCCAACAGCTGTATGTATTTATAAATTTTTAGGTTGAATTCTATTTTTATTGAGAAATAGAATATAACTAAAAATTGCAGTTATCCCTAACTTTCTGAATGTTGCAGAAATGAAGAAGCTTGTGTTGCTTTTTATTTCCCTACAATATTTCACACACCACAGGTTAGTTTTCACCAGGCAGCTCAAATCTTTATAAATATCTATCTTCACATCTCATTTCTTGTCCTTCTGTAGGAAGGTGGTGAAAGCAAAGCATTATTTAATGTCAAGCTTGCAGAGTGAGTTGGAGGACTCTATCTACAGTGATCCATATATTAACTCATCTCCTTGGTTATAGGACTCTTTTGTTACAGAGAAATCTATTTTAAAAATGGGTATTTGGTTGCTCATCTTTGAACTTTATTGACTTTTTATCATCTGGGCTCATCAAGTGATCACAAAAACAGCATTCGTAAAGCAAGTTAAGGAGGCAGGAGAAGCATGAGGGGCCTGCAGACGTGAGAAGAGTGTAAAAGGTGTGCTGTCATTGTCAAAGAACCAACAGTTTAAAATTAAAGTGCTGCTTGCTCTTCCTCCATCTTCATCCTCCACAGTCTTCACAACTTCTGTGTTCTAAGATCTTAACATTGAGCACAGGCTAATCACGTTGCAGCAAGCATGGCTAGCACCTGTGGCTATAATCCCTGTATTTAATGTTCTCCATCTCCTGAAAGTTTGGGTCCAGTCAAGCAGAAAACTAATATTCAGATATGTTTGTTTTCAAACAGTTGTTGAATTGTATTCATGGAATATAACTTTAATTGAGTGTTCATAGAACATTTGACCCATCAGTGAGATGTTAATCACATTTCCCTGGTGGCAAACATACTTACCTTGCTTAGGGTTTGAATGTACACCCCAAAAGTGTAAACTAGAAACTTTGATCCCAAAGTATGCGTGTTAGAGTAGCCGCTCAGGAGTCCCCTTTAGGAATGAATTAAAACAATCTCCTCAAGAATGGGGTATCTCCTGCAGGCCTGGCTTTCTTACACTAATGACCTAGTTCCACCTGCACCATGCTATCTGTAATACAGCATGAGGCTCCTTGCCAGACCCAACTGCTGTGTTTCTGACCTTGCTGGCTGCAAGAATTATGAGAAAAATGAACTTCGCATTTGTAAAAAGTTTCTATTCTGGTGTGTTATCTAACAGCAATACTAAATGAGAATAAGATACTGCACACCTTTAATTTCATGTGTTTCTGGTCCATTTTTGTTTTGTTTTTGTCTTTTCCTGTGGATTACTCAGAGGAGTTCACATGTAAATACCTGGAGCAGAAGGTGTTGAAGAAAAATTGTAAAGATAGCCATGGTTTTACCTGTTCTGCTAATGCTTTATTGTATTTGGGCTATAAATAGATACTCTGTCTCCATCTGTCCCAGTAGTGGCTGGTAATCTTGCCATGATATGAAGACTAGATTGAGTTTTGAAATTGAAATCCCTCTGCTGTTGTATTTGTAGCTCTCATCTTGTAGGATGACATTTTTTTATCCATTGCCCTTATCTAAATCTGGCTTCTTCCAAAAGCTGTCCTGAGAAATTTGGTTTTGTGTTCATTTATTCCCTGGTCATGTTTGTGTTTGGAGAAACTTTTGTGTTCTAGACAGTGAATATGGATAGAATACTTTTTCAGATTTTTACACCTGTTGATAACATAGAAGATGAAGAGGGGGCATGGCAAGGAATATTCTCTGTACTTATTATTTTTAATCCAGTCTTCTACTGTATTTTTGTGAGAAAAAGTTTACAAAGGAGCACAGTAAGAACAAAATCATTTCTTACTCATTAGACAAAGTCAAATATGAAATTCCAGCATGACATGGAATAATATGGAAGAAATGCTAGGGCATTTTTTTAATGGTTTAGTCACCCTACATATGGTATTTTATTAGTCTCCTTACTGCACACAACACAAGTTAATATTTTATAGTGTTCTAGTAAACGAGTGGGCAAGATTTCAAGGAATGGTGTGAGTGTGGGCACCCAAACATGTTCATTATCAAAATTGGAAATGTTACTGAAGTTGAAGGATTTTACAGCAATGCAATGCATTCAGTGCAATCCACATCCCCTGTGAAATGTTACCCGAAGGAGATTTCCAGTTAATAATAATAAAAAAATAAACACATTTGTTCTGCACATGGGTACTCTGTCTTAAATGGTGGCAGCTTACCTTGCTGCAACAGAGCTACTGCTGTCACCTGCTCTTCTTTGGCCCGCATTATGATGTCACCTTAAATGCATTCCCCTTTATTGGAGGTTAAACGGCACTGAACAAAGGTGTGTAGCAAAAGCGTTAGCTCTCAATGCCATGTCACAATGTGCCTTACCGTCATAGCAGGAATTCTGTGGGTTGTTTTTTTCAGAATTCTTTTTTTTTTTAATCTAGCTCAGAAAGTAACCGCTGGAGCCATAGGAGACTTCGTAAGAGATTCTTGATAGTAGGTAAAGATACAGACATGATATCAATCAAAACGGTTCCCAATCAAGTTAAAGGAGATATTTTCAGTCTGAAGTCTGTATGCAATTATATCAACTCGCAGTTTCACTTGAGGGCATTGTTCTGATGACTGTGACTATATTGTTTTATTTATTTATTTATTTATTTATTTATTTATTTATTTATTTAAAGTTTATTCATTATATATCCTGATTGAACCCCCCACACTCAACTCCTCCCAGTCCCACCGTCCTTCCCTCTTCAATCTTATCCCCTTCTCCTAGTCCAGTGAAAGGGGGTGCTCCTCTCTGCCATCTGCACATAGCTTATCAAGTCTCTTCAGGACTGCCTGCATCCTCTTCTATGGCCTGGCAAGGTCACAGCAGCATACCACCCTGATCTTGTCTGATCTCCTAAACTAAGCAGGGTTGGGCCTGGTTAGTATTTGAATGGGAGTCCTGTGACGACTATATTGTTAGGGTAAAAAGTTAAAACTCAGGGTAGTGTTGTAATTATGTGGTAGAATTTAGTTCAGGCTGCTAAGAATAGAAACCCAATTTTAATATTTTACTTAGAAAATACTTCAGGCTAAAAGTACAAAATCAGTTCTTTGCTTTTTCTTGCTAAACACTCAAATCCAATTCAGAGATACTACATTTAGATACAGCATGTATAAGCACAATTTTCTATCACTGCAATGAGAATGCAAATAAGAGTCCTTTCACTTCTGCATTTGACTGTCACTGAGTTTAAATATGTTCCTTCATGTTCAGAGCAAGCTATTGCTAATCCCAGTAACTCTTGGAGTGGTCTACAGTGAGTGTTGCAGTCATTTTGTCTCTGTTACTTCTTTGCGGTGGCTCTTACTTTAAACTGAAACAGAGCTTCACTTTAGACTCTGATTTGATATGAAAAATGGAAGTTTATGTTGTAGAATGCCAAAGCCAGCAGAGTCTTCCCAGTGTCCTCTCATGCGCTGGATGCCTTGGGGTTTATTATGGTATTGCATTCTCGGGTCTATGTTTATCATCTAGGAGAAGTTGAAGCATTCATAGTGCCACTTCCAACCCTGAAGTGTGATCCTTACAAGAGCTTGAATTTTCATCTGAAGAATATTGATTATATATTATAAGCCACATAGCAATGATCTATTTACTTTCAATTGAATTTTGTTTTCATTCAGGCAATATTTCAGATCCGTGATATTTTTACATTTCCCCCTATGATTAGGAATGGTCTTTAACATTTCCTCTATGTTTACTAAGAAATATATATGTATCCTGATTTTTCATCTGACTGGAACTTAAATATACTGAAGACTTATGCCTGTGGAGAAGGTGTTTTGGCAAGATAAAGGGTGTGGGCATATTTCTTCATTAAAGAATTTCTCACACCTAAAATGAACAGAGCAAGCACTAGGTAAACAGAGACATAGGTAGCGTCAATAGCGTATTGCTTTCTCCTTTTCCACATTCGTTCCTTAACTGATGGCTCACCTCCGATTTAAGCATTGCCTGAATCCTAGACATGGAAGAGGCCACAGACAAGGACTGACGTAGAGCCCGCTTGGTGTCCCACACAGCTTACTCAAGGGCCACATCACAGAGTCCATTCTCAAAAGCCCTCTAAGTGGCCTACAAAACACTTTGAGAAATACACAATGTGATCCATGACAAGAACGCTGTTAAATGGAACTTTCTTCATCTTGGTATGTTTCAGATATTATCTTAGCACCAAATCGATATTTTAAACACCTTTTAAATCGGCTCATGGAAGAGTCAATGGAAATTTCAAAATCTCTTTTGTTTTAATTAGTCTGTGGTGGTGTCACAAAGCAAGAAGTAAAAGAGCTTTAAGATCAGACATTTTGATTGGAAGAGCAAGCTCCAACCCCACACAGCTGACCAATCAGAAAACTTCCAGACTGTATTTGCTATCATCTTGATACTTATGGAGAAATCCTCAGTGATGTTACACGCATGGCAAGTGGTGACAAAGAATAAGGGACATGAGCCACTTTGGCTTTGAGTAGAAAATTAAGAATCTTTAGATTGCTCAGATGAAGCCTAGTTAGAAAACCAGAAGGTGCTTGGGAGAAATGCCAGGCATTAAAATGAGAATCCAAAATAAATACTTAGCTTTTATGGCAAAAGCTAAAAAAAATAAAAATTAAAAAAAAGTAAAGTCACAAGCAGCTGTGTGCCACCAGAATGGGTGCTAGGGACAAGTGTTCTTGACTGCTGATCCATTTCTCCTGCCCCTGGTAGCAAGGATGCTAAAACTCACTACAATAACAAGCAATTCAATTAGAACATGAGCAAAACACATGCTCATCTATGTTTCATAGAGATTTAGCACATGAAGTATCTGCTGTGAAGTAAGATCCTCACTATCAACCATGATGGCTAAAAATGTTTCTTCAGGGCAACTATTTCATTATTGCTAGAAACAACGTAGGAAACTAGATCACCATGTAAGTCTCCAGACAGCTAACATGTAGGATTAACTTTAAAACATCTTGGCAGCATTTATAAGATTAAAGATAAAACTATAATATAGCAATTGTACTCCTGAACATTTACTCTGGAGACATGAAAACTTATACCCATACAAAAATCTCTACACACATGTTTATAGACTCCTAACAGAAGCCAAACACTGGTACTAGCCCACATATTCCTTTGGAAATTGTGAATGGATAAACAAGCTGGACTGTCTCAGTCATAGAATCCAGCTCAGCAATAATCATGAATGAACTCGATTCAAACAACTGTCTAGATTAATTTTCAGACAATGATGATATGGGAAAAAGCAGCCCTAAAAGGTTACAAGGTTACAGTTCCTGAGATTGTTACCACCACAGGTTAAGGAGAGGGTGGAAGTAGCTGTAGCAATAAAGAGGAGACATTAAAGAATTCTTGTGATAATAGAAATATTTGGTGCCCTGATTGTATCAGTGTTAATATCCTAGACAAGATGCTGTCCTGGGTAGTGGTAGAAGAAAAGTATTTCCATTGAAGTAAAATGCACAAATGGAGTAGGGACTTTGTTTGTATCTTAAAATTGCATGTGAATCTACAGTTATGGAACAATGAAAAGCTTAACTTTAAAAAACAGGCATGGAATGGATACGTTTTCTTCAGACTTAGTATTCACATTGCACCTCTGTGAGACAGGGAGTGTGCTAAACACACTGTATCAATTAACTCATTTGGTCTTCAAAACAGTGCTGTGAGGCAGCTGTCTGTTATCCTTTCTCTGGACATGTGAACAATTGAGGCTTAAGCAACTTATCTGAAGCCAATGTGTTATGTGAAGGGAATAGTTTTATTTCGTTTCTAAGATGAAAAAGTAGAGAGAAAAATAGAACAACTTACCATCTGGGTTCAGTAACGGTCAATTCATGACAGGTTTTGTTTTATCCAAATCTTTACACTCTCCCCATTTTTGGTTTATGTTTCGGCAAATATTCTACATACTATCTTTTGACTGTGTTTCAAAATCTATGCTTTGAGATAAGGACTATTTTTTTTAAACATAACCTTTTAGCCTGGCTGTATCTATAAAAAATAAACAATAATTCTTCATTATTATCTAATAAACTGAGAAGATGTTTTAACCAATGCTTCATGATTCCACAGTGATGTTTTTAACCAACAAGCAAAATACAGATCTAGTATCTTTGTTAGATACTAGATCACCCTCAGCTAGAAAATGAATGCCAAGAATAAGCACAGAATACAGTAAAGCATTGCTTTATGCAGAAACAAGATGAAGCTGTCATCTTACAGACAGCTAAGGTAGGGTGCTAAATTAGAACTGAGTCCTACATGGAAACTTGACTTTTTATATGGTGTCATGGATGACTGTTTTCCTTCCTGAGCTTCATGATTTCAAAGTTACTACCCTTGTTTAGCCCTGTGAGCCCTGAAGACACTGATACCCCAACCAAGGACCATGCATGCAGAGGACCTAAAACCCCACCTCAGAAGTAGTCCATAGATTCAGTCTGCAAGTGGGTTCCCTAGTAAGGGGAGCAGAGACTGTCTCTGACATGAACTCAGTGGCTGGCTCTGTGATCACCTCCCCCCTGAGGGAGTAGCCTTACCAGGCCACTGAGAAAGACAATGTAACCAGTCCTGATGAGACCTGATAGGCTAGGGTCAGAGGGAAGTGGAGGAGGACCTACCCTATCAGTGGACTAGGGGAGGATGATAGAGGGAGAAGAGGGAAGATGGGTGAGATTGGGAGGAGACAAGGGAGGGGGACACAGCCGGGATACAAATTAAATAAATTGTAATAAATGGTAATTAAAAAAATAAAATAAAGGTTCTTTAAAAAAATAAAAAACTGCCACCCTTTCCAAATGATATTTTTTTTCAGAACTCCTTATAGGATCATTCTTATTCCACAGTCATTGATCTTAAAGTGTGTCACACAATATTTCATTTTCTTCTGATTTCATTTATCGATGAGGCCCATTTATATGTTTTAAACATTTATATGTTTAATAAGGAAACATGGTAAATGTTTGGTGTGCTTGTGCCAGGTGAGAGCCTGGCTCTTTGAAAATTTCCATCCTTCACATTTTGTTTCATGTTGAAATTTATACATCGAGAAGGAGCGCTGCATTCTGGAGATTAGGGTCCACTTACAGCATTTTCCTATTAGGAAACACAAGGAAGGAAACATGCTTCTGTCCACAACTCACAGTTATGGGACCTGATGCTCAGAAGGGTAAAAATGCTTAAAAATGTTGTAAGTGACAGAATCCAATAGGTTTCAGACTTGGTGTGGCGAATGAGTGGTGCCAAATCCAGGATTCCTGTATGCCAGGCAAGTGTTCCAACCCTGAGCCCATATACTTAAAAAATACTGAAGGGGAAAAAAAAAGAAAGAAATCAGATTCAGGAGCAAAACCATTAAAATACAATTCAGAAGGGGGAATTGGTAGTAGAGATTTAGATCCGGATTAATGAGCAGCCTTACGTCTAGGTACTTCCTACAGTCCGATAATAAATCTACAGTTCTGTTAAAGCCAAGCTACATGCTGACCTATCTAGTTAGACTTTCTATAAAATGAAATTTTCAAGTAGCTGAAAATAAGTCCAAAGGTGTGATTTGTGCAATGTACATGAACTTAAATTCGTTTCTTAGTATTTACAACCCAGATGTTTAGGCAAAGGGGAGTGTTGCCAGTTCATTTATCAAACTATTCAGGTAGTTGCCTTTTGGGGAATGTTCCAGCTGGGCAAATAAATGCCATTTGGGGTTCAGCAACATAACTGAGATTTCCTTTTCTAAGGAACTCGAGGTATATAATCCATCGCTAATTGCTTTGATTATGACTTATCTCACCTTTAATCTCCATGACCCTTCCGAAGTCCATTTCCAACTTAATGAGCCATACTAGTAAAGTTTACACTGTCATTTTGATAAGACTACTAAGATGTCCTTACGAATTAAGATATTTTTTGTTCAAACTATGTTTCTTTCTACTATGTGAGGTTGAAGACTCAGCACCTTTATCTTAAACTTTGCCATCTATTTGCATAATTATACTTTAAACCATGTTTATGTCTCTGGGCATTTAGAACTTTCAAATATTAAGGTTTCTTTTTTCTTTGTTAATTTCCTTTTGCATTTGACTGCTAATATTATAAAGATCTAGAGTTCAATGCCTACTAGTTTAAGTGGTGAACAAAGCTAAAAATTGAAATTTTAATCTCATTCCTGAAACAACTAAAATGAAGAAAAATATGTGAAGCAGGACTTAAGCAATTGTTATCAAGCATATCTTTTGCAACAGAGGTATTCCTGTGAAATGGGGAAACAAATGAAATGAGTCCAATTATTTGCCAGCTAACTTCCTGAAGAAAGTCTCCAGCTGCAGTGGAAGAGGAGGGCAGTCAGACAGGCTTCCTGCGGGTAGACCGAAGGAGAGGAGAGCAGCAGAACCACAGAGCATAGATTCCAGACATGGCATCTGCACAGGGAAGCGCTCTGCAGGGCTACCCAGGGCTGTTATGGAGAATTAGATTTTAAAAAGCAGTAAGAACAACTTCATTTGAAACACACACACACACACACACACACACACACACACACACACACACCTGGCCCAACATGGTAAACAAGCCTTGTCAAATGTGTTGAAATAATTAGCTCTGAGTTGAAGTCAGGAACCTTGTCAGTTTCCAGCAATTACATACAAAGTCCTGTAACTCAAGACACAGTTGTAAGAGTAAGATCTTGCCTTTCTTAGACCAGAAGCTTTCGTTTAGCAATGAATGTGGCTGTGGTTCCACCTACAGACTTGAAAGGCAGACATAAGTGAAGTATCATTGATTCTAAGTAGTCTAAGTACAGTTGTAAAGAAATCTCTAGAACATGAATGCAATGAATACAAGCAATGCAAAGTCCAGAATGCTTGGCAGGGGATTAAAGGTAGCAAGAACTGTCAAGCTACAAGAGCACACTAACTCATAAGAATAGTCAGCTATTAAATACAGCTGTAAGTGGTGTGTGATTACAGATATGCATGTGGATTTTCTACTATCGAAGTCAAACAAATTTATTACAGAACAATGGGATTAGATTTTTTTCCAGATTAGAAAAAAAATTATAAGCTCACAGATGAAAGATGCCCCCAAAAGCCTAGAGCAGAAGAACTGGAGACTTACATTAAGACACATTGTAACTAAATCACTTAAAACACATGTCCAAAAGATCTTCATTTTAAAAGTAGACATACAAACATGTATTTATAAAGAAATTACAATTTCAGCAAATTTATTGCCTGAAAGAATTCAAACATGGAGATAGTGAAGAAAAACCTCTAGTTCAAACAAACAAACAAACAACCCCACCAGACTTCCACCTTACAGTCCCCCATAAGCATTTTATTTTTCAAAAATTAAAGCATAAAAACTTTGGACAAGAATTTGAAAGAATTTCCCACCACTTGTCTGTAACCTTCAGTTAATATTGTCGCTGTCTTCTTGTTTCTTGTCCAGAAAGGGTTTTCTATTAATACTAAGCCAATAGATCTATTCATGGATGTGACATGTATTCTCCAAAAAACATCATTCTCTTACATGCTAATTATTTTATGAACATCAAACAGAAACCCTGCTTCCTAAAGAAACTAAAACCTAGTGGGATGTTAATCATTCTCAACTCCTTCCTATCCTTGTTCATTAATCCCCTATAGCCAGTTGCCATCCCAGACACTGAATACTACTTCTACTCTTTACCAGACATATGGGCATTCAGTTTTCTCTTATTATCCTGAAGGATGGCAGGGCTGTTGTTAATGGTTAAGGCAGAAATTCACAATTGAAGAAAATGACTGTGGAGGCCAGAATCATAAATAGGACATATACATCACACCTCCTTCCCAAGGCTCAGGGACCATCCTGGAAGTGAATGGGAAGCTTCTAAGAGCCAGGGGTCAGGGATACATGTAACAAAACATTGCCCTCTGGATGTGACAGGAACCCTGCACTCAGGACCTCACTGAAACTGCAGTTACCTGTACAAACGTACACAGTATCAAACCAGCCAACACTGCAGCTTGAGAGCATAGGAGGTTATGAAACCCCACTACTACCTAATGAAATATTGACAGTTGGTGGCTTCCGGAGTCAGGAGAGTCAGGAGAGCTTTTCTTAAGGGTGTGATCCCTGGTAGTTCTACCCTATGCAAGTAGGTAACTGTGTAGCCATTCTCATGAGCAACATGAATTGAAAACAGTGAAAAAGCAAGAGGCATGAAGTTGAAAGTGAGAGAAAGAAGGAGTTAGGGAAAGCAATGAAGGTGTCAATATGATCAAGTATACCCCATAATTTTTTTAAGAATGAATAAATGTATTTATTTAAAATAGTGTTGATTATTAACACATCTGTGCCCTCTGTTCCTAATTAGGGATGGAATGTGAAGCCTTCTGAAGCTGATGCCACTGTGACTTCTCCACTGTGTAGACTGAAGCAAGATCTGTGACTGGAAACATATTTTCTCCCTCGGTTGCTTTTGCCAAGGTATTTCGTCACAGCAACAAGAAATAAAACTATGATGTTTGTTCTTACTCAAGGAGGTCTTTAAACACAGACTTGTTTCAAAGTATCCTCATGAGATTATTGTTTTCTTCTTCATCCAAATTTTTTTATTTAAAATGTTTAATGAATAGCAACTAACACTTTTAAATTAAAGTGTATAACTTCAGTGTGTGTGTGTGTGTGTGTGTGTGTGTGTGTGTGTGTGATTGAAGATATGAGTACTCTCTCCTTGTGTCTGGTAAACAGCTCAGAAGCTCTGTGTATTTATGTCTAAGGTTAAAACAAACTCACACATATGGATCTTCTTCTGATCCGTTTCATGACAACCACATATCTTTATTTTACACTTGATTCAAAAGATATGCATCATGTTTCCATTTTAATTATAATAATTCTGTTATACTATCTTTTGGATATCCATGTAGCTCTCTACTGTCTGATCTGCCATTATATTGCTGTAGTGGTCAGTGCATAATCACTGCCATCACCACGTGGCCATTCCGAAGGCCACACCAGCTTTGTAGCAGTAAATGTTCAATAAATATATTTCATACGGTAAATGGCTCAAACAACGGAAAAGCATATTTTTAGTAAAAGGAACAATAGCACATATGTTTTGGATTCTTGATATTTTGACACTTAGAAAACATTTTTGACATCTAGAAGACTTATTGTAATTTTAAAAAATGAAGTAAAAGCTCCTAAATCCTGATTCATGTGTAAATCATCCAAAATTTAAGACTGCATACACAGTAGAAAACGAAATACAACTGTGCTAAGGGTAAATGCACTGAAATCACAGAACTGAGACTTTAATTTGGATTAGAAAGACAAGTCTCTGAGAGCAAAGGCTTAGACTGGAAAGGAAACACACCGACCCCGCTCATACCTGATCTATGCGTGAAGCCAAGGAAGGTTTAAGGCAGCAAGGGGCACTCTTCCAGCACTCAGAACACTAGACTTCACTTGGTAAATGGTGAGGGAGCACATGTAAATTAACAGGAGAGCTACGAAGACCATTTGAAGCCACATCAGCATCAATACACGTCTGTGTAACCCACAGTCCCTTTATACATTACCCACTGACAGACACATAGCTTATTTTCTACATTTGAAAAATATCACAAACATTGATATAAAAATATGTCTAGGATACGTTTACTTGAAGTCCTCCAGGCGAACAACCAGAACTAGTATAGTTGTGTCACAGGGTAGATAAATCTTCAGGTTTTTTAGGAGTCTACAGACTGATTTCCATGGTAGATGGCCTAGCAACAGATTGTTTGTAGAAATAAAGTGGAAGAGGAGGAGAGAGGAAGGCAAAAAGGGAGGCTGGGTAGCAGGGTATGGAGGAAAATATGCTCAAGGTGCTTTATTTACTGGTAGAGAAAATGTCCTATGTAAGCCAGCTCCACAGACAAGGACAATTAAAGCAGTCTCTGACTGGGGTTTTAAAAATTGAGTGACATGTCCCCACATTCAGGCAGTCTTCTAATTCAGGATAATGCAAGCAGGCAATGTCATGATCTTCCGGGGATGCTGGAGTCCTCCGTTGAGAAAGAATGCTAGGAGGATGGTAGCTGGCTGCCATATCTACAACCCTGGTGATTATGGCAAGGGCTCAGATGAAGGCCAGTGCTGTTCCATGCTACTTTTAGATGCTCAGAATTAAACAGTAGAACTGGTAGAAGGTGACATTTTCTTACATCAGGGGTCACCATAGCTGGAAGACTCCCTCAGCCTGGGAAATACTGAACCGTGTTCAGTCTAGGAGGCTTCTCCTCACATTCTCTCCCGCGCCAGGTTAACAGCTCTTGTCCTGAGGATGCTACCAGAAATACCAGCCTTTAAAAAACTAAAACATTAGTGGGAAGAATGCAGATTTGTGTGAGGAAATACATCTGCCTGGTGAGACTCTTCTAAAGGGAAAGAAACAAAAACAAGACTGGTGTCGGAGGACCTAACAGAACAGATGCACCGCGACAGAAGAACAGACCTAAGGTAGCCACCGAATGACGTGGAGGAAACCATAGGAAAGAAAGAGTTGGCAGTAGCCTCGGGCTTATCTCAGAGAGGAGGAGGGAAGCATCGTGCTGAGAACACGTGGAGAAACAAATTCTGACACGGAAGGTTTAGTCCTCACTCTCTTCCCACATGAAAACATTAGTGCGCCAGGCATCGTCTCTGTAACTCAATATAAGCCATGTCCCACTGCAGTCCGCCTTCTGGCACTACAGTAACAGTCAAGTTGAGCCGAGCTCAGCTGCAGCTACCGCAGACCAAGACCCTGAAATAAGCTTGATCTTGTACGATCCAGCACTCCTGTAGAGGCAGTGCAAATGATACACTGTGCCCGTTTTTTAGTACTGAATCACAGCTCAGCTTAAAGTAAAAATACAAATGTTAGAATTTCTGAGTTGATATTGAATCACGGCCAAGCAAGGTACAAATATTATGTAGCCTAAGAGGAAATAAAGTAGGATATACTTACAGATGTAAAGAAAATCAGCTGTGCAACAAAACAAGGGTGACCTCACAAAGTTGCTATGAGGCAGGGGAGGATTATGCCAAGTTCACAGCTATTTAGAAGGAAATAAAACTATATACACTAGATAATTTGGAAGGAGATATGCAATTAGTACATTAATAGTTTCTCCAGTAGAGAGAATATGAGAAAAGATAGGTTAGCGGCTTAGGATTTGGGGCTGTTTCCTTTGTATAGGCAAGCTTCAGCTTTCACATTGGCTGAAACTCTATCATCAAGAATGTTGAAATTCTGCAATTTTTAATATTCGTTTAATGAAAAATTAAAACAAGTGCAATGTATTTTAAAACTTATTCAAAGCATTAAAATATTAGATCATAAATATACAGAATATTGAAAATATTAGAAAAAGCTAGTATATTTAGCAACACTCATTTAAAACACTAAAAATACTGACCCTGTTTCTCTTTCCTGCATAAGAAAATGGGGGGTGGGGGTGGGAAGATTGGGAAGTGAGTGTGATCAGGGTTGATGATGGAAAATTCCCAAATAATCAATAAAAATATTTTGTTGAGAGAAAAACAAGAATTGTTTAAGAATCTCGGAGATGGCACCAAGCACTTGTCAGGTAAGAAGAGGGACTGTATTTAAACTCTCAGCACCCTCAGAGAAGGAAGGCATGTCTGTGGGTGCTTAACAACCTCAGTGTAAGGAGGCGGAGATGGTGGATTCCAGAGAAAGTGCTGCCCAGCTGCCTAGCCTAAAGAGCCATCTTCAGGCTTAGTGTGATGCTTGTCTCAAAAACAGCAGGATGGAGAGCAGTGGAGAGAGAGGTAATTGACATCATCGTATGGCCTCGCATACGCTGGTATGCACACCTGCACACTTGTGAACATGAAGTACAAACACACACACACACACAGAGTGAAGTAGACATGCACATACACAGAGACATAGACACACTACACACACGCATACACAATCACATACTCTCACACACACACAAACACACACAGAGTTGCTTAAGGCTTGACATAGAAGTCAGTATTAGAATCATTGCCTAATATGTCCAGAGTTCTGGGTCGTATTAAAAGAAGGAGCTGATGGGACTAAGTTGTATGAATAATACTTGCCCCTCCCCTTGGACAGTATATAATACATAGCAAAGTGGGGTTTTGTGCCTGGACAAATTGTTATCCTTTCGAACTCTAAATCAGTTCCATTTATTCTAGCATAAAGTTCTATGTGCTGTTGGCACCACAATCATTTTTGTGAGTTTCTCATTCTAAAGGTTTTTGCTTTCGTCCTTCACTTGATATGTGCATCTTTTCTGTCAAAATCATTTTTCTCATTGATGTCAATAAATATGCCTTCACTAAATTCCCCCGGCTATATGGCCAGACTCTCACGTGGATATACTATCAACATATTCAATTCTTCTGTAACTCCATTTATTTTCAATTTGAATTTCACTATCCACATTATCACTTTTACTTTCTTTTTGCTACATTCACCATTTCCCCCAGTTCTTTCTTTGAAATTCCTTTTTTTTGTTGTTGTTGTTGTTGTTTTTTTTTTGTTAAAGGTCGCATGGGTTTATCACTGAGAGGCAAAAACCAACACAGCACAAGGTTTTACCCATTGACGGGACCCAAGAACAAATGGACAGAAATTAATCACTGGCGGATTTTGAAAGAAGTAATGCTATTACTCTGTGCCCTCAATGTGTATTTTTTATGGATGAGGCTATTTGTGGATTATTTAAAGAGCAGAAAACAGCTTGGTACTTTGTGCAGTTATTCATAGTTAAATAAGACAGTAACTGAAATATGCACCATATTGAAAAAGTGTACATTAGTAACTGACGTTCACCTATTCTGCACCTGCAAAATGAAAATTGCCTCTCAGTCAGAGGGTTTGTAAGTTGTCACTTTCAATTCGATATTTGTCTACTTATTTTTATTCATATGTTGTCTATATACGATGTTGGGGCGAGGAATCTATTTTCACACTGACATGTGCCTAGCACACAATCTGTAAATCCTCTCTGACTTAGTGAACGAGTGGAAAAATACACTCTGCAGATTCAGAAGAAAAACTATGTATTGGATTACTATTCTGAACACACTACAAAAATACGTTAGATAAGAAACAGTGAGATAAATTAACAGGATGAAATTATATTTTGGTTAGAGATTCCAGCTTTGACATTTCATACCTGAGAAAATATTTTAACCCTTTTATGCATCCATTTCTTCATCTGTACAAAAAAATCTGGTAGTAACTACAGGGCAGCTACTTTATTATATTATATTTGATAATATAAATATCAAAAGAGTTGATAGATGAAAAGATTTTGACAATATAAAGTGTCAAGTATAAGTAACTGTGAACATACAGCTGTGACAGAATGGTTTATAAAGGCCTCGAATACAAGGTTCAGGAACACTGAGGAAGATGGGGAGGAAAGAATGTAAGAGCCAAAGAATGGAAAGTAGAATTGTGAAATGCTGACTCCCAGAAATTCCAGGGTTCTTGTACACATCAGCTCATAGTACCTATGGGTATGTATGTTTGTACACAAGACCTTTAAAACAGTCAAAACTCTAGTATGTCTGGGAGAAGGGCTTGTGAAATGAAGTTGGGAGGAAACTGAGGGACATCAGAGGGAATTAGAGAGAGGGAGTGTGGGTGGGGTGGTTAAAATGCATTGTGCAAGTGTAAAAAAAATCGACAAATAAAATTTTCATTTAAATGAATGAAATGCAGGCTTTTTCCTGCACATACATATTTGTGCCACATTTATGCCAGATGTCCAGGGAGACCAAGAAAAGACATTTTATCCCTTGGAACTGGAATGAAAGAATGTTATGAATCACCATATTCATGCTTCGGACTGAACCACTTCCTCTGCAAGAGCAGAACATGCTCTAAACAGCTGAGCCATCTCTCTAACCTCCTTGAACAACATTTTGAACAACGTTTTTTCAAAAAGATGTTGAGAGGACCAAAGAGCAAACACTGTATTAAGTGTTGGTCATCATATTGGTGGAGACAGAGTCACTTGAATAAGAGACACTGCAACCTGCAGACAGTCACATTCCCATATTCAATATGGCAACTCAGAAGTGCTACAGATATTAAGGAAAAAAAAATGTTGATGAACCTGGAATATTGATTTACTTTCAGTGTAATGAAAGCTGGAGATATTTGTTGGATATAGTCACATCATCCTCGAAACTGGCATCTGGCTCTGAGTCAACAGTCCTGCAAGTCTTAAAAAGCTCTTCGTGGAAAGAGAGTAATCCATTTCTTTTTTGGTGATGGTAATTATTTCTACAGCATTTGGGAAAGTGACAAGGAACATGTCTCTTCTTTTCCTTTTTCTTTTTCCTAAAGAGAAAGAAACAAATGTCAGGCTTCAGTTTTAATTAAGCAATTAACTAAAATGTTCTATAGAAAAGACAAGAAAAAACATCAATTGTGTAATTTAATTTTAATTGAATGAAATAAGTTAGTGGAGACAAGCTTCTGCTCCACAAGTTCCTTCACGGGATGCAGAATAGATTTTGACAGCAGAGACAGAGGTAACATCCAGACTAATTCCATTTAATTAGCAGTGCCCAACCCTTCTTAGAGTAGCGATATCCTTATTAAATAATACCAAAAGTGTGATGGATTTTGGCCTAAAGTAATGAAGAAGTGACCTCTACAAACAGACATCTCCCGTGCGTGTTGTGCATGCATTCAGAGGCTATGTTTAAAACTACTAACCATTTCTTCAGTCAGCCTATGAGGGGCGCATCAGCCCAGCTTTCCCATACACAGGCAGAACAGGAGCACAGTACAAACAATAAGCACGTTTCAACACGGAGCCATGTTGTCAACACACCACTTATCTATTATTTTCACTTTTAGATAAGGTTTTTTTATTGACATATTCTACAGGCTAAGTGAAGAGATCACTGGGTTTGCAGAAAGTCAATACATATGAGAAATCAGTGTCAAAGCAAGAACTAAAACAACATGGCTGCACATTCCCTTTGAGAAGGCGTCTATGACTCCCACATCATTAACTGTTCATTATATAAATTTCAAAAGGGAGCAATACTAAACACAAATGTAAATGTATGATTCAGGGTCTCTTTAGCCCAGACTTTGGTTATGAGATTCTTATACATTCAAAATGATACATTGTTTTATTCTGGTAGAGTGAGAAGCCACCGTATATTTATTGATTTTAATACAGGTGGGTATCTGCTTACTTCACATTTTCCATAGTGTTAGGAATAATGCTGCCATGGACATTCTCAGGCAACTTGTTTACTGAAGAAATGAGTGAGTTTCTGATGAGTACACACTGGGACTGGAACTGCTGACAGTGCATTTTCATTCACAATGAATGTTTGAGTTTAGTTGGTCCAGATTTTTGTCAACACTTAGAATGAATGTTTCATTCTAGCTCTTCCCCTAGGTGTATGTGCACATTCATCATGGTTTTAATTTCCATTTTGTTTTTTTATAATGAAAGATAGACTCTTTTTTTTCATGTTCACTGGCTGTATGGATTTTATCTTGGGAAATGCCCGTTTTAATTATTTTAGCCATTCTGTACAGGTATGTTCTTATTTTATTAGCTCACAGATGCTCACATATCCTGGGTCTTCATATGTTGTCAGATACATGCTATGTATTTTCTCTCCTTAAGCTTATGTTTCCTAAAGAACATTTCTTCCTAAGCAAAGATTGCCAGGCAGTCACACAAAGTGGCCAACATAGCTTCTCTGGGTGCCACGTTGCTATTGAAAAGGGAAGCTCACTTCCTAAGCACGGCTTAATTGCACAGTAACATGTATAATCAGATTTTAGAATCGGCAACTTTATTTGATTTTTTATTGCATTTACCCACTCTGATGATGGAGGCAACAGGACTGAGAAGTACCTGGGAAATCAGTACGGCGCTTCTAGATGTGACGTCAAGGGCACAGAGAGGGTTAAGGAAGTGGGACAGACCCAACATGAAGTGGAAGGCAGTCCTCCAGGGGCTGGGGACCCAACGTAAGAAAAGGGTGAAGGAGTCAGCTACTGCAGAAATTCTCCTGGCACCGTGATATAAACTACTCCCTGTCACAGTGAATTAAAATTGTGAACCAAAATAACACTTTCCCCATTTAAGTTATTTTGTGTCAGGACATCAAACACAAAACTCTAACTGGTACACCTGCAGTCATGTTCCTTCCTGGAAACTTTGAGTATATACCTTAAGTTGATCATGTATATAATCTGTTATATCATATATTTCTATATCTAAAACCTTTGATTTAAACAAAGTAGGAGAAGAGATAGAAAAGAGGTGTGTGTGTGTGTGTGTCTGTGTGTGTGTTACAGTCAATTTTTAAAAGAAAGATCAGCATCTAAGGGAATAGAGTGCTCATTCTGTTCATGAAAATGCACAAGGAGATCAAAGAGCAGGCCAATCAGTTCATGTCAGAGGTAGTCCCTGTCCTCATTACTATGGAGGCCACTTGGATACTGAACTGACATAGGCTACCTCTGTGCAGGGGTTCCAGGTCCCCTAAGGGGGGAGCAGCTATACCAGGCTACAGAAGAAGACAATGCAGCCACTCCTGATGAGACCTGATAGACTAGGATCAGAAGGAAGGGGAGGAGGACCTCCCTTTTCTGTTGACTGGAAGAGGGACACGGTGGGGAAGAGGGAAGGTGGGATTGGGAGGGGATGAGGAAGGAGGTACAGGTGGGATACAAAGTGAATAAACTGTAATTAATAAAAATTTTTAAAAAAGAGGAAAAAAAGAAAATGCACAAGGAGAATACAATGGCAAAGCAGTCAGAGGGAGCAAGGATTTCAAGATTAGCTGGAAGAAATACAAGTTTATTGAAGCTCTGAAAGTACATCAGCCAGTCACACTGAACATATTTTATAAACTTTCTTTTCTTTGGCTCTTATGGGAAAATAATTATACTAGTTAGAACTCTAAGGCACTACAAAATAGACGATCAGGGTTCCCTCCTTATTTTACCTATGCTAGTACAATCATCAGAGTGAAGTTTTAATTTCTTCTGTTTATGTTTTCAAAATGCATTTTATCTTCCCTACTAATTGATACCATTTTGCTTTGTTTGAAAAAGGTTCTTGTTCTTCTTAAAGGTCTACCAGTAGACTCTACAGGCCACCAGGAGAGTTCATGCCAGCCAATTACAGTGAACAACCTTAAGGTTCAGCCTGACTTTTGACAAAGCTACTGGCTTCAATATAGCAAACTCTCCTAAAATTTTTTATATGTAATTATTCTTTGTTTTCTCTATCTAATTTCTTCTGTTCTAATTTTTTAAGTTCTTCAGGAATTAACTTGGGTCTGCAAGAGCAATAAGCTCTTTTCACTGCTGAGGCATTCCTCCAGCTCCACCCACTCCACTTCAGTCTCCTAGTTATACAGTCAAGTGCTTTAGATGGCTTTCCTTTCTTGGATCCTCAAACAGCTACAGAAACCTGCTTTTGTACTTAGGTTTAACTCAAAGGGTTTCTAAAGTTGCCATGTTAATTAGAAATTTCAGATTTTGAACACATTTGCTTCCTTCAAGTACAGTATCAGCTTAGGACATGGTCAGAAACATATAAATGTAAAGTTATTTTCTAGTTTACTGGCAAATATATGTATAGAATTGATTAGAACTATCATTTCCTATATAATATCATATATACTCAAAACTATTCTCTGATTTTTAACTATAGGCGGTAAAATATGACAAGACATTTAACATTTAAAGGAAACAATGCCATTGGAAGGTTTTCTGTAACATAGTTGTTGATATCATCTTATTGATAACGGACAATCCAATTATAGATTTTTAGGTTGGGATTTTATAATCTATTGCTACAATTTACTATAGAATTATCATCTATGATAGCTTTTTACAGAGTTTCATTAAAGTTTTGTGTTGAATTTTAGTACTTGCAGTTAAGAACTTATACATTTATCATAACTACAAATTTCACTTCATTAAACTAAATATCTATATTAAAATAATTTATATCATAACTAAATATCCCAAAGGGACAAGAGAATATGATAGAAAATGTCCTCTCTTTCATCTTAGTGAATCATAGTAGTGATTATTCAGAAGGAATTTAAGATAAATTGTAGGACTATTCATTAAAATTTTTAAATAAAGGTTAGCAGAAATGTTGTCATCTTTATGAGATGCTTTGTTGGCTATTGTGAATTCAAGATGACAATGACACCCAAATGAAATACTTTTTGATGCTGAACAAAGAAGATTAAAGGTGATGAGACCAAGTTTAATTGACTATGTCTTGTCAAAAAATATTGAGTGAACAATGGTATTATACCTAACTTAGTACTCTGTATAAGAAGAATTGAAAAGAATGATGTATGCATCAGGACATAATTACAGACTCAACAATTAAATTCCATTTCTACTTTCTTTCTGAAGAGTACTCATTAAGTAAAATGCAATACTTTTCTTTCAAACCTGTGTCTCCATTTACAAGATTATAAGAACCAGGAATTTTTAAAAAATGGCTTTACAGTGAAGAGCTGTTACTCTTCAATACCAATAAAAGATGATATAAGATAAAGATTCATTGGTTAAAACAACAAAAATGACAGAGCTCCTACCTGTATTCACTGAGAAGCACAAATGCATTGACTGGAGTTTAGACTCTGAACAAGACCCCCCAACAGGGTCCACAGAACCCTGGAGACACAAGTCATCCCACATTAGAAAAAAAATTTTACAAGATGAGCCTAAAATCTTATTCTACTAGGAAACAAAAGAATTTTTCATAATTGAGTGTTTTTTCAAATGTTTTAGAAGCCAACTACAAAATGTTTGACTATAAAAGATAGTTAACTATCAAAGATAACAAGGACTGAAATAGATTTAAATTTACCAAATAAGGTAGTCTTGAGTTTATTAACATAGAGAAAAGGAAAACAACTTTTCTTTACATTTCTTTCTGTCTTCAGGAGTCAAATCATTCTACAAACTGAATAGCGAATTGAAATCAACAACTATGTTAAAGTTATTTTTATAATGCTATGTTCATTCCTCAGTTTTTCTCTTAACCCAGTTATCACACAAATAATTGAGGCTCTTTTATAATTGTTTAATAATAAGTTTCACAACATAATAACTGAGCAGTTTTTACTTTAATCTTAACCCTCTAAACTAATCTGGTTTCCCCCAGCATTCATCTCAGAGATAGTTGCACTTTGTAGCTTTCCCGCTCCAGCAATTTTCTTCTAATCTTTCTTTGACATCTCCCATGTCTGAATCCCTTACTTCTCACTCTAACTCCTTCTCCCTTGGCCGGCAGGAAAACCAGCCCTATTCTCTTCCCTGTTCTGCAATTAGTTGTAAGCTGCTTTATTGGCATATCACGAGACAATTGGGGAACAATGTTTACACAACATTTGAGACAAGAGATTTTCAGAACAAGAATTATAACCAGATATGATGGGTACAGAAATCATCATTTAAATTACACAACAACCTTGTTCCTACAAAATTATTTCTTTTATTAAAAAAAAAACTTTTAAAGTAAATGAATTGATAAGTAAAGCTATTCTTTAGCAAAGAATTCTGTGTGGAAGAAGCAAAAAACCCGGACAGATTCTTGACCATCATCAATGGCTTCCAATGTGACCTTGAATAAACACATTGCTGATTGTACCTTAATATACAACAGCATTTGCACAGCTGTAAGACAGTGTTTTCTAACATAATATAAGAAGACATTATATATCTGTGTCCCAATTTCAGTTGGGACAGCAGAGGGTGATCAGGCACTTTTGATCCTTGTCACCACTGTGTCACCCATGTCTAGAATGACGCTTGACATAGTTGGCCCTAAATGAATATTTGATTAAATGGAGAGAGTGAGCATTGTTAGAACTATAATACATAATGCTCTTGTTCTCATTGATGGCTTAACCTAATGAGAAGAGTTAATACCAAAAATATTAAAATTTTCTTCAGAAAAAATAGAAGCCCTAAGTTGTGTGACTAACTAATGAAGGCTCTCATAGTTCTGTTTGATGTTTAAACCTAGTCTTAACATTTCAATTAGACGTATAAAGCTTAAAACAGTGTTCTAACATCATTGCCATTTAACATATTGTAATGTTACAGGGGTATGTTATTTACATCTTCCATCTCCTCATCTGGGACTCTCATCGTGAAGCCCTTGGAGAAGGATGATTGCCCCCAAAGCATTCCTTTTTTCAGTGTTTTGTTGAATTTGAATTAAGATTCCCTAAAGTAAATTGGAAAGTTGTTCAAAATTGACTCCAGGCATCGTAAGAACCCTAAAGCTTCCAAGGGACTTAGTAAAATCTAAAAACTCAATATCTCCTGAAGGAAAACTGCATGTCAGACATATTATTCTGTGTTATTGTGGGTTTTCCCCCATCTAATTTAATTTGAAATAAAAAAGAATCACATCCCAAATTGTTCAGGTTAGTTTTCTCTGATAATAGTTGTAGAAACGAGGAAAGCAACATTAAGATGGCCAGCATAATTAATAAAAACATAACTTTCTGAAGACACAATATTTACATTTCAGTTACAGTGCATATTAGTGTTTGGTATGTATCATGTTTGCCTATGTCAATAATCTGTGATGCTATTGCTAGAACAATGACATAGCTATGAGGATCTTAAAACTAAATGATTAAATTTCATAGTGCTACACTACAGATCTGGTTCCAAATTTCATGATTCATGCTTATCTTCAGACTGTTTTGATAATATATTTGAGTATATGAACACTATAGATAACACTTCAATTGTTTGAATCCAAAAGTGGCTTTCCATTCTTTGTTGTTGTTACCTAAAGAAATAATAATAATTATGATGATGGAATGATATGGTTAAGTGAAAATCCAAAAAGTGTATTTAGTCAATCTTCATTCAGTAGATGTCTCACAGATCATCATATTATCCATTGCATTGTAAGCATGAAGAATGTAAAAGCATAAAGAAATGTTTAGCTTGACTATGAATTGCTAAGTGTCCAATCAAGAAGTCCATGTAGCATAGATGCCTGTTTATCCCTTCTTTCATATCACATGTAAGCAGATTAGGTATGAGGGAAATAAAGAAAACCACAGCTGTATCTTGGAAGCTGTGTTCTCTACAGGTGGGCAAGGCATTAGACTCAAGGGAACAAATGACATTGCCATTGTATCTCAGTAGTGGTGTCTATTGGGAGTAAAAATGTTTCCTTGGGTTGAATACTGTGAAAATAATGGATGGCTTAATCTTGCTCTGTCTGAAAACACGCTAGTACACTTTCTCAATTGTCACAAACACATGAGTAAAGGGTCTTCATTCTTAAAATAATTATCTAACATGCTTCTCAAGAGAGTCATGGAAAGAGTCTAAAGGAGAGATTGTGTCTATCATGATTTGAGAGGGAAAATGGTTATCCACAACCTACAGACATGTTACCCAGCTCAGAAGAATTCACAAAAACAGAGACCTACTTTACTGTTGTCCTGCAGTTTTTGACATTTGTCTCCAATTTCCCTTTGGTTTGCTTTCTGTGCTTTACTAAACAAACTTCTACATTAACTGTGTCTGGATTGAATTCTTACCTTCAAGAGATCAAAGCTACAGGAAAACCTCCACCAGGTAACACACGGAGAGAAGATACCCTATAATGATCCTTAATTTTTCATTTGTTCCACATACTGGTCTTGCTGTATGCATGCTAATCTGACTGTCAAGACTGTTCGTCATTGTTTTGCTTTTTGGGCTTTGTAGGACATCTCACATTAATGCGTCTTTTCCTGACCAAAAAAAGAAGGGGAGAGGGATTATGATCTCATAGGCTTAGTACTCTCCACCGCAATGTCTGCCTTGTTGACAGCACTTTCCATTCTTATGTATTCATTGTCTTTCCACTACACTGAAAATTCTACAAAGAAGGAACCATTGTCAAACAAACTACAAAGGGGTGGTCGTGTGACTATTCAAATTGTTTTTTAAAGAACTGAAGAAACCTCATATTTCTGCTATGTGTTGTGTATCTTAGGCCTAAATTCCATGGAAATTACATAAATGCTTCTTTTTAAATATCAAATATCAGAAAGACTGTAGTCTGTATTCTTGTTTTAATTAAAAGGAAATATCCATGGTTATCATTAAAATATTCATAAATACTTAGTGAAAGATTTAATATTTTCTCATAAAAGAATGGATGAATAACTGGGGAAAAGACTATGAATGAAGTAGAAAAAGAACATAAACTTAGAAACTGTAGTAATCTCAAGTTTGATCTGTGTCATTTGGTAGACATTGTGATGGTCTGCACAGGACTTACTGGTTGTCCCATTCCTCTACGCACACAATTCAATAAAGCAGATCAACTGTCTGCACTCTTATTTTGTACTAACAGCACATACTTTTTCTGCACTAGTCAGACAAGTACATCACAAGCATGACTGTGAGTGGGTTCACTTGGAAAGTTCAAATTATAGTAGAAAGAGGAAGTAGCATGGAATCTACTGTTCTCTTTAGGCCAGCTGCCTGCTTCCCATTAGGCCTGCTGCCTGGATTTCATGAGTGTCACTATCTAAGCTCCATTAGGACCACTGCTTTGCCTTTATTAAGAACATTATCTCATGTTTTTTAGGACAGATGTGTGATTTCTTTTGGAACCCTGAGCCATGCAGCCATACTTATGGTGTGGGCAGTGAATTGATTGTTCCCTATTTTCCTTACATACTGAATGACCAGAGCTAATAAGTTCCTTAGGATGATGAAAGAAACAGGAGAAAGATGTTACCAAGAAAACCATTTTTCTAAGCCAGGCCTTCTCCAGCCACTCTGCCTATTAGAATTCATCAGCTCTTTGTGGTTTAAAGCTGTGGCAATATTACCTTTTCAAATCAGTCATATCATACCAGACACCCTTGCAGCAGAAGGAATAAATAAAAATTGATGTCATTAATTTGAATTCATTTGAATTGGAACAGAAATAATTTGAATGATGCTATTGGGTTAATTAAATATTTTATTTTCTATTATGTGTGTTTGTGATATATTGGGAAGGCAGTGATCTTTGTCCCAATGTCTCTTTTGTAATTAAAATGGCGAATATAGCCTAGTGTCCTTAATTTATTCACATGAAAAGTAGATTATACATTCAAGTTATTTCAAAATAACTTCTGTGTATATATAAACAAAAGCATTTTATATACAATTTTTTTTGTATAACTTACATAAATAGCAGCCAGGAAGAAATGTTTTCATTTCATTTAAGGAAAATCTTTGTATATTCTTAGATTGACTTAAGTATACTTTAACAAATTTAAACAAAAAGAATTGGCTCTTTGAAAATATGAAGACAGAATGTAGTTTCTACAAGTCACAGCTATGCACATATACACATATAACTATTTTATATGTATTGACTACATATGTTTTCAGATATATATGCATATGTGTGTGTGTGTGTGTGTGTGTGTGTGTGTGTGTGTGTGTGTATATATATATATATATATATATATATATTAAGAACTTTGGTGTCCTCTGATCATATTAGTATACATATATTTTAGAAGTCTGTTTATATTAACCTGAATATTAAAAATGTTATAACTTTAAAAATAGTGTTGGAGCACTAATAAAGTGAAATGAATTAAAAGAAACACATTTTCAAATTGTTTAAAATTATTGACTCTGTAATAAAATTAAATAATATTCTAAACTTGTTAACTTGATTATATGGACAATATTATTCATTATTATCAAAGAGACAACATTCTTTTGGCAATCTGAGATTCTACTTTGCTATATTTCAAGAATAAATTTTTTTACTTACTTAAAATTGTGCAAAATAAATTAAATTTGCTGTAGACTGTAATTACAAATCAGGACAAATAATTACCATAACATTTGGTTCAGAATCAATAAGACCCTGTGATTCTTGATGAAGAAACTTTTAGATAACTCTATTTTTAATTCAAGAAATATGATAGGATATCAATTCCTAATTTTTATTAATGTCTCAGATATATTAGTCAGTCCACTGCTGCATGTTGGTCATTATTTAGCACATTCACCTGGTTAGATCTGGAGTCTCAATTTCCATCTGAAGACCCTACCTCACCCACTGGTAATTTAGCCCTGGACTTGGAAAGTGTTGGCCTTCAATGTGTGGCTTTATGAATCATTTACATTTGGGAAGCTGACAGTTGTGTTTAGATGAACTGTTCATTCAACGCCTGGCCGAGGAATTATGACAGGCATTTTGGTTCAAAAGACACATTTTGATGAAACATTTTGTTGGCTGGGCTCATGCATCACGAGTGGCCACAGGCCTTGATTTATTACTTGTCAAAATATTTTCTTACGGACATGTAGTTGCAGACTTTTCTGAATTAAGTCATATTTAAGTACTATAGAAAAATAAGCATTCCACCTAAGAATCTTCTAGAAAGGAAAAGTTTCACAATGGGGTAATTGCCTACTGACACTGATTTTGACACTCATGTTGAAGGTCATATCGCATGTTTCATGCATGTGTTGACTTAAAACAAGGACGACTCTCGATAAGTTAGTCATCCATCTTTAAATATTGGTGAGACTCAGGAGAAATGCTGGCATATAACAGGCCACTATCAAACTTGAGCTAAATGAAGTGGTTGAAATGCCAGCTTGCAAAATGCAGCTACTGTTCACACAGTATAACTCTGAGTCTCTTACATGCCCAAGCTACATGTAATTGTAAAGAGAATTCTTCTTTGGTTTACTTCAAAACAGCTGAATGAATGATCATCTTTTAAAAAAAATGAATAAATATTGAATAAAATGAATAAATATTCATTATTTATACAGCATAATGCCTGCATGTGCATCTTTAAACCATAACAGGGGCACATAGATCTCACTATAGATGATGGTTGCAGGGAATTGAACTCAGGAACTTTGGAAGAAGGGCCAGTACTCTTAGCTCCTGAGCTATATTTCTTTACAAGGGCTTTATAGGTATCTCTGATTCTCAATGACTGTTTTAGGTTGTAGACATAAAGATTCATGTGTAAATTTAAAAATATAAGATAAAAAACATGGAGAAAGGGAAGAGGAAGAAGAGGAAGAAAAGGAAGAGGATTAGAAGGAGAAGGACAAGGAAAAGAAGAAGAGGAGGAGGAGGAAGAGGAGGAGAAGGAGAACGAGAACGAGGACAAGAACAAGAAGAACAAGAAGAAATAATGAAACAAAACTCAAAACTTAAGCTACATGTCCCTGCTTAGTCCAGAGGTAGTAAATAGGTTTTAGTTTTAACAAAAACATTTCTCTTCAGTCTCCTCAGCCCACAGAAGTATAATGCCAACCTTCTATTAAAATATGCTCCTCTGGCTTTGAATGTGAGGTGGTTTATAGTTGCTGTTGGGGAGCTTTGAAACATTGATGGAAGCAAATAATTCCATTCTGATTTCCCTGAATGTCAGTTATCATGTAATGAATTAAAATGACTATAGAGCAAGTAGCCCATCCCCTCTAATCCCTTACCTAAGATTAAACTTCCATTCTTAGAACATAATTACTCATCAAATCTACCCATTAGCCTTTCTACTTCAAACTGTACCCTGGTGATTCTACTTCCCATCATATCCCAAATGGTGACTCCCCTGATGCTCCTCTGTCATTGTTGACCCCAGTTTTATCACTATCCAATACTCCCTCTCAATATCCTCAGGTTGCCTTTACATCCTTCAGCACTTACCTGACAGCTCTGTCAACTGCCAGTTAGTAACTCCAGTCAACTTGCTTGTGTAGAAAGTTAGTCAAAGCAAATAAATACTTCTTGGAAACAAATGAAGGCAGTAAAACACAACTCCTCTGTTCTGTTAACTCCCTGCAATCCTGCTGTTCTCTCCAAGAAGAGTGAAATCACTTTCTGGTCAGCATATCACGGGTAGTCCTGAAAGTCCCTGTGCCATCCCTAAATGATGGTTCTGTGTTCTATAACATCTTATCTTAGATGGAAGAGGGGATTATTCTTGGTTTAATCTGATAGTAGCTTCCAAATCTACAATTCAACATTTATTTCATGCTCCCAGGGGACCTTTGTTGTTTTTTTTCATGTCCATCTTCTCCACAGACTGTTGATGACTTCACAGCCCTTCTGACTAGTTCATACTTGCTCTTCATAACTTTCTGAATAATCCTCAAGTTCCCTTTTCAATTTCAACCAAAGTTGTTAGGAAATGTTGACAGAAGTTTGGGCACAACGCAATAGTCATTCAACAATAACCTCAAACTCAACCACTATTTGTTGGCCTTTGTGCCAGGCTGTGGGGTAGATGCTGAACAGACTATGAGTGTCTTGGAATATGGTCTCTGCTGTAAGAGAGCCACAGTGTGTAAGCAAAGGTAAGAAAGGTCCACAGACACTACTGAAAATTATAAGCTTATTATATATGTGGGTATGTTTTCTCTTGTTTTGGTGGTGGGAGCTGAACCCAGAGCTTCTTCCAGGAGAAGCTTGTGCTCTTCACCACTATACAACCCCAGCATACAGAAGTACTGTTTGCTGCTTATGAGCAGTTCTTCCACCAGGTGAAGTTATACCGACAGGAAGACAGCAGCCTGTTGAAATCTGCTTTCTAAAATGTCGAACCATTCAGTTCATGGTACAATCCTGTATCACCGTCCAAGGACCTCCTGCTGGCCATCCAATCCTGAGAGATGTTAGTGATTAAACTAAATATCTTGATTGTCTAAACTTCAGAATATTAGACTTACATTAAGGATGCTGAGTCATACAGCTTTATCAGCTAAAACTGAATTTACTTAAGAAAAAAAAAGGTGTAAATATATAAATTTTAACATAGAATATTTTACAGTTTCATGAATTTGTGTGGTCTTCGTATACTTGTCATCAAGAATATATATAATTGTTCCATATTTCCGAATCCATGTGCAAATCAAGTCACTTTGATGGCATTTCAAAGACTTAAATACATTCATTTTAAAAACGAGGTACTCTTGCAGTGATACCTTCAGCCATGTTTGGCCTAAACATGGCTTCCTAACGACTTGATTCATGGCCTTTCATGCATTCTGTAAAAGCTCTTCACTGTAGTAGGCTTAAGTTACAACTTTAATATTGTCTTTGAGTGTGATTTTTTTTTATTTTTACTAAAAGAAAAAATGCAAGAAAAATATGTCATTGAGATTGATTGTAATGGCCAGCTGTTACGATCTCAACGGAAATATTAGCGCCCCCCGCCTAAGGTGCATGAGGAGTGCCAAGGCTCATAGCAACTCAGCTCATCCTACAAAGCACCATGGCCTGGAGTGAAAGCTGCAATTTAAAAGTCTCCCAGAGACCCATTATTTGCAAATCATTGACACAACAAACTGTAACAACCCTGGTCCTCCTTGTCAATGTATGCTTAGGGAGCTTTTCATCCACTGAACCTTGCATGCTCAATAACTTTTCATCCTAAAAATCCTTATGAAATTTCTGAAGAAAATGAACAACTGCGCATGGGCCAGAATCCACTCTCAACATTAAAAGAAAGAAAACTAAAATTGATTAGTTGGGCTGGTAGTGTCATAGATGAGAAAGAACCCTCAAACGTGTAAAGTTAGTTTTCATTCTACTTAAAATAAAGCCAACTGGTTATTCAATTTTCGAGCAATAAAAAGTGTTGGAAGTATCCCTGTTGGCATGCCTTCTCTCTCCTTCCTGCTAAGAGCTTAAAAACAAACTAATGGCCTTCCCTCTAAACTTTAGGAGAGGAAAATACCACTCTGCCGTGTCAGCCTATCTGCCAAGTTTAAACACATAGAGAATTTTCACTGCTGAGAAACTGACTTTTAAAACAGAGGCTTGATAGTGTCCACAAAGAAACAGGTTGGGCTGTCAGTAGCCACTGCAGGAGTGCTGTTCTTCAAAGAAGAACATGTGTGTGTTTGAGCCACTAATATTTTAATACATGCTAGAGTACCCTTATGGAAAGGGTAGACTCTTTGGTAAACTCTTATTTGATTGCTAGAGTTGATATTGTTTCTAATGTGATACCACTGGGAAGCCTCTCCAATGTTTAGAAGAAAAACAAAGCAAAACAATGGAGTCTCTAGGATGGAAGAGAAAAAGCATCTGAGACAGGGAACAAACATTCATGGGCATAGATAGAAAATTAGGAATATGTTTGTTGAAAGTGGAGATACTGGAGTTGGAAAAAGCCTAAATATATAGTCAAATGATTGTGACAAAAGCCAAGATGCAAAGAAAGACTCTTTCTCTCTCTCTCTCTGTCTCTCTCTCTGTGTCTCTCTCTCTCTCTGTGTGTATACATGATATACACAGAAATTCTTCAAGCATTTCTTGGATCTTTTCTGGGCCAGTATTGCTGTCCACTTATGGAAATGGACTTGTTCCCCCAATAGCTGACTTAGGTATTAGTCAGTTTCTCATGTTAACATTAAACCTGTAAATCACTGAAACTGTGAGAATATTGAACACCAAGGAGGAGGAAAAACCAGATTTCTGTATTTTCTTCTCATATATTACAAAACAACCTCTCTCAGCAAACAGGTAACATTAGTTCATGTTCGTACAGTAGTTATGGTTCCAACTTCTTCTGTGCCTGCTATTTTATCTTATGAATGCAATTTTAACTCTTTATGTTAGAAGGATGAACATTTCATACATGTATATTATGTATTCCCCTGCCCTCTTATGTTCCTGCTAGCCCTCTTTTTTCCTACGTGTCCCTTTCACTACCCATTAGTGCCTGGTGAGGTCACCAGTGAGCACACACTGAAGGCAATGGTTCCTCTTTCCCTGAATTCATCCACAGGAAACAGCTAAGCATCCTTTTGATTTGCATTTCCTTTTGATTTGCTGATGAGGTTGAGCATTTCTTTAAGTGTTTCTCTGCCATTTGATATTCCTCTACAGAGAGTTCTCTGTTTAGCTCTGTTCCCCGTTTTTTAATTGGATTACTTGGTTTGCTGCTTTTCAGCTTCTTTACCTCTTTATATATACTGAATATTAGCCCTCTGTCAGAAAAAGGGTTGGTGAAGATTCTTTCCCAATCTGTAGGATGTTGTTTTGTTTTGATGACGGTGTCCTTTGCTTTACAGAAACTTTTCAGTTTCATGAGGTCCCATTTATTGATTGTTGCTCTTAGAGCCTGTGCTGTTGGTGTTCTGTTCAGGAACTTGTCTCCTATACCAATGAGTTCTAGGGTTTCCCCCACTTTTTCTTCTAACCGATTTAATGTGTCTGGTTTTATGTTGAGGTCTTTGATCCACTTGGACTTTAGTTTTGTGCAGGGTGATAAGTATGGCTCTATTTGCATTTTTCTACATGGGGACATCCAGTTAGAACAGCACCATTTGTTGAAGATGCTATCTTTTTTTCCATTGTATGGTTTTGGCATCTTTATCAAAGATCAGGTGTCTATAAGTGTGTGGGTTTATTTCTGGGTCTTCTCTTCAGTTCCATTGATCCACCATTCTGTTTCTATAGTACAGCTTAAGAGCAGGGATGGAGATACCTCCAGAAGATCTTTCACCCATCAGAATGGCCAAGATGAAAAACTCAAGTGACAACACATGCTGGAGAGGTTGTGGAGAAAGGGGAACCCTCCTCCACTACTGCTGGGAATGTAAACTCATACAACCACTCTGGAAATCAATCTGGCGCTTTCTCAGACAACTAGGAATAGTGCTTCCTCAAGATCCAGCCATACCACTCCTAGGCATATATCCAAAAGGGGCTCAAGTACACAAAAAGGACATTTGCTCAACCATGTTTGTAGCAGCTTTATTTGTAATAGCCAGAAGCGGGAAACAGCTCAGATGCTCCTCTACTGAAGAATGGATGCAGAAATTGTGGTACATCTACACAATGGAATATTACTCAGCAATGAAAAATAAGGAAATCATGAAATTTTTAGGTAAATGGTAGGACCTGGAAAGGATCATCCTGAGTGAGTTGTCCCAGAAGCAGAAAGACACACATGGTATATACTCACTCATATAGACATATAACATAGGATAAACCTACTAAAATCTGTACATCTAAAGAAACTAATCAAGAGAGAGGACCCTAACTAAAATGCTCAATCTCCATCCGGAAAGGCAAAGAGGATGGACATCAGAAGAAGAAGAAAACAGGAAACAACCTAGGAACCTGCCACAGAGGGCCTCTGAAAGGCTCTGCCCTGCAGACTATCAAAGCAAACGCTGAGACTTATGGCCAACTGTTGGGCAGAGTGCATGGAATCTTATGTAAGAAGTGGGAAATGAAATAGTAAAATCTGGAGAGGACAGGAACTCCACAAGGAGAGCAACAGAACCAGAAAATTTGAACACGGGGATCTTCCCAGAGACTCATACTTCAACCAAGTACCAGACATGGAGAAACCTAGAATCCCTGCACAGATGTAGGCTGTGGCAGTTTAGTGTCCAAGTGTGTTCTATACAATGGAGTATTACTCAGCAATGAAAAATAAGGAAATCATGAAATTTGCAGGTAAATGGTGGGACCTGGAAACGATCATCCTGATTGAGTTGTCCCAGAAGCAAAAAGACACACATGGTATATACTCACTCATAATGACATACAACATAGGACAAACCCACTAAAATCTGCATCTAAAGAAACTAAGCAAGAAACAGGACCCTAACTAAAATGTTCAATCCCCATCCTGAAAGGCAAAGAGGATGGACATCAGAAGAAGATGAAAACAGGACACAACCTAGGAACCTGCCACAGAGGGCATCTGAAAGCCTCTGTCCTTCAGACTATCAAAACAGATGCTTAGCCTGATGGCCAACTGATGGGCAGAGTGAATGGAATTTTATGTAAGAAGTGGGAAATAGTAAGAGCTGGAGGGGACAGGAACTCCACAAGGAGAGCAACAGAACAAGATAATTTGAACACAGGGAACTTCCCAGAGACTCATACTCCAACCAAGGACTATTCGTGGAGATGACCTGGAACCCCTGCACAGGTGTAGCCCATGGCAGTTCAGTGTCCAAGTGGGTTACATAGTAATGGGAAGAGGGACTGCCTCTGACATAATCTGATTGGCCTGCTCTTTGATCACTTCCCCCTGAGGGGGGAGCAGCCTTACCAGGCCACAGAAGATGACAATGCAGCCACTCCTGATGTGATCTGATAGAATAAGATCAGAAGGAAGGAGAGGAGGACCTCCCCTATCAGTGGACTTGGGGAGGGGCATGCGTGAAGAAGGGCAAGGGAGGGTGGGATCGGGAGGGGAGGAGGGAGGGGCTTATGGGGGGATACAAATTGAATAAAGTGTAATTAATGAAATTAAATTAAATTTAAAAAAATAGCTCAGCAGTGAGGGAGTAAGCTTTGTAATTTACTTTTAAAATAAAAGTGAAGCAGTAGATTATTGTAAACTTTTATTTCATGTATTTGTTTGTTTGGTGCATGGTTAGCCGTGTCCCACAAACATGCAGTGCCCATGGAGGCTGAGAGGGCATTGTATCCCCTGTAGATGTATTGCACATATCATGAACTGCTCTGCGGTTGTCAAGAACAGTAGCCAGGTCATCTGCGAGAGTAATGAACATCCATACCCATCAAGATCTTTTTTCCTGACCTTCATAACTTACTTTAAAAGGTACATCTATTCCTGTGTAACTTTTCAACATCTGAAAAAAGAATAAAACAAATGGAAAGCTAGGTCCTCCTGTTTGCAGTTTAGAGAAAGATACCTCAGGTCTCATTAAATACTGCATACATGCTTATGTTTCTCACATGCCTGGACTTTTTCCCTGGGATATGAAAATATATACATATAGATTTCAAACATATATGTATTATATAGGTAATACAGTGTCTTGGTTTCCAGACTGTTTTGTCTTCCAGGGCACATTTGGTGGGAGCCTGGGTATTTTGCTAAACAACCAAAAGGCAAGGATTCTCCCCCAAACAACTTGTACGGCCAGGTCTCAGTAGTACTGAGGGGGGAGTCTTTTAGACATGGTGAGGATTAGGTCCATACAGAATCATATTGCTTATAGTCACATATATAACTGTCTGCATGGACTTATACCTACATCAAGTCCATATCAAAGTACTAGTTTCTATTACTCTGAAAAAAAAATCACTATAAACTTATTTGATTGCTCTTCTAGAAGAACCATCTTTCTCATTGTTCTGTTTCATTAATTTCTGCTCATAACTTCAGTATGTATTTGCTATTACAATGATTATTCTGCTTTCCCACTGTTGCAAGAGAGCACACGGTTCACATTTAATAAATAAATGCAAAGTTATGAAATTCTTATTTCAAAATATCCATACATTTAATATACTCTTCACTGCCTCTTGTGAAATAGTGCATCATTTCTATTTTCCATTAAAACTGATAAGTTATGAAAGTGTGCAATTTAAATTTTCCTAAAGTGTAATTTCAAAGTCAGCAGATTTCTTGCTTTAATTGACTGTTGATAAAGTATGATATCTAGATGACAATTCCTTCATTAATAGCATCACAAGTTAATTTTCACAAGTGTTCCAAAATGCCTAAGAATGGTTCTTAAATGCAGTTCTATCAAGTTTGTTGTTTAAACTCCTCATATCTGTTCACATTTAACTTATAGATTATAATATTATGTATTAAATTTATGGGTTGAATTTCTTCTTTGAATTTTCTATTTTTTCTGTTGTATAGAATTCAGATAATACGATTAGGGTATATTGAGACTTTTAGCTATTTAGGTTTTATTTTAATTGCTACTAAGAATACTTCTGTCGTTATCCAAATATGAGTGTTCCAAAATCCAAATATTGCTAATATGACAGTCTTTGGAGGTTAGCTCTTTAAAAGGTTATTGGACTATGGAGATATTTGTACTTCAATAGCATTATTGTTACAGCAATTTTATTCTCAACAGTGTTTGTAAAGTAATTTTATTTCCTTCACTTTTGCTCTTTGGGTGCAGTTTTTCTTTTATAGATAGAAATAAAATATAGCAAAGAATAGTGTCCTGTTTTACATATTTAACTAATCAGACAATCTGGGGCTTAATATGTGAGTTTAGTTCACAAATGTTATCTGTTAAATAATATTGAATTGCTGGTGAGTGGATTTTCTCTGTTAGTTTTTGTTTCTTTCTAACTGCTTGGACACTGAACTCTGTACCTCTAATACACCGTATCTCTTAGTGAACTATATCTCGCAGTAGTATGTTGCATTTTTAGTGCATTGTATGTCCTAGTAGAACATGCATTCTATTACATTATATCGCTAACATTGCATTTCCTAGTATATTCTATTACACTCTATCTATTGCTATATTTTAGCTACTCATACAATGTTTCCTGCTACACTGTATCTCAATATACTGTATCCCCTGCTATACTGTATTTTCAGTGTGTTTCATCTTCTAATACAGTGGTTCTCAATCTTCCTTATTCTGGGGCCCTTTACTACAGATCTTTATGTTGCGATGACCTCTAGCCATAAAGTTATTTTTTTGCTACACCATGATTATAATTTGACTGCTGTTATGAATCCTAATGTAAACATCTGATATGGAAAGACTCAAAGAGGTGGTAACACACAGATTCAGAACTGCTGTTCTGGTATTTAACTTAAGTGGTTTATAGTAAATTCTACACAGAATGTAAAGCCATGTTTAGTACACGTGCAGCAGTAGGATAGCAGGAGACTTGACTCATCTGCTTGTCAGAAAGTTTTCTTTTGGTCTCAGTTTACAGTTTCTAGTGTTCCTACACAATGGTCGCGTGAAGCCATCACTCAGCCCATAACTTCAGGTTCAAGTTGTACTTTTCATTTGGTATGATGCTTTATTGAGTCCCAGTGTTCAGTATATGGCAGATACTCACTCTTCTCTATGATTCTTAGCTTAAAATTAAGGAGACATATAGTGTTAGCCTCCAACTTTAAGTTTTGTCTCAACTGTATTTGTGATTGTGGAAGAGTACATAAAATGGCATGAATTCTTCATACCGTTTTGCTCAGTTTACCATTGAATTTTTTTTTAACACACCTAAATCAGCTTGATGATCTTCTGGCAAAACTAATTGCATTTAGTTTTACATTGGACATGTTGAAAGACCAAGGCAGAGGCCAAGACACTAAACAAAATAACTGTTCAGGAGTCATGTGGGTTCTGCTAGCAGCCATGGAGGAGATGGGAATACATGGGTAGCTATTATGGCTATAGAGTGATGAGCAATTGCCTCTGGGGTGGGAAAGAAGGAGAAATAATGGGACATGCAACAACCCTCCACTGAAGGGAGAAATAAATCAATAGATTATTTAGAACCAAGACGAGAATGCTGTTGTAGACAGGAGAAAATAATTTTCTTTCCTTTTAAAGTAATTTTACACGTCACACTGATCCAATGGTATATCCACCCCGAGAAAATAGCCATTGTTCCTTAACTTCTGGGGTCTGTGAATCATTTTGGCATGCTTTCTTTCATTTGTTACGCTGCTTGTACATGTAATTTTGTTTAAACTAAATATAAACTATCTTCTATTTACTAAAAAACAAAACGACCACATATGCAAATAGACAGCCCCCATATTTCAATAAATATATTCCTTCAAGTTTTTAGAGAGTGGAGTAAGGACTGAGAGGAAGAAAGCTTGAATTCTCCAGCCAGAGGTCATGGATCTTACCAATTATAAAACTTAAGAAGGTTCTTCACATTTTTGACTTTTATTTTAGTACTGAGTTGAAACAAACATTGAGGGGACAACTTTTATTACAGAGTTTAAAATATTTGAAAACTTACCCATGATTAAAACCACATTTTTCTTCATTTAAAAAATGCCTCAGAAAAGATGGCAAACTGATCACCCCCCCCAAAAAAAAAAAAAATCTGCTTCCTATTAATAGAGAAGGTTGGCTCTGACTTGCTCTCCACATCTGCTCTCACATGTAAGAGGGTTTCCATTGGTGAACGATAACATATCCAGAAGGTATGTTGACTGACAACAGAACAAGAGTGATAGAAAACTGCCACCTCTCCATGAAGAGGCGGAATCAATGTGCCAGCAGCCTGGTTACTGAAGCAGGCATTTCTAAGATACTTGTCCTGTAAATGTCAAATAAGGAGTTCTAGGTTCTCTGGTCTCATGGTCTCTATTACAACTAATCTGTGCTGTCATTGTAGCAAGAGAGCAGCAATACACAAAGTGTGAACCAACAGGTAAGGCTGAGTTCTTAGAAAACAAAGTGGCAGGTCACAAATGTGTGGGATACCCTCTGTGATTCTTTGTCGGATATTGCCAATGGATTACATGGTAAAGTACTATGATTCTTCAAATATTTGACAGATTTTTAATAATATGATGGAATACTTGTGGCAGCTAACTTTCTAAAGAAAAGAGGTCAATTTAGCTCACTATTTTGGAAATTGAAGAACCTTTTGCCAGCACTGGCCCTGCCCCAGGTCGCATCCTATCACCATGAAAAGAGTGGCAAGGATCCTTTGGAAACAGGTAGGTGATGACACGTGAAACCAGGAGGGAAGGGAACCTGTGAAGGAAAGTCATGCCACACTCATATCAGACTGGGGTCATTTCAGAAGTACACTGCTGTACTGGCTCAGAGCTTAGAAAGCCAAAAGCTGGAGAGATGCAAAATTTTTTTCATGCAGAGATAAAAACTCAGATTTCCTGCTTCCAGGGCATGACAAAGACATTACACACAATTGTTTCCACTTTGAAAAAAAAAAAAAAAAAAAACAACTGGAAGTTAATCAATCATATCGAGTCATATGAGAACCTTGTAACCTTGAAAATATTACATTTGCCACCACCTCTTTAAATTTTTTTTCTGATCTCCAGATTTGTAGTGCCAAAAGTAAAAAGCACCTTTCTTGGAAAAGCACAAAATCCCTAGTGTATTGAAGTAAGGTTGAAGAAATGCAGATGACATTGGTCCAAAGTGACCACACTGTCCTTTAATCTCACTATTTGCCTATCTAAATATCTCAGATACCCAGATAATAGCCACCTATATTTTGTACTTTCTACCTCATGTGTTTTATACTTATCTAAGTAGGGAATCAATATAATTATTCAAAGAATTTAAGTATATGAAAACATAGTAGGTTGATAATCTTAGTAATAACCACATCACTGAAAGTTGCCGAATCCAAATGTTTTGATCAGAAGACATAAGAAAATATTAAACAAGTCAGCTTTGTTACCAGAGCATCAAAACAAAAGTTCACTGTACCCAGCACAAAGTGTAGCTCAAGACTGAGGCATGACCCATCAAAACGTCTAGGTTGTCTTAATAGTGCATTCTTAGGTCTCCAAACCCAAATGCATTGTGTAAAAGAATGGTAGAATATTGGACACACAATTTTGTGTTTTTATACATTTGCTATTGTGAAATTTAAAAAGAGATATATAAACTAATAATCACATATTATTATAAAATAGGCACAAGTGGAGAAAATACCACATATATAATGTGGAGATTATACCCTTTTAAGAAGGAAGATGAAATGACAAAGCATGCTTTAAAATAATGAGGAAATTTTCCAAAATATTATCTACACAGAAGTTCAACAAGCTAAAAAATTTTAGAGAAAATTTAAGTACCCTATTTTAAAAATGTAAAAATTGTTCTTTTTTTTTTTTAACTCTGTCAAGTAAAAATAACCACCCATATAATTATTAGGTTTCTACCTCACTTGATATCACATGAATTGTTATATTCTAAAATTCCTGCTTTAAAAAGAAATAGAACATGTGTTCAGTTGATTACTTAATTTAGGTCAGACTAGTTGTAGCAAAACCAAAATCATTTAAAAAATTACTTGGTTTCCTTTAATGATTGCCACAAGCCCTTTGGGAGATAGCATGTCACAGAAATAGAACATGAGCCAGTTGCTTCTAGATATCTACACATATCATATGTAGGACATAAAGTGGAGTGAACTCCAGCAATACAGACGTGACGAAACCACTCAAACAGTACTGTTCCTTGGTAATGTTCTAGGTGACATTTTTCAATAGTTGGTGAGCCTCTATCTATCTCTTTCTTTCTTTAAACAGCCCATAAACAATGTAGCTGGCTTACCAAGTCATACAACTTTATTAAGTTGATTTTATTGTATCAACGATAAGATAAACAGAAAACACACATAAATATTTATAAATATATTTATTTGTAATAAAAGAGTTTGTGTACATTGTTGAAAGACCTACATCTTTCTGGTAAATTCACATTTGCACTTTACCTACTTAAACACTTATAATCATTATTTTGCAGACACAGATATGGATAAGTATTCATTGGCATCAGAGTTCAGTGGTTCTTGAGCATCTCTTCTCTGCCATGTAAATATTGATACTTATTGTGATTATTGATATTAACGTGCTTTAATTTAATTTAATTTCTCAGCTGCACGGAAAGGCTAGGTATTGCCACAGAGGTATGGCCTAGCCAGTTAATTAGAGTTCTACAAGGCCAGCTGCTTTCATTTTGGTAAGCATTTTCTGGGCTGTCCCTGCATTCCACCAGCTGCATTACAGACATCACGTCAAGAGTCGCAGTGGCTGGCCCACCATGACTGCACAGCAGAGAGCAAGCAAGGGTCCCTGGAATGTGAAAAGTACAGAAGTCTTAAACTGTTTATGTGAAGGACTACACATATACAGAAGAAAAAAAATCTGTCCCTCTGAAGATAGGTTTTGTTTACATATATATATATACACCTATATATACGTAAATAATACATATTTATGCAAATGTGTAAGAAAAAAATGCCTGTGTACTGAGAATAGATTAAATGTGAGTATTCTCTGAGCAATGCAATCACCAGCAATAAGTATAGTAGTGTTCCCAGGAAATGACCTGATGGGGCTCCTGTAGGTTGGATAAACCTTGATGCAACCAGCAGAGAAGATGCAATATTGGTTAGTATGCTTGAGGTTTCTGGAAGAGTGTTTCTTCCCTTAATTTGGAATCTTTGCCATTTGTTGCCATTTTCTTGAAGGCCACTTCTTGGCATATCTGCATTTTTATCTGCCTCCTGCCCTTTGCTTTCAAATTTCCTTTCCTTCAATCCCATCCTGAATATAAATTGTAGCTGCCTTCTGTGTAATCTCAAAGCAGTGTGTATTTCCTAAAAGGTGGCAATGATTAAAAACAGTGAAGCTGCCTGTTGATGTTCAGGAGAGGAGGTTTCGTGAAGTCATAGAATGCACCAGGCAAGTGAAAGCTTGATAGATTTTATTGGAAACATTAATGGATACCTGTCATCATACCAGAATATTTTTTTAAAAAAAAAATTTCTTACTAAACGTTATGGTTGTTCCCTTTGAAACCTTTCTTATCTACCTTTAGGAAAAAAATTCCAAAGTTATTTTGATTTTTCCATTTCATTTTAAATGGAGCACATCTTTTCCTTACAGTTTCTCAGGTAACAAAATACCATCTTAAGGTTAATTTAATTAATTAATGTATTCTTATATTTCACTAAAATTAATAGAAAACACGAAATTTTTAAAAATCATATTCTATTAGTGTATATGAGTGTTTTGTCTCCATGTATGTCTGTATCTGTTATACGCCTGGTACACACAGAGGCCAGACAAGAATGTCAGTTACCCTGCAACTGAAGTTAAAGATGGCTTTTAATACCGGGTGGGTAATGGGAGTTGAACCTGGGTCTCTGGAAGAGCAGCCAGTGTTCTAAACTGTGGAGCTGTCTCTTCAGGCCTAAAGGGAATATTTAAAGGCTAAATCTAAATATCCAACCAGCAGCTAACATGTGAGAAGGAAAATGACATTTTTTCTAATCCTCTGCTAAGTTGACAGGACGTGAAAGAGCACATGAAGAAAGAGAGGAACTACACCAGCCTTATTACTGGAAAGACAGAGCAGCTTCCTGAACTTTCCCTGGTCCTGAACCATGCTGCAGATCTCTCCGATGAGATGACTTGCAAAGGCCAGTGTCCCACAGTGGGCAAGACCATCCACACGCGTGAGGTTCCTGTAATCAGTACTTTCAGCTACTTTGACAAAGCGGAAAGTGTAACAGTGATACTCAGTGAAAGCAGCTGGGTCCTGGTGTCAGTTTGATTAAAGAAGCAGGTTTGATTGCGCTAAAGAAGCGCAGGACTGTCTGCCGGCTTGAAACCTCTCCTTTAAGCTCACCTGGAGGAGCGCCTTACTAAGAGTCACAGAGTGATTAGTTTAAGGGTTTCCAGGAAGAACAGAAGAACTGGGTTTTTTTGTTAATAGATTTTAAAGATAAAATCCTGAGCTTTAAAAAACAATATCAAGTGATTGTTTTATGTAATTTAAACTTTTTTCTGCATTATTTTTATCATGATGGAGAACTCAATGCGTATCAATGAGAACCACCAACAATAAAACTACAGGTGTTTCTTTCACACTGGAAGCTTTGGGTGGCAGCAGTGGCATGTCTCCTGTATAAAATGTTTGAATTGTCAGATGGGTTTAACTCCAAGCACCAGCAAAGAATCGCATATGATGCCAACCCTTATAAAAGTCTTATAAAAGTCATGGGGAATAACAAGTGAGAGAAAACACCCGCACACAGGTGCACTGTCCTGCCCTATGGTGGGTTAGACACAGACCACATCACTAATGAAGTCTACCAGAAATGTCTTTTTTGGCATTGCTTTGGGGTCACCAGATGTTACAGGAAAAGTGGGCTCACTCTTCTTAATAAGAAGTCGCTTACTCTTCTTAATAAGATTGTTTCTAAAAATAGAATAAAAAGAAATACCCTAAATAATTTTATAAAGTTAACGAGAAAAAAAAAATGACAGGGCAAACAAATTGTGGATCTTGGCAGCTGCCTACAGAAAGAAGATAGAAGAGATAAAATCATGACTTTTGTAAATAAACACCTGACAGAAGGGAGCTTTGGAGAAACAGTGAGAAACTCCAGAGCACCAGAAAAAGCATGGCCAGACTTTTGAAAGAAATATTGAAAAGTAAAGTTAGGCTTTTCTGAGATAGCCAGGAAAGTTGGCTGACTTATCAATTACATGGCAGAGGTTCTGCAAGCAGTGGCATGCTGTGATATTTCTGGGAAGATAAGTGCATTATCTCATTAGGGAATAATTATTCCTCCCATATGCTTAGAATGGCTTTAAAGGAATCAGCCTTCCTGAAGGGTAGTCTCCTGGCCAGGTGGTCCCCTGGCCAGTCTAGCTGGATTAACTCTAAAGATAAGAGGCAATGTTATAGAATGTTTTAATCTTCGGAGCTGATCAGTTCCCTGGTGCCAGAGGTACACTCCATTCTTTTGACCAGAAAAAAAAAAAATGTTTTCCCTTAATGGGTTTCAGCAGAGCTTTGATAGCCTCAGTGTCTTGCATAACTACTGTGCTAGTCCTTCTTCAAGAGCTGAGACCCTAAAATCATGTAAGACATAAGCTGAAATTGCAGAACATGGTTCCAAAGCTGTTCACCAGGAGGGCTCTGTGCCAGGACTGGAGTTTTAGCCACACCCTCCCGTACTGTAAAAGGATAGGGTTTCATTTAGGAGAAGATAGGTACACAGAGCCCAGTTACAGCAAGGACACTTCTAGCTTATGGCCAAAGAAAAGAATTAAAACTATGCATTTTGAAAACCCTCTTACCTAAATTGCCTACCCCAATTCCATCTCCTGTCCTCATCACTATGTTCCCTTCTTCTAGCTAACAGGCAGTTCCCAGACTACAGAGCTCTCAAGACTACGGCAAGCATTCTTGATGCTTGATGGTACTTTTTAGGCTACTAGCGGAGCAAAGTGATGGTTAACATCACCCAGCTACAGATCCTACAGCCTACAACAGTGACCTACCTGCAAGATATACCTCGGCAGTAACCAGCCAAACCATTTGGGGTGCAGGGAATTTAAAGCTCTTTCCAGGAAATGGAACTGATACATGACACTGCTAAAGTGGTGAAGAACCGGAGACAAGTTCACTCATAGGCCTAGGAAAACTGTTGTTGAAAATAAAATCTATCAGACTATATGTTCTTTATTATTTAAAAAAAAAAAAAAGACACATTTGTCTCTGTGTTTCAATCTGGCAGATAAATGGTGACTGATGTCCCCCTCAGTGGAGAAGGTACCAGCAAGCTCCGACCATTATCATGAGTGGAAGATCTTTGGTCATCCCACTAAAAGGATAAATGACTCCTCACTAAAATACCACTAATTATATTCCTGATGCTCAAATAAAATCGCTTGCCCTGTGAAACAGGCAAAGATTTTCTGCCATTTTGTGAGCATTTGAGCTGTGTAATAGCAATAAAATCAGGACTGCAGTTTGCAAGGTACGTCTTAGTACCTAATGGATTCCATACATCATAGTTACCATTTCAATGGTGATAGGAATGTAGAGTAAACATCCCTCTCTCTGTTCAATTAGTCTAAACAGAATTGTTTCCAGAAAGTGAACACATTTTTGTACAGCTGTCTCACCCTGTGTCAAAAGCAAAGGCACAAGCAAAATCTATAATGATGGACTTGACACTGTCTCAGCTGTGACCTTTTTAACCTTTTAATTTGGTGTGTGTGTGTGTGTATGAGTGGCAGGGGATTTAGAACAAAGACATTTGTATTTAAAGCAAGTAGTAAAAGTAATCTAAGCATAGAACCTGAGCAAAGATCTTGTCCAACTAACTGGATAATGTTCATAGCAAAATTCATTAGGGGCAGGAGACATGGTTCAGCAGTTGACACTTGCTGTTCTTTGAGAGAACCCAGGTTCAATTCCTAGTACCGTCACTGTGCAGCTCACAAGATCCAAAGGTCTCTTCTGGCCTCCATGGACACCTGTACACTTGCGACAGACAAACATACATATACATAAATAATAATGGAAATAATCTTAAAAAATAAACTGCAACCTTATTTCCCTGAAATTAATAAAATCACACACGAAGTCCAAGCTGTTGACTTTAGAAATCTTTGTGGCAGAATAGAACCATTTTTCTAGATGTCACATCTATTACCTGCAATTCTTTGTTCCATAAGACTTTGGATTGGTTCACCCCTTTCAGTAGAATACTGTATGGCCGTTTGCCTGGTACTCTTCCTTGCGGAGGAATTTTAATCCAGAAACATGGCTGCTCTGATCACATCCAAAGACCTTCAAGGTCTGTGTGATCCAGCTGGAATGTAGGCAGGCCCTTAGTACACACCTTTAATCCTAAACAATGAAGGTAAAGTTAGTTTGTGGAAGGAAGCACCAGTATTTGAAAGCGATGTCTAATTGAGTGACAGACAAAGTGAAGAAATCAGAGAAAGGTTTGACAGAATGAGTCAGAGATCTGACATGCCGGACCTTTACAAGGACAGAAAGGAGAAGCTACTAGAGAAAGCAGCAGAGTTCAGTAGAGGAGAGTTCAGTTCAATCCACTTGGTGAGTTGGGAGTCATTTGAGAGTCAGTGCAGTAGAGTTGAATTCAGTACAGTAAGTACAGCACAGTACAGCACAGTACAGGCAGCTCGGTGCAGTTCAGTTGAGTGCAGTTGCGTTCAGTGGAGTGTTGTGGACATTTTCATTTATGATACGTAAACATGTTTTTGTTTTAATCTCAGGTGCGGAATATGGGACTGATTCAAGTTGTCCACAGGAACAAACTATTTACCTCCTGTGCTCTCTGAGAGGGGCTCTTAGCCAGCTGCAGTTAGTTGAGTTCTGAGGACTTTGAGGGCCGTAAATATGATAGCCCAGAGGAAGAAGGTGCATGGGCTTAGGAGAGGCACAGGAGGACTGCTTGCGACACCTATGTCCCATTTCCCTTCCAACCTTTTTTTCCTACCTGGGGTTGGAGGGGTTGGAAGGGAGGTATAAATTTTACGGAACCCCCAAATAAAGTAGCATTTGAAAAACTAGCATCTACAGTTGAGTTTGTGGAATTTGATGGCGTTCAGAAGCAGAGCGATTCAGGGGAAACTGAGAGAAGCCCATTTGAATCAGGCAGGTTAGAGAGTAGTTTTGAGCCAGAACAACTGAGTTGAACCAGCCAGCAAGAGTTCAGAAGAGGCTTAGAAAGGGTGAGCTTACTCTGCAGTGAGCCTCAGAGACGGCAACTACATCAGGTGAATAAAAGATGCATTTACACTTCTGACACCTGTTCTTTTGATCCAGTGTTGCCAAGGCCCATGCCCAGCAGCCACTCATTTATACAGATGTGATTTCATGCCTTTCACTTTAGAATTTGCAGGAGAGACAACCCTTGTGCAACCTCAAAGGGAACCCAAGTACAATTTGTCCTTCTATCATTTTTATCTGTCCCATTTTCTTTCTACATTTATCCAAAATACCATTTATTCACATGAATGTTACTAGTGTCACTTCCATGACTACTCTTCCTCTAAGCAGAGGTCTACTAGAGGACAGAAGCTGTCTACAGTTCATTTCCACCTTTCCAGCACATCTCATGATCTTTATTCAACTCTGTACCTAGTAGGGAGATCTGCTCTTCGAAAAGGGAAGGAATATGTTTCTATTATCTGGATCAACCCAGGAAGCAGCATAGCAGATGATACCAGGACCATTTTTCATTCCAACCTCACATAAAGTTAAAGAGCCTAACTGCAGTCTTGTTATCTGCTTTCCAATGTGTAACACATCTTTCAGTCGTGAGAGACAAGGCAGTTTATTGCCAGGTAGACTAATAAATCAAGATGAGTTGCCACAGATAGCCCAGAGAAAGCAAAGGACTAAGATCTAGCCAGGGAGGAGACAGAGTGACAAAGGTACATGAGTAAAAGGCCGCTGTGGAAATTATCAAGCCAAGATTAGACAGAATGCATGTGTTTATTTCATGAGGATCTGGGCTTAAACCTTCAGCAGGATGTGTGTGTCGCCAAATATTTCAAGCTTCCCAGACGGACATTCTAGTTCTCACACCTTATTCTTTTTAAAGAAACAGGTCTTTAGCTATTTTAGAACCTAGATTTTCAAATAAAACACACTTTTTTTTTGAGGTGTATCTGAAGGAAAAGGATGTGAGTATAGAATGTTTACATTCATATGCTAAAAACATACTATCAGATACCCTTGAAACATTAAGTCCAGCTATGTGGTTTAAGTTAAAAAGGAGGGTGATAAAGTGAAAATCTGAAGCCAGATTCAAAGTTCTTTATAAATTTTAAGACACATCAAATCGAGCCTTTGTATGGACAGGACTTGGGTGTCTAGGTAGGCTATATGCCTGGAAAGATGAGTTTTCACTGCCTTAAAAAAATTAGGCATGAGTAGAATGAAAAATAAAAATGTACACAAAAGCTCAAGAATATTGCCCTTACAGAATTCATCCTACTCTCTGACTATGTAGAATTCACATTTGGAGTTTAAATGAATGGGTTCAAATTCTGTCTCTTATCATCTAATAGCTATTTGAACTTGGGAATTCACCTAGCCTCTGTTTTGTAGAATGGTTAACAATAACAGGATCTGCCTGATAGGACTTGGGGAGGATTAAAGATAGTTAAGACAAGCAAAGCATTCAAGGAGTTCCTGACACACACTCGGGATATTTTGAACATTAACTGTTCTTTGTTGTTCCTAATTACGAGAAGAATAGCTCACCTTCTATGTGACTCGCCTGCCATTTCACAGCTAGTGTGTATCACAGGATGAATGTCTCTGACTATAGCCCTTTCCATAACACTGATATCATATAGTGGCTCACAGTCAGGCTCGTTCTTTCACCACAGGACTCTAGGAGAAGGAAGCCCTCAATAGAACATTTGAACTGAGACTCTGGGGCCTACCACTTGGCTATATTCAAGTCCTCACTCATGCTGTCTGTCAACATGTGTCTATGAGTTTCGGTCTTGTGCAGGACCCTTCACCATTCTTCAAGGTTAAGTGGCATACTGATAAGCTATGCACAATCTTAGGTGAATAGATATTGCATTATCTGCACTAAAACGCTATGTGAGTCAGGCTACTAAGGGGTCTAGATACCGAAGGGCAGAAAAGCAGCATTTGACTGGACTAATCATGGGCCTCAATCATACAGGAAGGGCACACGGGCTGGGCCTCTCTGGTAGGACAGACATAGCTGAAGTACAAAATATCTCTATGGGAGAGCACTCTAATGGCAATGTGGACACAAGTGAGCTGTACAAAATGACACTTCATAATTAGAGCACAAATACAGTTAAAGCTCTGTCTGAACCTAATAAACTGCATTCCAAATTATAGTAAAAATGTAATCAATTATTTGAGAAAATTTGTCTGTTCTAGACAAGACCTAAAGCAGCACCCAATACCATATAAATTAAATCAAGGCCACTTGCTTAATGATTTCAATAAGGAAAACTGACTGGATTCAAGTTGCTGAGACTAAATAAAAGTAAAGACTGAACTGGGATCAGAAGTTGATGGCTATGAAATGAAGAGTAAGGTTTTGCTTTGTTTATAGCAAAGAGAAAATTATGGGCACCATATAAGTAAAAGTAGAGAGGACATTTAAGACAACCGTGAGACAGCTCTTGGGCTATAGGGTTGAAAATGGGATGAATTGAAGGTATGAGAGATGAAAGAAATCCAGACAGTGAGTAAAATATTTTTATGACAAGATTGTGGAAGAAGAAATGGAAAGAAAAAAATGGGAGGGAGAAGAGTAAAAATACCAGTGAAAATGGTTTAATTCAAACAGTAACAAATATCTGTGTGGAGTAACTGGGGTTAACTTGGTTGTTTTTCATTTTCTTTCATTTAATAGTCTCACAGTGCTGGCATCACCAGTGGTAAGCTCACCCACGCCATCACCATTTCCCCCTCCTGTATGCACAGGCCAGCATGGAGGGAGACAGGACCCTCTCTACACAGATGCAGCAGTGAAAGATTGACTTGGGAAGAAATGCTGCTGTGTGTTTGCCATAAACTGGGAGAAATTCCCTACTCAGGACATGGACTAGAGAAAAAATTCGGTTTGGCACTCTGTAACTATAAAGAACCATTCAACTGAGAATGCCTGAATATAGTCAACTTTCATTTAGCTACACCAATCAACCATCCACATTGTATAAAAAGAAAGTGAATCGGAATAGCAGGAAATCACCTTACATTAATATGTGATTTTGATTATGTCAGAGGCAATCCCTCTTCCCATTACTATGGAGCCCACTTGGACACTGAACTGCTGTGGGCTACATCTGTGCAGGTGTTCTAGGTTATCTCCATGCATGGTACTTGGTTGGAGTATGAGTCTCTGGGAAGACCCCTGTGTTCAAATTTTCTGGTTCTGTTGCTCTTCTTGTGGAGTTCCTGTTCTCTCCAGATCTTACTATTTACCACTTCTTACCAGGCCACAGAAGATGACAATGCAGCCACTCCTGATGAGATCTGATAGACTAAGATCAGAAGGAAGGAGAGGAGGACCCCCCCTATCAGTGGACTTGGGAGGGGCATGCATGAAGAAGGGGGAAGGAAGGTGGGTTCTGGAGGGGAGGAGAGTGGGGCTTATGGGAGGAGACAAAGTGAATAAAGTGTAATTAATAAAAAAAAAGAATCATTAAAAAATGTGATTTTGAAACCACTGAATGCATTTAAAGATAAAGTCAACCTATAGGCCTAGGCATGCCTCACTTTCTCAATTGAAAGATTCTTAGGACCTAAGACTGAATAAATATGTAAATTCTAAATATATGTAAAATTGGAAACATGTTGACTAAATTGCCAAAAGGTTACTATTAAATTATAAACATATAAATTCAGTATTTTATTTATAGAACAATGCCCCACATCTGAAATATGTGATTTATATGATAGAAATATATTTTATCAACTCTGTGTTTATTATCAGTGGCCTCATGACCTTTTAAGCCATCTTCTCAATATCTTTAGAGAATAGCGTTAAAGTCTTCTGAATTAATGTCATATGGGATGAGAAGATGGGAATTTCACTGTAATTGTATGACTTATGCTATTTTCACAATTGTCTGGAAAGTGTATAAATGTATGCTATTTATTTTGTGGAAGTGATCTTACATGGCTCTGAGTCTGACAAAGAATGACTACATATCTACAGCTTTTTTTAAAAAAATGATTTTATCTTTGTTAATTGTTTTTTTTTAAATTAACACTGATCATGGTTATCCCACACTATTGTTTGAAAACAAATAATTGAAAGTCCATACATTCTATGACAGATGATAGAATAATCCAATTTATATGATCCTCATTGAGTTTTTCAATAGTGAAAGGGCTTGTATTTTGAGATAAATTATAATTAAACACTGTTGTCTAAATTCTGAAAACTTGCTTTTCAAGCTAAATAATTAAACAGAAACATGGCACTGTTTACTGCTTTCAGGGGCTTGGCTCTTCTTTGACAGCTATCTTTCTATTTTGGCTAAGATAAAGAGTCATCCCCCTACAGATTTGTATACCAAAGTACAAAGTGAAAATTTAAGAACTCCTATCACAACATCATTAAGAATTTCAGGATGAAAACAACAGAGCATGGAACGTTATGAGAGGCACCCCTGAGCAAGAGGCATGTCCAGAAGTACCAGCTACCACCCTATGAGGCCAGCCTGACAGCAAGAAAGGCTCTTCTGACTGAAATGGCTTGAAGCAAAGAAGGTTGTTAGTCTTGGTCAGTTTTTATGGGTTGCAGACACACAAAGGAACTTTACAGGTCTTCAGGGCTTGAAACAGGACACTCACCTGAAATTTCCATAATTGATGTTACATATTTTAGAACATCATTTGCTTCATTGATGTTAATAAGCTATTGTTGGATGAGAGAGAAACAAGAGGGAGGGAGGGAGATAGAGGAGGTAGGCTGAGAATAGATGATCACACTGCCAATCGTTTCAAATTTCAAAGTTGAAGGGTGACTAGAAATTCTTATTGAGATTATTTGGATAAAATAGTGAAGGCCTAGTGTTTTGTTGTTGTTGTGTTTTTGCTTTTTCTATATAAAGTGCAAACCTGGACAGTGTTTGTTTGTTCAAATGCTGGAGAAGCTTTATCTTCAGTTACTTGCCAACAATCATGTGTTCCTTTACAAGAAACTTTTAATTTGCTATGACCAACATTCCCATTACAAAATTGAGCCTTTAAATTCTAGAGGGCTTTTATAGTGGAAAAAAAAAAAAAAGAAGAAGGCAATGTTATGGTTTCTGAAGAACAGCCCTAGCAGACTGAAGAAGGAACAGTAACACCTGGTTAACCAGAACTAAGAAGCCTTGACTTCAGACATGAAAGATGAAAACAGAGCTGAGAGTGAATGTGGGAACCTAATTCCTCGCATTAGTTTTGTGCAACTTTAAATTTACACGACTTAAAAATTAGAGAGTTTTAAAAGGCAGCAGAGTGTGTAAGTTAGTCATTTTTACAATTATTTGGGTAAGTGTCTTTTCATGTGTATTATTGCTAGGGGCACACATATGGAATCAGTTCTTTCCTTCAACAAGTGGATCCCAGAGCTGGAACTCATGCTGTTGGGCTTGGTAGTGAGTACCTATCTCTGATAAACAATTTTCTTGACCCTAGATTAAATGTTTTTGCCCAAGCCTTAAAACATTCTATTCTGCTAAAACAAAATGCATTGAAGGAGCACACTGGAAGGAGCATTTTGTCAAAACACTGCATTTTCCTCATTGTCATCATGGGTCAGTAGCTCACTATGAAAAATAAGGCAATCTGGAAAGAGTTGATTTAACCATTAGAATCAAAGACTGTCCACATTTGACAGCATGAGATCTTGTGCAATTGTAAGCACATTGATTGCATGTACAATATTAATTAAAAGGTAGGTCAAAATTCAATAGTACAAATATAAACATTTGGATCAGAAATGTGGCAATATTCTCTAACAATGACTGTTCTCTACAATGTCCCCTTTTCAGGAACAGTACTCAATACATGAAACAGTCTGTTGGTGCAGAAAACAATAAGAAAGTGCAGGCTCCAGGGCCACCTAAATCCACATTCTGAGTCCAGGCTCAGTCTTTTTCTGTGCTATCCCTCTTTCCCTTCTTTGCAAAATAATGGTGATGCATGACCTCTGTCAGAACTAGAGATAACATACTATGTTCATCGATTCCAAATACAGAATTGCTTTTCTAACTTAACAAGTGGTCATGTGGGTCTCTTAGTATTTCTATTGCTGGGAAGAGACATCATGACCAAGGCAACTCTTACAAAGAACATTTAGTTTTGGCTGGCTTACAATTTCAGAGATTTAGTCCATTATCATCATGGTGGGAAGCTTCGTGGCATGTGGCATGCAGGTAGACATGGTTCTGGATCCAGATGGAGCTGTGAGTTCTACAACTTGGTTCACAGGCAGCAGAAAGAGCTTGTGAGCCACACTGTTCACGGCCCTCCACCACAGAGACAAACTTCCTCTAACCAGACCACACCTACTCCAAAAAGGCCACACCTCCTATAGTGCCACTCCCTATGTGCCAAGTATTCAAACACCTGAGTCTATGGGGGACATGCCTACTCAAACCACCATAGCTGGATTCAATAAAACGTTATGGAAATTATTCCTGACACAAAGAAGCATTCACACAATGTGGCTTTGTTATTTTTGCACCATCCTCATCTGGTAGCCCTGTGTATTTCAAATACGTCCCATTCAAGGAAGAGTTTCGAATGTGCAAATATCAGGATTCGGTCCTCACCTGAATTCTAGCATGCAGAATGATGTGAGATTTTTTTCCTGCTCCCTGGCTTTCTGGAAGGGAGAGTGGTGAGAAGCACTTCTCTGCTTGAGTGTGTGAACACTGCATACAAGTACAGGGTGTGCTTCTAGCAGGGCCAAGAAAATGCTGAAAAATATATTCTCTTTGAAAACCACAGACTTGGATTTACAAGTACGTAATCCATCGTTTGATTTGTAAATTCCCTTGAATTTTTCTTTCTGAACCTCTACTTTCAGTTTCTCGCTTGTAGAATGGCAATACGAAGAAACACAACGTAAAATAAGCTGATTCCAAACTCGCCCTGCCCCTCACTAACTGAAGGACTTGGAAGAGCAATCCCTGCAACCTTGCCTGGGGAGCTCCATAGATCTGACCCTGGAGGCAGGGGTGCAGGAAGGGAGGGGCTGCCCTCAAGAGAGTGAACACTGGAAAAAGCTAGAACTGCTCCTTGTCTGCCCTGGGGTGTCATGGGCGAGGGAGAGATACCCTCCCCTCCCCTTACTCAAGGCAGTGGGAGAGATGGCCCCAAGGTCATGAGAACAGAAGGGCTGTCCCTCCTCCTCAACGGGTGCAGCACTTGAGAAAGAGGGCCCTGCACCCAAGCCTGGGCAGCACAGTAGAGGTGGCCCTGGGGCAGAGGCTCAGATGACCCAGCTCCAAGGACATGAAAGAGGAGAGCTGACCCTACCCCTTGCCAGCTATGGCATTGGGTTAGCTAGCCTGGGCTGTGTTGGAGAGCTCACCCTGGTGGTGTGGGCACAGGAAAACTGGTGGTTGACCAACCCAGTTACCTCCCAGGCCCAGATACAAGGCTTTGAGTTGGCTCACCCCAACATCTATCCCATCTATTATCTTCTGGAAGTGAGTGAAAGGCCCCATCCCACAGATCCAAAGCTGTAAGATCTCCATGGCACAGGACAACAGGGTATCTGAGAGGAGTCCCCATGAGGATCCAGTATACACAGTTTAGAGGAAGTCAGAGGCCTTGAATCAGAATGACTCATTGCAGTGAACATTTGCAAGTAAAGCTGTGTGGACAAAAGGGTGTACTGTGACATGCTACAGTTTCACTGACAAGATAGTTTTTGTTCTGTTGTTTGTTGTTTTATTTCATTTTTTAATTCTATTGTATTTTATTTTGTGGGATAAGTTGCAAGGGCAGAGGGAGGATGTGAAGGGACTGGGAGGTGAGTGGGATTGAGGTGCATGATGTGAAATTCACAAAGAATCAACAAAAAGTTAAAATAATTATATACTCAATTTCATTTTTATCTTTTTCTAGTATAGGAATATAAATACTTATATATAGACTATAATTCAATATTCATTCTCGAGTATAGATACTTGCCGTAGCAGAAGCTCCTGTGAGGTTCTTCCCCATGAGCTTATCCTTCCCAGAATTCCATTGTTCTGAATAATCACTTTATTGCCAGTGTTTCTACTTCTAAACAATATAAGTTAGCTTATTGTGATTAATGCAATCTGTGTCCTTATATTTCAAATCCCAAAGCTACAGAAAAGTAGCCAGACAGTACAATGAACTTTTGTACACTCTTTCGCTAGACTCCCAATTTAGAGCTTTTCTGTATTTTCTTTGAGTCTCGATCTTTGTGTATGTATACATGACATGTATGTACATATACATATGTGTGTATCTATATTTGTGGAATTTGAAATGAATGTGAAACCCTGGGAAAATAAGTTGATTCGCTTGTCAGAAGTATATATGCCTCTATAATGGAATATGGATGTTTATAACCTCCATAGTGTATTATGTGATCGATCGTATACACATACGCAAGAGCACATGTGTTTTCATGGGCACTGTGCATACACCAAGCACTCCTCCAGGGTCTCTCTTCCCAGAGGGTGGATTTCATATTCTTGGCTTTGTGTCCATCCCTTGCCTTGCTCTGTCACCATTTTCTCATCAGTAAAGTCAAGAGAAATAATTTCTTGTCTCAGAACTGTTCTAAGTGTTAAACGAGCTAGTAGTCATAAGTGCTTGTCAGAGAAAGGGTTGACTTTATGGTTACTTGTTATCATATGCCACTGCACAGTGTTAATGACACGTGGTCTGGATTGATTAATGAGCTAAAATTCCAGGTTTCCAACCTATGAGCAGAGGGACCACTTATACAGAAGTAATACCGATGTCATGTTAGCTATGAGAACCACATGCTATTCTGTTAGTCAGCAGTATCTTGGACACTGTAAATCCTGCAGAACCAGTTGCCAAGCCAAATTAGTAAAACTGCGCTTCAGTTTATATGAAGTCCTAACAAAGGATTTTCAGTGTTTGTCAAGCCAACATGGCACCACCATCTACAGATGGGTTGGACCAAATTCACAGCCATCCTGAGACCCATAGGTGTCTACCTCTGTGCCTAGATGAGGAAAAACATGTTTCTGATGTTGGAAAAGATGGGGAGAATTTGTTCAAAGAGAGGAGGACAATTTGGGGGATAAGAGCAGTTTCCTGCATCATGATGAGAACGGTGTTTCCCCACACTCACACACTTAGAAATGGCTGCAGTTTTATATGTGTGTTATTCTTCAGCAAAGGTGAGCAAAAGTTACTGATGACAGCATGAGTTCATGCAGAACTTAGGCTAAATGTCTGAAATTTCAGGAGAAGCCAACAGAATATTGCACAGGATGTATTGAAGGGTCATACTTTAGGTACAGTTTTGAGCATGCTGCTAAGAGCTGCCTTTAAATCTCATGCAGCTGAGTTTTTCATGGAAAGTCGTAGGCATGTGGTAAAGGAATAAACGCTTAGCATAGAACAGAGAAAGCAAATGAAAAATGTGCCCTCAGCTTACCACATATTTCTCCCGGATGTTACATTCCCCTTTTGTGAATTATGAAAACTCCTGTGGCCATGGGCCTCAGAAATTCTCTGGATCTGTGACTTAGAAATACCAGGGTAATTAGCTGGAGACAGATCTCGAGGGCTTTCTTTTCTTACTAATACAAATCAATCTAAAAGAAAGAAAAAAATGAGTAAATTTTTGAATCATCATGTAGAAAAAATCTATAATGTTAAAAGCTTTATTTGTAAATTGGTGCTTTTTAAGTTATTTCTTAAAACTGCTATTGTCTGTGAATATGATGTCTGATTCACAGAGGTTTAATTTGCTTTGGGGGTCTTAAAAAAATAAACTGCACAGCAGTACCATTAGATTCCTCAAATTCCATTTGATGTAACACTCATTATCAAAAGGTTAATGCCAGAAATAAAGCAAGCCTCACATGCCATTACTGTGTGTTTGAGTGATGAGAGGTGAGCTAGCATTCTTGCTGAAGACAACTTTGGTCTGAAAACTGTTAGAAAAAGCACACTGCTCTTTATCAACCTTTTCTGTTATCATTTTACTTTGCTATTGCACAGAGTATGTTTATACATATGCAAAACAACAATGAATTTTCTAAAATCTGCTCCTGGTATGTAGAGACAGGTTGTTTTGTTGGGTTTAAATCCATAGCTGCTTTTCTCCACGAGAACTTAAAAGCTTTTGTTCACCTCTGCTTACAAAGGAGCCTCTTTAAAATCATGTAGCACAGGTTTTTGCACATGTATTTGAGACAATTATGAAAAACAAGTCCCTTGGTATGACATTACAATGTGTCTTACTATTGTGTAAGATAAACAGCAATGTTAGAAGGGTGGGGAATTGTGTCTGAGATGATAAGGACATAGTACACCCTTTTTCCTCCCTAATCTTTCCCATTACCTCATTAATATTTGTTTAGATAACCAGGCAGAACCCTGTGCAGCATCTGTTTGTTGAGCAGGGCTGTCAATGAATCACAATCAGCTACAGATAGATGCAGCAAAGAAAATGATGAGATGATAGCTTCTAAAGCTCCCATGCTTTGCTGTTGTTGTTTTCTAGCAATAAGTATGCTTTTAGAAAATAAAAATGATAAAAATGAAAGAAATATTAAAAATGAGTCACACTGTCGTCTCCCGGGTGTGCGTGTCACAGCCTCTGAAAACGGGAGCATCATTTTGATCCTGGATAGAGAAACAACTGCTTACATGATCAATAAAAGAACATTACCTTAAATCATAGCTTGAATTCCCAATATCATACATAAAATCAATAAAACACACAAAGAACGGAGCTGAAAATTTCCGCTAAAACGCCGCCTGCTGCTTTGGAAAATAATATTTAGTAGGTTGGGTTTTTGTTGTTGTTGTTTTACTAATTATGATCTCAGTGGCAGTTTATTCTGCAGTAAATCTGCTGGTGTGAGATTAAACCTGTTATTGAACAGAGTTTTGAATCTACTGCGAGGCACCCATCACTGCTGGAGAGTGAACATTGCTGTTATCTCATTTAAAAGTTGGCCAGCAAAGCAGCCCATTTGTTTAAAATGCAATTAAGCTGGTGTCTTGAAGAGAAATTAGCAAGGAGTAGTTCATTTTGGAGGCATAAGAGGTCTGTTCGTAGACACATTAATCCTGCGATTTGGGACGCTGCTGCAGTTTGGGACTGTCTTTTGAAAGGCTGTTCTGGAACATGCAAGCACAAAAGGGGAAAGCTGGGTAAGGAGAGGGGTCCGGTCTGGTTTTGATCAAGAGGAATCCTGTCCACCTGCCTACAGCTTAGAGCGTTAGTGCAGCCTTCAGTTCTCCGAGAACCAGTGAAAGCCATTAGCAAGTGAATTTAAGGACGGCAGCTGTGGAGCTGAATCCAAAGGTTAGCCGTTTGTCACGTAACTGTACCTACCGCACAACCTGCTTTTACAAGAAAATATGTAGCAATTTTATTGCTAGGTAATTGTTTTAAAAACGCTTAGTACTGAAACAGTTTTAATTTCACGATGCACTGATTACTATGAAAACAATGGGTGAATATTTCTCATGGAATTTCCCAGAGCGTCAGTTACATGATGCATGAAAAGATTGTTTTTTTCCTCTAATGAAAGTGTATTTCTAGGTCTCATTTATGAACACTACTTCTAATTCCATACACACACACACACACACACACACACACACACACACACACAATGTTTATGAATATATCCCAAATACAGCATTTTTCAAAAACAAAGATTGTATTTTGCAAAAAGCAAAAGGAAGCGTCATAATGTAAAACATATCCTCAGGTCTGAACAGCAATAAACTCCACTATAAGACTGCAAAGGGAAGCAGAGGTTGCAGAAAATGACCTACGTGCTGCCAGCAAGAAACAATTGAAATTATGGTAATTGTTCGGGGAAGCAGCGGATTTCTTTTTGATGTCCCTCATACCAGGTGTGCATCCTCAGTTTTGTCTGGCTTTTCCTGAAGCAACTGTCCTTGTGAAAATTGGTGTGCTGTAAAAATTAAGCACGTCCCATTTCTCCCTTTCCCTATCATGGTCTGTCCTCCCAAAGGCGATAGAATGAAGGGCTCATTTGAAGGCTTCCATCCTACATGCAGAGGAAACCTGGCTCTAACATGGCTGCATTGCAGAGCCCTGGCTTGACACAGCAGTGCATTGCTTGTTGCTTAACTCTTTAAGCGCCTGGATCATTATTTTATATTGTTTTTTTTTTGGGGGGGGGCATTCTGTTTTTGAAAAAATCCACCTCCTTGCCAGCTTATCATTCTCACAACCACTTAACTAGTTCAATTTTGCTCCTTCTACTGAATCATGATTATCATCATCAACTTTAGTTTTTGTTTTGTTTTGTTTTCTCAGTTGAAACACACACACACACACACACACACACACACACACACACACACAAAGCAGAAACAGTTTGCATTTCCAAGGGGCGAGGTAGAAGTGCTCCAGGCAAATTTAATAAAATCCTATTCCAGAGGCCAACTTTATAACCACTTCAACAATAGTTTATTCAAATTATCAACAAACCAGTCTAAGCTCCTTGAAGGCAGGAATGCGTGGTATCCATCTTTGTCAGTTTCACTCTAGCCAGGACTCCTAGACCGTGTGCAACACCAAGAGTGATGGTTTTAAACTGCACAGGAGCCGGCTCCTCAACATTCTCCATCCATGTCCAGTTCTAACTAATGACGACCTCTAATCTCCACCATGCTCTTCAATTCTGTCCCCCAAAATGTCCTTGTGTGCTTTCAACACAGCTTATGAAGTCCCTGTCCCCAGGCTGTCACTAGGCAGCCCCTCACTCATCTCTTTAATATCATGATGAGAGAGAGGCTTTGCGGTCCCTTTCCCCCTTGGTTTGCATCTCACTATGATGGAAACTGTATGCGTGCTTCTGCAAGGAAGGATTTTTTTTTTCTCCTTAATTCAAATTATCTTGGATAGTAAATCTTCTGCAGTATGGAAAAATATTTTTTTAAAAAACTGTTTATTTCTTTTGAGTGTGAGTTTGGATTTTTTTCCTTATTTTTATTAAAAAAAAAATAACAACAATAAAACCAGAGCAGGAGAAATGCCTCAGTGGTTAACAACGCTTGTTACTCTTCCAGTGGACCCTGGCTCAGTTCTCACGCCCAAGTATTGGCTCACAATTATCTTTAACTACAGTTACCCGGGAATCCAATGCTCTTCTCCAGACTTCACATGCATGTCACACACATGATGCACAGTCATACATGCTGATCAAATATCCGTACATGTAAAATAAAAATAAACACGTATCTTTTCTAAAATTACTGGCCAGTTGTTATTCTTTTGTAATTCTTTTCTTTCTCCCTGCTTATCTTCTCCTCCCCTTCTTACCTTCCCTCTTCCCCTCTTTGTCCTTTCTATGCCCTCTCCCCTTTTTTCTCCACCCTCTCCTTCTTCCTCTCTTGTCCTTTCCTTACCCCAACTCTCTTTGTCGCTCTTATGATACATTTCTTATTGAGTCTATAACCATGTTCTTGACAATTCCTGATCTTTACACACTCAGAGTATTAATTCAGGAATATATCTTAAATATTTAAACATTTGTTTTAGTTTCCCTTTTTACTGTTTAAGCAAGCTTGCTTTGAAAGGTTCAAACTTTTCAATTACTACATGGTATATTTTGCATGTCTTCCCATTTCTATTTCTTTTCCCTTAGTTTGTCAAAAATATTCACAAACATTATATCCTATTTCTTTTTGGTTAGAAATTTTATATTTAATTTGTTATTTCATTTGAAGTTCATTTTCATGACTGGCTTGAGATCAAAATCAGAATAAATTTTTATCCAAATAACGAAACAGTTGTCATTCCTCTTATTCATCTTGGACGTATTATGCCTCCTTTGCCAACCACAATTTAGTACTGAGGTCACTCAGGATCCAGCTACTGCGATATCGTAGAGCCTTTGACATGTAGAAAACATGAAGATACGCACTCTAAACATGGGCTTATGTTGTGCTTGCTATAGAATATTGACCTGACCCAAATATGTCTTAGAGCTTTTTGTATTTTGCTAACATTAATTTGATTTTATATACAGTGAAATGAAAATGGGCTACGTCAGGCAATAAGGTACCACAGAACAGTGAGTGGACAGTCAGAAAATGGGAAGTGCATCTAAAAATATGTTAAAAGGCATGCTATTCATCAGTGGTTTGGAATTCTTTTGTTCAGAAATATAATTACCAGATATCCCATAAAATAGGGAGAGCTATTTGTGATGTGTTTAACAAAAACTTGTATCTGAAAGTCAGTTAGATTAAAGTATGATGCTCCAGAGAAAGAGGAAGAAGGGTAGAATGTACATGTCAAGAAAGATGCCTAAATGGAAAAGGTGTGTAATTCTACTGGTCACTGGAGAAGTGCCACTAAATGACACCAGAATGTCAACAACAACAACAAAATGAAAGGCAAATGTGTTTGGAGCTGAGGAGGGTATTAAGAATCTTCAAATCTCACGTATGTAGCAGATGAACAGCTCAGTCTTCATGTGAATCCCCCAATAACTAGATTGGGGGCTCTCTCTGACTCTGATGCCTGCTTTTGGATCTGCTTCCCTTAACTGGGCTCCCTTGTCTGGCCTCAGTGAGAGAGTATGTGCCTAGTTCTGAGGAGACTTAATATGCCAGGGTGGGTTGTTACCCGTGGGGGAACGTCCCCTTTCTCTGAGGAGAAGAGGGGAGAATGGTGGGAGGAGAACAGGATGGCAGAACTGGAAGGAGAGGAGGGGGCTGCAATCAGGATGTAACGTGAATCAATAAATAAATTTTAAAAATGAATCTGCAAATCTAATCGCCTGCTGAGGAATATAGACTAGTGTAATCATTTGGAAGCTGAATGGAAACATCTACTGCCTTGCGCAACACAAAATTTTTCCTAGGACCCAGAAATTATACTCCTTAGCAAATACTCAAAAGACAGGCATTTTCTTCATCACCAAACATCACATGCTAGAATAGTCACAGGTTTATTAGCCTTACATTAAAAGCAGCCCAGATGTCTATCAGCATTCCAATGACAAACTCATCACAGAATGGTCAAGGGATAGAGTAGCAATAGTCATATTTCTAAAAGTTAAGAACAGTTAAAATCACTTGGATGGGTATAGTGCTGTAGTTGCTTTCATGGCTGGAACCTCTACAACGAAAGAGGGGTTACAAAGAGAGAGGCATAGCAAATCTATCTACATGACATGGAAGCCTTCAGATATTAAGTCACAAAGGCCTGAGGGAAGCTTTCTATGTTTGTGTTTAAATTCAGTGACACCTGGCAGCTAAGTAGAAATGTGTTAGGACAAAGGGTCTGACAGGAATGATGGAGGAAGGAAGGAATCCCATAGAAGCCTAAGGACACTCTAAGATTTTGTGTAGCATCCTTCCTCTACGCAAGGTGCAAGCTCTCTCTGGAAGGAGGATATCATGACCTTCAATCAGACAAAATAAGTCCAGAAATTTTGTCATGGCCAACTAATACATAGAAAGATAGAGGAAATAGGGTAATATCCCTAATTTCTATCATCCACAGAAGAGAAGGAGAAATTCTGGTTTTTCTGGAATGCAGAGGTAGAATGTAAAAGACCAAAGATAGACCTCAAGGTCCTTCAAATGCCCTGAAGCTGAAAACACCCCTTTCAAGTCTCAACCTGTCAACATGCGGTTTGACATGTTTAAATATGGGCCACAGATTTTGATTCTGAAAGGCAAACATTTGCTTAAGAATTTGAATTTCTAGCAACTTCCTACGATGCTGATGATTTGGAGATGTTATGAAACTCTTTGGACACCCACAATGAGCACATATATTAAAATCTGCACTCACACACATATCTGACTATCTTAGTTTGCTTTCTCTTGCTATATCATGACCATAAGCAACTTGGAGAGGGAAGAACTTATTTGATTTACATATTCCCATCACATTCCATCATGAAGGGAAGTCAAAGAACGAAGCTGCAGATAGGAACTGAATCAGAGACTATGGAGGGATGCTGCTTACTATTTTGCTCCTCTTAGCCTTTTCAATTTGCTTTCTTATGTATCTCTGGACCACCCACCCAGGAACACTGCCAACACTTCCACATAAATCATCAGTCAAGAAACTGCCCCACAGACTAGCCTACAGGCTAATTTGATGGGGACATTGAATTAAGATACCCCTTTCTCAGATGACCATAGCTTATGTCAAGTTGACAAGAAATTAATCTTAGAAACTTGATGCTGAAAGGAAGCCAGACTTTGACGTAATGGGGAAAGGCATGCAAAGCCATCTTCTTGGTGTTACAAGTCATACTAATGGCTTTGCATTAAAATGCTGTGGAAGGGAAAATGAGTCCATCATAAATGATAACTGCCATGTATATATATATATACATATGTATATATACATATGTATATATATATATATATATATATATATATATATATATATATATAATATGCATACATGTGGACATAGCATACACAAGACCTGAGCAACTAAAGCCAGAAACATTTTTAACATGGAAAGGGGAGGTGGGCACAATCTCTCACCACTAGCTAAGGAGATATTGGCAACTGATTGCTGCAGGGAGAGAATTGGTTTTCTTTAAAACTATGGTCTATTATATGTTGACTGATAAAGACCACAGAGTCCATGGGTATCACAAATTAGACTTTATGGGTTTAAAAAAACAAAGAAGAGACAGTTGATTGACTTGGGAAAAAAAAAGAATATAGAAGGTGGGGAATGGGTCAGTATGTTCAAATAATTTTTAAATGATAAAAGAAAATAAAAATTAAATTGAGACAGGAGATGTCTAAACACTAAACATAGGACTAGTGAGGTGATTCATCAAGTGAAGTACCTGCTCCGAAGCCCCATGTCCTTAGTCATGTGACTGACACAGTTATCCTCTGAGCTCCACACCTACACTATAGCATGCATGCACCACCTGTCTGACACACTGAACACACACACACACACACACACACACACACACACGCACACGCACACGCACACAGAAGGGAGAGAGAGAGAGAGATATGTAAAATAAATAAATGAACACTACAACCAGTATCCCCCAGATTAAATCAAGCGGCCATAGTGTTTATGAATTCTAGAGTAGTGTAAGGCTTCATGTAATTAAGTCATAAACCTTCAATCTAGGGTTTCAGCTTTTGGAAATGAGCTGAGGATGGCACTAACAGCTCACTCTTTCTTCTGCAGGTCTGATGACATGAAAGCCTTTCCAACTACTTCCACACAGACAAGGGCAAGGTGGTGTAGAGTCTGCAGCCTCAATACACATAACCTTTCAGCTTTGCAAGCTGCTGCACTGTCAGGACATGCCAGGTGGCAGCCTCCTACAGCAGGGTTAGAAGGGAGAGTATAATTGAAGAGAACTGAGAAGGAAGCAGGAGAGGGGGATGAATTATTCCAAGGGTAAAGAAAGCAAAGAACTCCTTGCTTAGACAGGAGACAGTAAGGTCATTCTCCATCAAGAAAGTGACCACAAAGCTTAACCTTGAAAAGAGAGAGAAAGGGCAGGTTGTTGGCACCCTTGGTGCCTTTTCCCATGACTGGAAATGCCTTCATATTGCTAGAAACTGGATTCCGAATCTGGTTTTTAAAAGGAGTTTCTGTTCCTTTACACTCAGCGGCTGCTATTGTTTGCCTGGCAAGGTCATTCTTCCTCAAAGGCAGGTTAACAAGATCAAAGCGGAACCTTAACAAGGTTAATGTGGCTTTTATCTGAGGAGAGGAAGCCCTTCCCCAAAGACCCTAAGTTCTCTATGTCCCTCTCCCTCAGTGCTCAGGCCTTTTCCCTGGCCTGAAGGTTAACTGCCTCAGGCTCCTGGGATTCAGCACAGTTTTACCTCACCTCAGCCTCCTATGTGTTCCTTTCATTTATTTCTTCAAAGATGGCCTCATCAGACCTAGTAGTTATCACCTATGAAAGGAAAAACTTACCTGTCTGTGTGAAACTTTAAAAACACTGGGGTTGATCCAGAGAGTGGTGGCTCATGCCCTTGGGAAGTAGAGGAGGGGCACTCAGAGTGCAAGGCCAGCTTCCACCACAGAACAAAGTTCAAAGCCAGCCAGATCTTTATGAGACCCTGTCTCAAAATCAACCAAACATTAAAACCAAAAACAAATATGGGAAAGAAGAGTAACATAAATCAGAGAACAATGGGGTAAAAATCTTAACATACAGCCAAGTGTGGTGGCACACACCTCCAAGCCTAGCACTCAGGGAGGCAGAGGCAGGCGGATCTCCATGAGATCAAGCCCCGGCTAGTTTTCAAAGCAAGTCCAGGTCAGCCAAGGCTACACAAAGAAGCCCTGTCTTGAAAAAAACAGAAAACAAAACAACAACAACAAAAAACCTGGTGCAGATCAGTGTCTGTGTGTCACTCTTTGTAATGTTTGGCTGTGAAGCTCTGTATTTGTTCCCATCTTCTATAGGAGAAAGCTTTTCTGCTGAAGGCTAAACAAGGTATTGTTCAGTATTCACCTTGTTCATACTGAACAAACTGAGCCCATGAATATAGTATTTGATTGAGTCTTTTTATCACTCTGTTACTCTCTCTCTCTCTCTCTCTCTCACTCTCTCATAGACCAGTAGTATTTGGTTTTATCTCAGGTCCCTTGGGCTAGCTAATCTCTGATTATTGGTCACCAGGCAATGTTGGGTATGGGCCCCATCCCATGGAGTTGGCATTAAGTCAAATTAATGATTGGTTGCAAGCTTTGTGGACCACTCTGATAAGTGTATTATTTAAGCAAGACACCATTGTAGATCAAAGCAGTTGTGGTTGGATGGATGTTTCTGTGTCTCTTTTGGTAGCATGTAAAATAACTTTCTATACCAAAGACCCAAGACATTGGGGTGAGGACTCTCAGAAAGTACCAGCCCCTCTATGTTCAAGGAGTTGTGTAGGGTTGTCTTCAGCAATTGGCACTTGCTGTCAGTTTGTGGAGAAGAACCCTTTGTCTTGGCAACAGTCTGGGTAGTTTTTAGATTCCCATGGGACTCCTTTGGCCAAAAACTCAATTAAATATAACTCAATCAATGTACGGAAAGCTTCATTTGGTGTCAAGAGAATCATTTGGCAATTAGTTTTAGATCATATTTATAAATGTATGTATTTTATACTATAATAGGTTTCACAGTATCCATCAAATGCCTCTTAATTTTAGCTGTCTCTCCCCATATTCACTCATTCAATCCACTTTCCCTTCCCCCTTCCTACTTGATCCATTGCAGTATCACCCCTCCATCCATCCATAACTATCTATTTTATTTCTGTTTCCTAATAAGATCTGGTCCAGCTAGTCAGTAACTCTATACCTATCTGTTATGGTTCTATGGACTGTGGCTTGGTTATCATTGACTTAAAAGCTGATATCCACATGTAAGCCAATACATACCATATTTGCCTTTCTGGTTTTGGGTTACCTAACTCAGGATGATTTCATCCTAATTGTATTGATTTGCCTGAAATTTTCATGATGCTGTTTTTTTTTTTAAATAGTTGAGTAATAATTAATTGTGTAAATGAACCACATTTTCTTTCGCAATCCTTGTTCACAGATGTCTAGGTTATTTCCAATTCCTGGCTATTATGAATTAAGCAGCAATGAACATGGTTAAGCCACTGTCCTTGTAGTAGCATGGATTATCTTTTGAGTATATGCCCAAGAGTTCTAAACATGGATCTTGAGGGAGACTGATTCCCATCTCCCTGAGGAATTGTAACACTGATTTCCATAATGCCTCTAGAAGTTTGCACCCCCACCAACAGGAATTGTATTCTTATTCCACATCATCACCAGCATGAGTGGTCACTTGTTCTCTTGATCTTAGCCATTCTGACAGGTGGTTTTAGTTTTGATTTGCATTTCCCTGATGGCTAAGGATGTTAAACATTTAAGTGTTTCTCAATTATTTGAGTTTTTTATGTTGAGAATTATGTTTAGATCTATGCTCCAATTTTAATTGGGTTATTGTATTTTTGATGTCTAGTTCTTTGGGTTCCTTATATATTTTGTATATTATCTCGCTATTAGATGTGGAGTTGGTAAACTCCTTTTCCCATTCTGTAGGCTCTTGCTTGGTCTGAATGACAGTGTACTTTGCCTTTCAGAAGCTTCTCAGTTTCATAAGTTCACACTTAGTAAGTCTTCTTAGTGCCTGTGCTAAGTGTGTTCTGTTCAGATAGTCTTTTCCTGTGCAAATGAGTTCAAGACTTTTTCCACTTTCTCTTCTATCAGGTTCAGGGTATCTGGTTTTACGTAGAGGTCTTTGATCCACTTGGACTTGAGTTTTGTGATAATTATGGATCTATTTGCATTCTTCTATATGCAGCCATCTCCATTTGACCAACACCATTTGTCAGAGATGCTGTCTTTTCCCCAGTGTGTTTCTGGTCACTTTGTCAAAAAGCAGGTTCTATTGGCCAATGTGTCTTTTTTGTGCCAATACTACGCAGTTTAAATTACTATAGTTTTATAATACAACTTGAAATTGGGGATTGTAATACCCTTTTTGGGTGTTTTATTATTCAGGATACTTTTAGTTCTTCTGTGGTGAGTGCATGTGTGTGTATGTGTGTGTGTGTCTGTGTGTGTTTCCACATGAAGTTGAAACCTGTCTTCTCAATATCTAAAAAGAACTATATTAGAATTTTGACGGGGATTGCACTGAATCTGTAGATTAAATTTAGGAGGATCACCATTTTTACTACGTTAACCTTACTGATCCATGAGCAAGGAAGATCTTTCCATCTTCTGAAATCTTCAATTTCTTGCTTCAACAACCTTAAGTTTTTAATCACACAAGTCCTTCACTTGCCGGGTTAGAGTTACCCCAAGATATTTTATGTTATTTGAGGCTACTGTGAATGATGCTGCTTCTATGATTTCTTTTTTCAGTCTATCTGTCATTTGTATATAGGAGGGCCACTGATTGTTCAGTTAATCTTGTATCCAGCCACTTTGCTGAAAGTATTTATCAGCTGTAGGATTTCCTAGTGGAATTTTTAGGGTCAATTAGGAATAGTCTCATGTCATCTGAAAATAAAGATATAATCCTCTTGAGCTCCTTCAGCTCACTTACTGCTCTAGGTAATACTATAAGTACTATATTACATAGGTATGGAGAGTCAACAACCTTAACTTGTTCCTAATTTTACTGGAATTGCTCTGAGTTTCTCTCCATTTACTTTGATGTTGGCTATAGACTTGCTGCAAACTTTATTATGTTAAGGTATGTCCTTAGTGTACCTAATATCTCCAGAAATTTTATTATGAAGAGGTGTTGAACATTTTCTGCATCTAATGAGATGATCATGTGGATTTGTCTTTCAGCTTGTTTATATGTTGGATTACACTTATAAATTTATATATGGTGAACCATCCCTTCATCTCTGGGTTGAAGGCTACTTGACCATAGTGGATGACTTTGTTGTTGTTCTTGTTTTTGTTTTGTTTTTCTGCTTTCTTGAATTCAGCTTGCAAATATTTTATTGAGCTCTTCTTATGGAGCTCCTGCCCCTCAGGGTCCTTCTATTCCAGCCTCTTTTCTAAGACTCCCTGTACTCTGCCCAAAGATTGGCTGTGGGTTTTATTATCAGCTTCAATACCCTGCTGGGTGGAGTTTTTCAGAGGACATCTATGGTAGGCTCCCATCCTTTTCCCTCTCTTCAACTGCTTCAGATGTCTATTCTAATCACCCTTCTGAATGAGAATTAAGCACCTTCCTTAGTATCTTCCTTGTTATTTAGCTTTTTTTGGTTTGTGGATTGTAGTGATCCACAGATTATTGTAGTGATTGTAGTTATCCACATGATTATTCTGTATTATATGGCTAATATCTGCTCACAAATGAGTATATACCATGCCTGTCTTTCTGGTTCTGGGTGATCTCACTCAGAATGTTCTTTTGTAGTTCCATCCATTTGCCTGCAAATGTCATGATTTCCTTGTTTTTAATACTATTTAGTACTATTTAACACTACTATTTAGTACTATTTTATTCTGTAAATATACCACAATTTCTGTATCCATTATTTGGTTGAGGGACATTTAAATTGTTTATAGATTCTGATTATTATGAATAAAGCTTCTGTGAACATAGTTGAGCAAATGCCCTTGTATGGTGTAGCCTAGGAGTGGTATAGCTGGGTCTTGAGGTAATGCTATTCCCAATTGTCTGAGAAAGTGCCAGATGGATTTCCAAAGTGATTATACAAGTTTGCACCCCAGCAGCAATGGAGGAGTGTTCCTTTTGCTCCACATCCCCACCAGCATGTGCTATCACTTGAGTTTTTTTTATCTTTGGCATTCTGATGGTATAAGATAGAATCTCAGAGTCCTTTTGATTTTCATTTCCCTGATGACTACGGATGCTGATCATTTCTGCTCCAATGCCTGAGTTTGTTGTTTTCTTTTTTTTTTCCCCCTCTCTTGTTTCCTACTGGTGAAGTTTGCCTCTGTGGTTCCTGTTCCAGTTCCTAAATGTTTCATTTCTAGATTAATGTCAGTTTGAGATTTCTTTATCAATTGTTTCTTCCACTTCCAGGTTTTGAAAGGTTTATTCTTTTCTTTCCTTTGTTTCTTTATGTTTTCATAGACTTCTTTACAGGATTCATTCATTTTTCCCCATAAGAACCTCTGTTGTATCTATAAATACCATTTTAATGTCTTTTTCTTGTGCTTCAGCTATGTTGAAACATTCAGGACTTTCTGTGGTAGGGTCTAGTGGAGACACACTGTCCTGGCTGTTATTGAGTATGTTTTTTCACTGGTGTCTAGGAACTTGAATTTGGATGATTGTAACTCTAGGTGCTGCTATCTGGTCTTTTCTTTGTTTGGTGCATATTTTGTTCCTTGGTTTCTGTTTCCCTCTTTGGTTCTTAAAATAATTTGGTTGCTGTGTGTTGTCTAGTGGGAAATTTATCTGGGTCCTGATAGTTGTGGCCACTTGGGGGTTTTAGGTAACATGTGTTTCTGGAGTATTGGAGAGCTGACACTTAGAAATGGGGATTGACTAGGGAAGTAGTTTTGGGGTCCAGAGGATGGAAAAGAGCAATCCCCCAGGGTCGGCTTAATTCTCTGGAAGTGGGGGAGGAGGGAAAGGTGAAGCTCTGCAGTTATCCTACCTGCTTCCCTGGCCAGAGAGGACTATGTGTTAACAGGGAGTGCCGACTAGAGTTGGGGGTGGAAGAAACTAATCATCAGACAAAGGGAGGTTAAGACTGGAAGATTTGTAGTTCATTGGAGATGGAGAGAGGGAAGAAAGGGTGTCTCAGCAGGTGGTCTGATGCAGAGCTAGGATGAAATTGAAGATTGGATTTTGAAGAATTGAAGAAGAGGTGAAAATCTCCAGTTAGCCAGCCTGCTTCTCTGGCGGGATGCCTGCCAAGCCTCCAGAATGCACTTTTATAAAAAATGTTTAGTAACCACCCAAAAAATGAATATTAAAAAGTCAAAAGAAGCAAACAAACAACAAAAATACCAAACAACAAACAAAAAAATTCTGTTTTCCAAAATTATTATAACCAATCGTCAAATAGAAAAAGCACTTAAAGCTTGCATATTTTTTAATCAACTAACAAAAGAATGCTGCCTAGAGGAATCAGTCTAGGCTAATATGAACAGCAGCAATGAACATGGATGACCAAGCATCTTTGCAGTAGAATGAGACTGATATGTTTGAAACTCAAGATCGATTGATTTTCTGCTTTTTGATGAACATCCACAGTGAATTCCATACTGGCTGTACTAACACTAAAGGCCTATATATATATATATATATATATATATATATATATATATATATATATATGTCACCATATAATGAAGGAAATAATGCCTCAACTATATCTGTGCCACCAACTATAACCTTCCTTGCAATGAAATGATTATAGCTTATTGACTCATGGGCAAAAGGAGTCTCATAAACCACCCACAAACAACACAGACTATAGCCAAGGATTATCCTCCACAACCTGACCATAAGGCTCTATTGCTAAAGAAATGACTGACATATGTCATAAACATAGGGGGAGAATCAAACTGGTACCCACAGTAGTGAGATTCATTACTACTGACTAGCATTCATGGTACGAAAACTTAACTTTGTTTGCTACAGGGAGAGAAAATTAACCATCAGTATCCCTAGCTACAAACCCTGAGATCTTAAAAAGTGACTTGCCTACAAGATATACTGATGCAGCAATGGCACAAATGTTATAGAAATAACCAACCACTTTTTAAAATTTTGATTTAAGGCCCATTACAGGAGATGGAATCCATACCTTGACAGTACTAAAATGACTGACAACAAGAGACTAGATTGGCTACTGAGAGAGGAAGAAATCCTACTCTTTATATTTTACTGAAGGAAGATAAAAGTAAAATGACTTGAAATGGCATACTACAATACCCATAGATGAATACCTCACTTGATTTTCACCAGAGAGGCTTTTTTTCTTGCAGTAGATTATAACTAACTCAAAGAACTACAACTGAAAGTTGTGCTGGGTGTGAGAGACTTTGGAATAAGCTCTAAATGTTATGTCTTTATTAAACCCCTCCTCTCAAGGCTCAGGAATCTGTGGGGAAGAAGAGTCAGAAAGATTGTACGAATCAAACATGCTGAATAACTCTAAGGAAAAAATACCATTCAGGTACACCAGGGAAGGTGGACATATAAATTCACAAAGACTATGAAAACATGCATAAGACCTGCACAAATTCAACCCAGATAAAATTCTAGAGTAAAGAAGGGAAAGTGGACAAAAAGTCCCATACCAAACTATCAATAGTTGCTGAGAGAGGGTAACTCAGCTTTTTTTTTTCCCAACCAGTGACATTGGATGTATCAACTATACTTCAAGGCAGACACTATGCTCAGGAATAAATGGAGTACACTTTATCTATCTATCTATCTATCTATCTATCTATCTATCTATCTATCTATCTATCATCTACGTATCTATTTATTTGGTATGCTTTTTTGTGTTCTTATACCAGTGTCTAGGCATTTGAGATGCAAAAGATTGTACTTTTCCATTCTAATATCTAGTCTTGTCTTTGTTGGGTGGGTGTTTTTTTCCTTGATATCTGTTTCCTCTCTGGTTCTTAGGAGAATACGTTGACTGTGTGTTGCCATGGTAAGAAATTCATCTGCAGTCCCAATAGGTGTGGCCACTAGTGGTTCTAGGCTAAATGTGTTAGTGAGTATTGGGAACTGACATTTAGGAATGGAGATGGGCCAGGTGGGGCTGATGGGGTACTTAGGAGGGAGAAATGCAGGGTGTTCTAACAGGGTCTGTTTAGTTCCCTGGGAATAAGGGCATAAAGTGAGGAGAGGCCAGAAGAGAATACTGCTACAGAGCTGGGGATGAGAATTGGGAATTGGCCTTGGAGGAAGAGAAGAAGATATAGAGATCTGCAATGAGCCTACTTCTCTTCCTGGTCAGAGTGGTCTGTGGGTTCCCGGGAAGAGCCTGCTGAAGTTTGGTTTGAGCCAAAGCAATGTGTCATGTTGGGTGATTGGGAAGTAAGTTTTGGGGAAAAGTCTCTGTGATCCATGGAGATGGAATCAGAAGGATAAGGGAGGCCTCAGCAAGTGTTCAGCTGCGTAGCTGGGGATGACACTGGGAAGTTGGGTTGCAAAGAGCACAGGGTTATGTGAATATCTGTTGTCAGATACTTGCTTTTCTAGCAGGAATGGTCTATGGGTTCCTAGGGAGTTTCTGGTGGAGTTGGAGGCTAGGATCAATCAATGAGTGTCATTCTGGAGCCTTGTGACTGCTTCTTCCTCTCAGGCTGTCCCAGCACTCCATACAGATGCTGGACTCCATTTACTGAGGGGAATAAGGGATATATAAATCTTGGGGAAGTGGGTAGGGGCTTTGTGGTGAGTGTACATCATTGGCTGGGGCTGAGGTGCTCAGGATGCTTCATTGCATGGAGATAAATTCCAGATGCTATTTGGACATGCCCTGGTCACCAGACTATGTGACTACCTTGAGGATAGCAGAGGCAGGTGTCTCAAGACTATACACACCTGGGCATGCAGGCACAGATCAGGGAGTGAGATATCCTTATACCTGCCAGTTTCAAGACTGAGATTTTCAGGGTCTGTACATGTCTCTGCCCCACTCTAGCTCCAGGCCAGTTCCCAAAGTGTCACAGTTCATGTGTCCCACAAATGAGCCTGGAAAGGGAGGTTGGTAAGGGAAGATTTGTGGGATCCACTGGAGATGGGGATGAGTTGGGATAGAGGGAGGCTGCAGCAAACTTTCTACTGCAGAGCTGTGGATGAATGTGGGGTTGAATTTGGAGAATCTGTGGGAGAGGGGAAAGTACTGACTTCAGTTACCCTACCTGGTAAGAATGTGAGTCCTCTTACTCTTGAACTGATACATTAGGGAATTACTGGCATATTAATTTATAAATATAACTTTTACTCTCTCTGAAAATATTCAGTGATGTGGATAGATAGAAGAAGTGTTGCTGTGCAGGGGTGTAAGTCGGGACAGAAGTAAGGTCAAGCCTGTCCTTTAAGCTTTAAGTTACAGCAAGGAAGAACACAGAGAACTATGTAATCAACAGAAATCTCCTGAAGATGGTTTAGGGAAGCGACCTCCCCACCATGAGGGACTCTTATCCGTCCAACTATGAACCTAAAGAAACTTTTCTTTCCTTAAATTAATTTTAGGGCAGGTATTTGATCAGCGCAATGAGAAAAGTAAGAAATAGAAAATGGAGGTCATACAAACCCACAATCCAAAGCCTTGACACACATCAACGTCTGACTAGTTCAAGATAAATACAAGGTGCTAATGTGGCCGCCTGATACTCATCCTCTAGAAATGAAGACTGCAGTTTGCTGGCTTCTGAGGATTTCAAAACCTGGGAGGGTGGCTCTTGACAACAGCACCAGGGAGCTAGCTACATCACAGGTAAGGGCGTGGTATTACACACTGTAACAAGGTGAAGTCAGACACCGCTAAGCACCAAGGTTCGGTTGCTATGGTAAAGTGTCTTTGCGGCATAGAGCAACAGCTCCCACACTGCCCATGGAAGCTACAAAAGGAATCTATGTCACAGGTAGATGGAATGGAAATGTTTCCATTAGCCAAAAAATATCACAAATATTGAAAGTTTGCATAATCTGGAGGAGAGAACAAGCAATCCCAAATGAGTGTTACTGGAATTCTTGCCAATAAAGTTAAGCAGGTGCTAAGAGCCAAAATCTGCATGTACCTTTGTGTTGTACACTCTACTTACACAACAGTGTCCCAGGGATTCAAGACATTTCTTGAGTCTAGAAAAATCTAGTCTAAGTGTTTTCTTAGTAGAGTAATTACAGCTAAAATTAATACAGGTTATCCTAACATTAAAACAGAGTTGAGAAATGCATCCAGGCCAAATGGCTACAAGTTTTTGGTTTTTTTTTTTTTTTTTTTAAAGAAGGAAACAAAAAAATAAATAAAAAGAGAAGAAAAGGAAGTTTAGCAGTGATGAATTACTACAATAATTTAGGAGAGTCCTTAGTTTCACTGAGTCGTTGGTATTCTCCATTAAGAGCTGAGCTGAGGCTTGTGGTAGGATATGTTATAATGGTTGAATAAAGACTCTCTCTTTGTCTTAAAGATATTCCCCTTACTTTCAGGATAAAGTTAACAGTCTCTGGAGTGGCTTCCTTGGCATCACACCACCTTTCCCCCCCCCCCCCCCCAGGCTCCTCTTCCTCTACACAAAAGGCAGAATGAGCTCTTCACATGGCCTTCCTGTGCTCAGAATCTTGAGAAATTCTATCTCATTCAGGTCTGCAGTGTCCTGTGAGCTACTGCATGGCTCTGTTCCCCTGTTCTCTCATGCTGTCTCCCTGGCTTTCTTTATTACTTAAACCATACTTAAGGCATTTCTGTGTCTCCAAGCATCCCGTCCTTACTCCACCAGCAGGGCCTTTGCACTAGCCTTTCCCTCTGCATGTTGTTCCTTTACAAACAGCCTCAAATTCACTTTGTCTCCCTGTTCAGATATCACTCTGTGAAGCCTCTATAAGTATTTTATCCAGTGCTAACTCTCATGCTTCCTGGGTTCCGTGTATGTCTTATTATTACTCACAATACTTAACCACAGCTGATACACCTCCAGTGTGTACTTCAATATTTTTATAGAAGAGGCCCTGATTCTAAGAATCCTTTGCCTTTGCGTCACTACAAATGAAGTACTATGAAGTGAACAATTGCTAAAAACAGGTATTTATTATTAATGTTAATGCAGACAGCCCATGATCAAGGTGCTTGACACGTAAGGCCCAACTTCTGTACCTTCTGTATGCACAAGATGGGACATTACTACTTTCTCCTCTAGAAAGAAAAGACATTGTGTCCTGTTTCACAAAGAGAGCAAGGAAAGACTGAACTTCTGTCATTTTATAATGTCTTCCATTACGCAGGAAGACAAATGATCAAATAGTTAAGTCATAGGAGGAATGCTCTGAAATAGCCTCCAGACATGACATGAACTTATAGCACAAATAAGCTCGTAGTGGCTCTGCCTATCTGCATTAGATCAGGACAGCTAAACAGTCTAGGATGGAAGAAGGAAGTCTCCATCTGTAGCAGAGAATCTATTGGAGGAATGTGGCCAATGGGGAGGAAGAAAATCACTTTTCTTTGGAATGGTGTCAAAGGTAGATTGCCCATGCCCCAGCAGACAACTTACACCATGTCCAAGATGGGCAGCAAATGGACTCAGTGAATGAGGAAGGAGTGACCTGATGTGGGTAAAGGGATGTGATACGGAGGACCTAGAGGTACTTGGAGGGGGTATGACAGTTATGTATGATCAGGACACTCGAATACAAGTATAAAATTCTCAAAGAATGAATGCCATTTTGAAACCAAAGGAAAAAAGTTTCCACCTCATCATTCTGTGACAGGACAGTTAAATCACCTGTAACTAGGGAGATACTGCCATATAAGCCCCAGGAGCATTTGCTCAGAGATAAATGCAGGTTGCTCTCTCACTCATTCTTATCTCATGCTTTCAATTTCAGCTATTTCTCCCCTCTTCTCTGTGCTGCTTGGAAGAAACTGTTCTGCCTTTCACCTCAAACACTCTGGCCACTCTTTTCTCTCTGGCTGTGTTTCCTTGGCTTCTTCCTTGATTATTCTTTAGTGCTCAGTGTAAGTAAAAACCTGTTAGTCCGTCTTCTTGACCAGCTTCAGTGTATTCAATACAAAGCCTTGGTTTTTTGTTTTGTTTTGTTTTTCCACAGAACTTAACACACCTGCAAATCCCCATGAATGGATTATCTTGAGAATTATTGTCTGATGGTTTATATTTCCCAATAAGCCACCAGTCTTATAGGGGTTTGGCTTTCTGGCCAGTGGCTCTAAAAACCAGCAAAAGAAAACTAATGACACATCATGGTCTTGTGAAAATAACATTGATCACTGAAAGAAGTGCATTTTTGGCAGAGCAGCCACCGATGAAATTCTTTTCTGTCATCATCCTGAATTCCCACTCTACATGTGCTTGGTTGCTCCTCATCATTTTTAACTAAAAGAAAGTTCAGGTGTTATAACTGCCTGCATGACACAGAAACAGACTCTAAGGAAAGTCTTTATATACTACAGGAGAAGATGGGTCCATTCTTGTAAAGATCAAGTTGGGCATGGATACAAGTTACAAGAAGGGCCCAGGGGACTCCGACTCTCCCTGCTGGTTTATTTAATAAGGGTAGAGTCATTGCCTTCAGCTGTGTATCCACTCGAGCCCCTGCCAGGCTCTGATGGATGATCCAAATCCGATGGTCACACAGGTACCTGCAGTCAAACTGAATGGGTCACAAAACAAAACCAAATGTCATGAATCTGGGAAAGGGACTGGTAGGGATGAGTAGGGGTAGATAGGGATGAGAGGGGAGAAGAAAAGATATGTATGAGAATACAGAAATCACATTACGTTAATACACATGTGAAACCGTCAAATAACATAAACCACCAATGATTTTTTTTTAACAAATATTGGTTTCATATGTTCATTTCTAGATCTCTTTAACAAGTCAACAGGGAGTAGGAGTCACCAAAATTAAAATGGAAAAGCATAGGTTTGAGCAATTAGAATGCATAGCAACAATCCCCGCATGCTGCTGCCACAAACCCAGGATTCCTCACTGTATGACAGCACCTCAAATTTCCCCAGGAACCTTCATCTTACAGGTGAGAAAATTCCATGAGCATACATGGAAATGGTTATTCTTAGAAAATAACACCTTACAGAAGCCAGGTCCTTGTAAATTGGTGAATGGTGTGTGGATTCGAAACATAAGTCATTGCTTTATGAGCAAGGTGCTCCATTTCTTGTAAGTCCAGCAGTGATGGCCCCTTCTGAGGGCCACTGCATCAAACAAGAGGTGTGATTAGATCAAAGGCTGCTCAGCACCTGCATGACCAGAACAGCTAGAAGTTAAGTTTCAAGGATGCTCTCTCAAAGCCTTTTGGTTTCTCGTCTTCTCTCCCAGGTGGCATGATATGGGCAGCTGGACCACAGGAAGGCAACCTTTTCCATAGCTAGTCCCGATGGGTGATACAGGCTGATTGCAAATTGTCAATTTCACTAATTAAGCCATATTCTGATGTGTTCCCCTGGAATTAAAAAACATTCTGCTAAGTGTTGTTTCCAAGTCATTCAACTCTCCCAGGACAACCTTATTTCCCTTTTCTCTAAGCATGTGGGAGTTCTCATTTTGCAATCCTGTGGGCTTAGAATGACATGGATTTAAATTACCACTACCCCCTCCTAAGGCGATGGCAATCTGTATAACTCACTAAGTACTAGAGGGATACTTCTAAAACTTACTGTTTTATATTAACATTTTCTTTCTTTAATGGGAAAAAAGTGCGGCTTAGCCTCCTCATTCATTGAAAAGAAAAAAAAAAAAAAAAAAAAAAAAAAGCTGGTAGAAAAGCCAAGAGATAGCCCGGCAGGCAGGGGTAGGGATGAGAGCTGACAACAAAGGTTGAACCTCTGCATGTACCTTTAGGTTCTTCCAGACCAGAGGAACTTGTCGTTCCCTTAAGATTGGAAATAGGAGCTGAAGAAGGTTGAGAGAGAGAGAGAGAGAGAGAGAGAGAGAGAAAGAGATTTGGTGATTTCTCCGTTAGCCCCGGACCCACAAAGCATTGTTTTCTCTCACAAAGCCCAGAAGCCACCCTGGATGAACGTTTCCAACTCAACATTATATCCTTTCCCAGCTAAGTGACTAATAATCCTGAGGCCCCTTCCCGTGTGCTAACGGGAGGGAATAACTGCTCTGATGGACCTGGCCTAGGCAGAGGCCTTCCCCTTCCTCCTAGTTCATCTCTAAGCTGCTCTTCTTTCACATCAAGGCTATCACAAATGGGCTGCAAAAGCCACAAAGAGTCCCTGTCTCTGCCCTTACAGAGGGGCTGCCGCAGAGCAGGGTATTTCAAAGCCTTTATGTGGCGCCTTCTGAGTCGGAGTGAATAGCTCTCAGCTGAAATTGCCAATGGATAAAAGCTCTCTTTAGAAATGGCCCTTCAATGAAAGGTTTTGGAATTCTGAGGATTGTAGCCCTTCAGCCATACGCTTCCCGTTATGCTTCCTCTCTGCCTCTGAACTGCAGGGAGGGATGGAGAGACAGCTACCCTGAAAGAATGGAATGGAGTGAGGGGAATGGTGTAGCATGCTACCTTTGCAAAGAAAAGGTATACTTTTTTGGTTTTGTCTTGTTTTCTCTAGCCGAGGTCTCTATAAAAACCAAGGCAGCTCCCTGGGAGAAGATAGAGACGCAGATGGTACAGATGGCTTCCTAGAATGGCAGCTTCACCATGCTGCAGGTGTGGAAGTCTCTGGTGTCACTCACAAGCATTCATCTCAAGCTCCTAGTTGGAAGGTCAGCATCATCAATTACATGCTGTTTTCCTGCCTCACAAAGTAACCTTTAACCTTGATTTTTCTAGTTTGTGTCTGGAAGCTCTTTACTCTCCATTTTCTACCCATTCACAGTTTTAATAAGCATTTCCTTCCACTCAATCTTTAGAGATTTTAATAGTCACTAATTTGGTAATTGTCACATCACTGCAAGGAAATTCCTGGCCAGTGTCATCAGAGTGTGTGGGGGGTGGGGAGCAGGGGATAAGGGAGAGGTTAAGTGATCTGTCCAAACTCATTTAAGCCTGTAACAAGGGCCAGAGGGGGAATTTCTCCACCTCTGATTCCTTCTCTGTGATGAATCCAAGGACTGGGCAGCTACCTCACTTTCACATTTTCCCTCGGAGTGGTTTGTGATGTTCTCATTCCTTGTTTAGTTTTGTTCATATTCCAGCCAGAAAGACTTTTACAGAAGCTTGGAGAATAGTCTCCAGAACTGATGCTTGTCAGTCATCACATTCAGAGCATCTCACATCCTAGAAATTACAGCTGAAAGTACAAACATTGCAGGAAAAATGCAAAGATTTCTCTTCAGTAGAAACCTCACAACTCTTTGTATTGTGCAATATGTCTTAAACTAGCATTATAAGAAAAGTACACACATATGGATTCCTAAAGTTAAAGGTGGCTTATACTATCAGCCCCACATAAATTTATAAGCAAATATTCCTTCTTTCTGTATAGAAGCCCTAGTTTTTAATCCAAACTGAAAATATATTTAGAAAAAAATTTTTGGTCTACTCAACATCGAATCATTAAGATATTGTTAACTTCCCAACATTACTTACTGCCTTACTGGTTCTCAAAATAAACCTTGTAGCAGCTTTAAAATTAAAAAAAAAAAAATTGGTGTTAGGTGTGATGGCAGCACTCAGGAGGCAGAGGCAGGCAGATCTCTGCGAGTTCGAGGCCAGCCTAGCCTACAAAGTCAGTCCATGACAACCAGGATACACATAAAAACTCTGTCACAAAAACAAAAACAAAACAAAGAAAACAAAATGGAATTCAACCTGCTCAAGAACAACATAAAATTGTTCTGATAAAGGGTAAATAAATTTATCTTTCATCTAAAGGTTGTGTGAGGAATGCTCTTGAGCCTAGCACAGGAGAGTAGATAAAACTAAATTAATTTCATCTCCATTGTGTTTATGGGCTTTATGTCTGAAAACTAGCAATGAGTACTAAACGAAAATAGTAATAAGGAATGTTTATGAAGGAAGATTCAGTGTCCCTTAAGTGCAGAAGGTATATTCTGAGACTTTTCAGGGAGCACAATTAGGCAGTGGGTTCTTAGACTTGATACACCAAATCCATTCTTGCATAGTAGTTCTACATTGGGAGGTGGGTGATGTCTTGAGTGAATGTGTACTGTTTGACATAAGCAAGGGCATGGCAATGTCAAGGACCCCAATCATTTAAACCCATGGGAAATGGAAAGGCCTACCCCAGTGTACGTATATGACGCAGCCTTTTCTTGGCCCATATGTGAACACTGATAGTATGTATAAAAAAATGTCCAATGTATATTTCTCCCCTAAGATGGTTAAAACAAGAAGACTGCTTACATAGAGACACTGTTCCTGCTGAAAGCAGCTAAACTTGCCTCCTTGTTCAACTATATACCATAAAGTCTGCCTCCTTGTTCAGCTGTCTGCAGTGACACTCTTCAACTGTATGTAATAAAAAACTGAACTTCTAGAGTGCTGCATCTTCTCCATCAGAGAGCTCAGACCACCCAAGCCTAAATTTTCTGTGTACATGAGCATCTTAGTTATGTTTCTGTTGTCATGAAAAAAAATGCTATGACCAAGTCAACTTGTAAAAGAAAGGATGTCCTTATACGGCTTCACTCCAGGAGGGTTAGAGCCCATCCCTGAGAGGATCAGGAGCAGCAGGCAGGCAGGCATGGTGTTATGACAGCAGTCAAGGGCACACATCTGATCAACAAGCACAAGGCAAGAGAGAGCTAACTGGAATTGGTGTGGGTTTTGGAAACCTCAAAGTCTCTACCTCATGACACACCTTCTCCCACAAGGCCACACTTCCAAACCCAACCCAAAGGGACCTACAACAGGGGACCAAGTTTTCAAATACATGAGCCAATGGGGCCATTCCACCCAAACCACCACATTATGTTGACTTTTTTATTTTATTTTATTTTTCTTTTTCACTACCTCATGGCCCCTAGTCAAGCTTCTAGGACCCAATCCATGCAATGATGCAGCAGTTCTCTCAGAGCCTTTTAAAATTCTTTCCATGACACTTTGCCAAAACAGCCCAGGCCTATCCACCTTTTATTGTAAGCCATCATTTTTATCCAAACTTCAAGGAGCTATCCAAGCAGTACATTAGCACTGGCTCCAATGGTCCTTGCCAGGACATTAAATCCGGAGTAACAGAAACTTGCCCCCATATCCATATATCTCCAGAGTCCAACTTTACAATCCACCCATTAGCCCAGAACCCCTAAGATCATTGCCACACATATTATACCAGTGCCACTGAGCATGTTAGTTCTAATGCGAAAGTCTTGCTTCTATCGCATGGGTTGCACTTTTCCAGTAGGGAAAGGCTGGGCTCTGTCTTTGGCTATTGATCCAAAGGTCAGGCTCATGGTGGATGCGGAGAGAACTTGAGCGTCATCTTGCAACACATGTCAAGAACGGCAGAAGCGTGGTCTGTAGGAGGTGGGAAGCCTCTGCCCTGCAGCTGATAAGGCATGCACTCCAACGAAAACATGTAAGGGCTCAAGGTTTTCAACTGAACTGTGCCAAATGTCTCAGGAACTTTTGGAGGGCTGTGAACTAGAATCTAATTTACCTGTTGTTTGTAATCGACATTTGCAGCCAAATACTGGCTGTGCCGTTCAGCACACCTCACTAACTCTAGAGACACTATTGTGCACTTTTGCTTTTAATGCTGTGCTTAAGCTGATGATATCTGGTTACCTTGAGTTTGCCATTGTCTTCCTTCCCAGCTTTTATGGTTGTTACCAAAAACCGGTGTTTCTGTAACTTTGATAAGTTCACTTCAATTGTAGCTCTGAAACCCATTTTAGCACAAATCAATCTTGTTGATTTCTGATATGGTCACCAGTCCATTCATCAATGGCAGCTAGAAATTTTTTTTCCATACAGTAAGTAAAAAAAGCCAATTTTAGAATCAAATTTAAAAATTTGCTTCCGTGGATGAATGTATCTGTAGTTTTCCTTGTGTTCTTTGAAAGCAGGTCCTAGTCCACATGGTTTATTTGAGACAGTAAAAGCAGAAAGCACTAGAATAGATCAGTGGGAAAGTGCCTATGAAGAAGGTAGAGGCCCAATTAAAACTGGGAGGTTAAAGTTTCCATACTCCACCTCACTGAGCCACATTGAGACTCTGTGATGTATGAGACTTAATTTTCTCACCTCAAGCTTGAACAAACAGGAATGTGCAGCCTTGAACTCGGTGGCCATGAGGCATTGGCTTTGAATGACATTGCCAGAGAGGTGCATGTGTTCTCTTGCACTTCTGCCTCATCACCCCAGACCCACTACTCCCTTCATATGCACAGAGACAAATGAGGAAATAGAGTCTCAGAAATCCCTTAAGCAAAGAGTAGTGGGGTCCCACAGCAAGAAATGGTCCCCAGTAAACACAGCAATAAGTTCCAGGAGGATGTGGCAGGCATCTTTCAGTGGAACACCTTAAGTCTTCATGCAAGTCTGATGTGGCCACCATCTTTAATTGCTCATCAAGTTTTCTGCCCAGTGTTTTCTTGTGAGTGGGTGATTCTTCTCCACTTCCTGTCCTGTACCGATGTGCCCCCTGCACCTCTAGTGAGTCCGCTGCCTTTCTTGGCACTGAATCTTCTTGCTGAATCTTCTCGATTACCCAGGTACCGGTCATATCTCTAGAGCTACCCTCTCTTCGTTTATGAGTCAGTTTAAGCAGTTAGGGGAGCTTCTCATGGGCCCATTCTCTTACCTTGTGCAAATGAGTGGGAGATTCAAAGAGTTCTGGGTGAAAAAGGGTTAAGGGAGTCACATTTAAGATGAATCTTAGCAAAACACAAGTAGTTTAAGGTAGAAACAGTGGAAGAGAATACTTTAACGAGATAAGAACTAACAAATAAGGTAGCACTCTTCTAAATGAGGCTGAGCATGGCTAGATTCTTTGTGTATAAATTATAGGATGGCAGAAAGATTAAATAGACAGGTTGTTGAGAATTAGGTTTTGTAGAATCCTCAAATTTATAAAATGGAATCTTGACTGCATTTACACAGGAAAGAATATTTTCATTAAATGAAGGACTTAACCATATCAATATTTCAGAAATGTCTAATAATGAGTCAAAAGAGATGAACAAATATGTATATAAAGACACTGTTGCTACAGTTCTTGGAACTACAATATTTTTACAATACTTAAAATTTATGATAGTAATGTGTGCTTATTTCTCTATTTTTAGAACATGAGATAGGAAATACTATTTTCAGAAGATAAATTCAGGATTGTGCCATGCTTGGTAATCCTCATAGTTTCCTCCACAGGCAATGATATGTAATGGAGAAAAAAATTAGAACTAGACTGTTCATTTATAGTTATTATCTTATTAATTATTCAGTTTTAGTTTAGCAACTTAATGTTTTCTTAGCCTAGGTTTTCTCCCTTGAAAATATGAAGACCATCATATTATATAATCAGTTAAAAAAAAAACAAATGCATGATAAATATGAGGGGCCTGTGATAGCTCCCCTTTTCCTACACAGTAACTTTTGAGAGTGATTGGAATCAAATGATACAAAAATAAGCCAATCTAAGGGATCATTTATTTCTATCTTTCTCATGCTTTGTTGCAATTCCTCATTATACATTTTATATGTAAAATTTTTAACTAGTTCAGTCCTTATACAGAACTACATAGTAATTGACAGGTGATTTCATTTATTTAACAAGCCTTTGCTACATACTATGTTTGGCCCTGATCCAGACTTATGAGCAAAGTTCAATGAGAGAGCAGAGGTCTGTTCCACAGGAGGAAGTATGCATGTACCTATTTGTGTACCTATAAGTACCGGTGTAAAACCTGAAACTTACATTGCACCATATTTTAGAAGCAACATTAAAATCAAACAAGGATTTGAGATTCTTAACTATAGTACATTTCAAAAACTATGTAACATGAAATAAGGAAAATAAAATTATGCTTTATTAGTGAATGAGTTCATGGTGGAAGATAGACAAAGGATCCAGGGAGACAAATGATGAATGAGATGCTATTAAGAGGGAGAAAACACAGGTCACATGAAACACATAAAGGGAGATTTATTCAGGTACAGAAAAATGTGGCATCTCCATTCACAGGAACAACTCCCTGTATTTGTTCTATTACAGAGCTATTAACTTCCAAGAAAATAAAAATTAAATCATCAGGCTACAAGGAGCTTATGAAATTAATTATAAAGCCATGTGTGGACCCATCACAATGGCTAAGATCAAAAACTCAAGGGACAACACATGCTAGAGAGGTTGTGGAGAAAAGAGAACCCTCCTCCATTGCTGGTGGGAATGTAAACTTGTACAACCACTTTGGAAATCAATCTGGCACTTTCGCAGACAATCAGGAATACTGCTTCCTCAAGATCCAGCTATACCACTCCTAGGCATATATCTAAAAGATGCTCAATTACACAACAAAGACATTTGCTCAACCATGTTTGTAGCAGCTTTATTAGTAATAGCCAGAACCTGGGAGCAGCCCAGATGTCCATCAACAGAGGAATGGATACAGAAATTGTGGTTCTTTTACACAATGGAATACAAATCAGCAATTAAAAACAAGGAAAGCATGAATTTTGCAGGCAAATGGTGGGATCTAGAAAAGATCATCCTGAGTGAGGTATTCCAGGAGCAGAAAGACACACATGGTATATACTCACTTATAAGTGGATACTAGACTTATAAGATAGGATAAACATACTAAAATCTGTACACCTAAAGAAGATAAACAAGAAAGAGGACCAGGGGTAAGATGACCAATCCTCACCTAGAAAGACAAAGGGGATTGACACTGGAAGTAGGAGAAAATAAGTAACAGGACAGGAGCCTACCGCAGAGGGCATCTTAAAGACTCTACCTAGCAGTTTGCCAAAGCAGATGCTGAGACTCATAACCAAACCTTTGGCAGAGTGCAGGGAATCATATGAAAGAAGGGGGAGTTAGTATGACCTAGAGGGGAAAAGGGCTCCACAAGGACCAAATATATCAGGGCACAGGGGTCTTCTATGAGACTTTTTCTCCAACAAAGGACCATGCATGGATATAATCTAAAACCCATGCTCGGACGTAGCCCATGGTAGCTCAGTATCCAAGTGGGTACCTTAGTAAAGGGAACAAGGATTATTTCTGACATGAACTCAATGACTGCTTTGTTGATGCTCCCCCTGCCCAGGGAGGAACAGTCTTGCTAGGCCACAGGTAAGTACATTGCAGCCAGTCCTGAAGGTACCTGATAGGCTAGGGTCAGATGAAAAGGGAGAAGGACCTTCCCTATCAGTGGACTTGGAAGGGGGCAGGGAAGAGATGAGGGAGGGAGGGTGCGATTGGAAGGGAAAGAGGAGGAGGCTACAGCTGGGATACAAGTGAATGACCTATGATTAAAATAAAAAATTTAAAAAAAATATCTGGAAAAGGGTAGTGTTCATAGGCGTGTGAGTATAATAAAATGAACAGAACAGAGAACACACCTCCACTGGAAGCCTGTAAAATACTTTACTATAGGAAATATTCTGGTAATTTAGGTATTGTGTAAGACAAGCTTTTATATAAGAAATGCGTTTGCACAGGTAAGTTTATATATGTACTTTTAAATTTTTTTTTTCAAATATTTTGTTTCAGTGCTTTTCCATAACTCTTTGGCCATTTCCAACCACTGAACTTCTATATGGTGATTTGTGAGTGGAGTGTGGAAACTGTTGGTAAAATGCTCTCACAGCATCCTGTTTTAAAATTAAACAAAAATTAACCCTTGAATAAAGCTTTCTCTCAAACAAATAAAAGAAATCCAAATGTGTAATACAAAGTAGTTTAAGCTGCTCTCGATGACTTCTGCAGTGAACTCTAATCTCAGATCGTCCACAGTGACATCTAAATGCTGATTTTGAGAATCTGTCTGCTTTATCCATCCTTGCACCTTCTCCTACTGTGCCTCCGCTTTTGTCTCCATTTATTCTCTTGCCAGAAAGATAGATCAACTCATCATGAACAATGGAAGAAGCTGCAGTTCAAAGTAATAACGTAAAAAAAAAAAGCATAAAAATAAACCTAAATTGAAATCCAAAGATGAATGTTTATAATATAGTGCAGGGCAGGGGGTAATCCAGGCAGACTCAATCAGGCACAGGGCAATGAGAGTAACTTTATTAAAGTCTTCAAAAAGTCTTTGGGGTCCTTAACACAAAAACATCACCCGAGGCTTCAGTATGTGACACGTGATGATGCTAAAATTGAGTCTTATACCAGTAGGCTAGGACTTATTAAGAAACAAGACACTGAGGCTGGGAGATAACTTACTCCATATGAGAGCTGAGGCTGTCCTCTGGTCTCTCCAGGCACACTTGCATATGTATATACACATACACATGCATACACAAACACACAGAGAGAGAGAGAAAGAGAGAGAAAATAAAAATGCAAACAACAAACGCAAGACCCCAGATCAGCTATATCATGTCATTATGCTGACAAGCACATAAAGTCCTTCCTTTCTATTACAAGAGAAAAAAAAATAGGATGAAAGATGTTGCACAAGCATAGAGTGTAATCTGCAGCTATAGACAATGTTAATTCTGCAAGCACTTCATAAGAATTTACATTTCACAATTACTATGGATGATCAAAGCCTTTCCAGCCTGAGAGTGTCCAAACATCCCATCATACAGACTTCAAGATAAGCAAAAATGGCTCAAGGTTTAAGGACGGTCTCCAGTCCTTAGATCAAACGGCCCATGAGACCTTTAATGTCATTACAAAGCAAAGGAGTCTAAGTTTATAAGTTCCCATCTGAAACACCCCAATACAGTGAAGTTCGTGCCGGCTGATTTATCCCTTCTGGAAGAATGAAAGGTTGTGTTGGACCTGGTGAGATTTTAACCTGTCATCCTTGAGAATCTTCCAGAGCTTCAAACCTGAAGTTTGATGTGTAACCTACTGGTTTAAAAGGACCTACATATTCGTACTAGAGAGTCTGACATGGTGGGTGGGTACATCAGACATCAGAGAGGGCAATTTAGTTGGCAAGACACTGCACCCTCTGTTCTAATCATAAAGAGATGCTCGTTCAAGAGCTACCACGAGGATTGTCACAGGCACAGAGGAGAGGTACATCATCCGGCTGGGACTTTATCCCGAGAGCCTCAGCCTTAGAACACTCTCATTCCTTGCTGAGAATGTGTCACCCCAGTTTACTATAGTGTGCTACTGTCAAGTACAGGTCTGAGTTCCGGTATGGTGATCTTAATTATCTTGATTTAGTTAATATCCCCTCAAATTTTAGTCCACCAAGGCAAGGATGTGTGTGGATGTCTTCCATTTCCTGAAACAGTTTGTCCTGCAGGGCATCTGCCACATATGAAGCAGATCTTTTCCAAATGGCATTCCCTCCCCCGCTCTACCTGCTCTTTGCCCCACCAAGAGGTCAAGTTGCAGCTAGTGAAATACTGACTTACCTTTCTGGCTGCTGTTTGAACAGAAAGCCTCACTTACACAACATTCTTACTCTTTATGCTTTATGTTGCTTTTCTTTGAGGAAAGAATTGGGAGGGGAAAAAGAGAGGAGTGCGAAGGATACACAGGTTGAATATATGATTAAAAGAAATAGGTGTGCATTGTTGTTTGGCCTGTAATAAAAATCTCAATATCATTATCTTTTAGTAAGATTGTTTTTATTACTATTTACTGGATAAATTACACTTTCAGCTCCTATTGCCAGTTTCTGATCAAATGGTTATATTTGTTTTAGAGTTAGTACAATTTGGTTTTTTTTTTTAAGTAAAAAAAAAAAAAAAGCATAAAACTTTTAAAACATATTTCCTTCAAAATTCTCCTGTCTTTTATTTTACTTCCTTCTTGCTTTCTTTCTCCCTCAGTACCATCAGACTGCATTTTCGCAAAGTCTACTTTTTAAATGATGGTTCCCACAACCCAACCTCGGAACCACTATAGCCAAGAGTTATCAGCTTTTTTTATGCTCGTGCAGTCTCTATCTGTGTTTTCACCATGCTGGCTTTGATGTCCTGTTCTTTCTGCACAGGAGAACCATTATCTGCCTGGAATAATTATTGTAAACGGACAGCCAGAGCCACACTATACTCCTGATTCCTTAGGATAAGAGTTAGCACTGGTCTTATGTGGACCAATAAGCTGGAGAGGAGAGTCCTCTAGTGAGAGCCACACTTGAGTCCCCCTGCCGTTCCGGGCTGGGAAGTTACTATGGGAAAGATGGGAAGATTCTGCACCCAATCACTACAAGTTCAGAGAAGACCGTGTAACAAAAGAGGATGAGAGACAGACCCCAGAGCATGGCCTGTCTTTGCCAGCAGGAGTGGGAGACAGGTCCATACCGCAGCCTGCAGCAGCCTGAGGAGCCCTTTCAAAGAGCAACATGCCGGAGAACACGGTATCACTGACTTTGCTGAAGTAAAGAATTTCAGAACGAGTCATCATGAAACAGTTGGAGTTTACTGAGAGGAGATTTCTTAAATGCGGATTCAAGAGTCAGCACGAGCATTAGCAGAGAGGTGCTCAAAGGGGGCATATCAAATGTGACTCTGCGGGCCCTCTTCAGGAAGGCCTCCTCTAAGGGTCTCCACAGAAGCCACTTATGCCACCTTGGCAGTAGCTTCTGAAGTTACTTTGTTTAAAGGGTTAATCAGGACTTTTCTTTTTCTTTTCATTTTTTTAAATTTTATTTTCTTTTATCTTACATTTGGTAAATGGAATCATAGGATGATGCCTCAGTTTCCCTGAACAGGAACATAGACTCATAAAACCATAGACCTCAAGTCCCAAAGGGATCCTCACTACATGTTTTGGCTATACACAAAGGTTAGCATCTAAACTTTAAGATTATTTAAAACATGAAGACTTACAGCTGGGAAAGGAGGAAACTCAAAGGTGTAAGCAAGGCTCGTTATTATTTTAACATTCTTATTGGTGATATCTCTATGTAGAAGGAATATTGTCTCTAAAGAGACAATAGTCCCAGAAAAAAAATGTGGATTTTGCTGGCATTCTTCCCTGTCACCCAGCAAAAGACTTTAACTAGACTCTGGCATGATGGGCTCCTCTTCCTTCCTATGTCCCTTTAATTTTCTGTTGTCTTTCTGTCCTGCCTCATCTACAGGATTTGGTAGGTTGGTGAGGCTTATTGCACGGTGCTAGAGAATGAAGGCATGGAATGTGTGGGTAAAACAGAAACACAAAGAACCCAGACTTGCACCCAGGAATCTTCCACTGAATCCTTCAAGGACAGATCACTGCAGTATTTTACATAGCACCCGGCAGTGTTTCATTCTAATGACGCACTGAAATCCCAAGTAAATAACTCATTTTATACTTTTCAGGAAAAAAAGTTGTTCAAACGCATCATGTATAGTTAATAAAGAGAAGAGAGTAAATGTCTTGAAGTATGGTTTCATAAGTATCAGTGAGGTAGGAAAGGCACCGTGAATAACTTTTGCAATTCGGGTGTTTATCACAGACACATTGGTAGAAAACTGGCCTCCTGATGGTTTCACCTAATAATATTTTAGAAGAAAGATTAGCCATGGGCTTGTTAATTTGCTGAAAAGCTGAACATAGTACTCTTATGTCAACTTTCCTGGAGACTTGGGTGCTTTTAGATCAAGCAAGCCATGCCTCAGTTTAAAGCCTTAAAACGTCTGCTGTCTCCAGCACATCACTACCCTCTCACTCATTCTTTTAGAAGTTTTGGTGATAACAGCCAAAGGCAACTACATTAGTCAGAAGAAAGGGACTGAACCAAGACATTTAAGGTGAAATAAGACAATTTGAAATAAATTTTACATCTGTAGAGGCAAAGCCAATCTATTTAATGGTAGCTATGTGTGGGGCATTATTTGAAGCACTTCCTGAATGTTAGCTCATTTGGTCTCTAAAATAAAGTTTTCAATTAGCTGATGCTGTATAAGATTCCATTTGTGTTTTTTTTTTTCTTCTCTGTTCTTGTCCTGCCTGAACTCTCACTCCCTATGCCCCACCCCATGGGGAAACTGAGGCACATGGAGGTCTGAGGCTTTTCTGAGGTCAAGCGGGCTATAATGGGCAGACAGGCTTTAAATGCCATTCTGTAGCTCCTGGTCCTCGTCTCTTCTTACTCCTGCATGCCATTTCTTATTTTTTATTATTGAAGTTTTGAGTTCTGTTGTTGTTATGGGTGGTGGTGGTGGTTTACTTTGGCTTGGTTTGGTTTTTAATTGTGTGTGTGCAGATGCATGTTTAAGCACCAATGGAGGCCAGAAGAGGTCATCAAGTCCCATGGACTGGAGTTACAAGGCATTATTGTCTAACGGTTACTGGGAGGCCAGCTTGAATCCTCTGCAAGAACAATCAACAGCTTTAACCACTGGGCCATTTCTCCAGCCCCGACATGCCCATTTCGAAGATATCAATGGGTGAATCAAACCCTGAACATCTCATTCCGTAAAGCATGCACTAAATGCACACATTAACCAGACCATCAAACTAAGGAGGCCCTGGGCTTGCTTGTTTCCCAGCATCTAATGTTTGTCTGTTTGCTCAGCCATTTTGAAACAGAATCTCACTATGTAGGTTTGACTGGCTTGGAACCGGTTACATAGCTCAGGATAGACTCAGACACACAGAGATCCACTTCCTTCCCGCTCGCAAGTGCTGGCATTGGAGGTCTGTGGCACCACGCCCAGCGTTGGAGTTCTGTTTATGATACTCCTCTGTTTTCATGATGTTTTTGTCTTTAGACATTTTAATATCATAACAACTCTATAAACTCAGAATCATTTGGATTAGAAATGTACAAAATTAATTCTTAAGAAATTACAAGAGGGAAAAGTTTAATTTCAAAAACATTCACATTTACTTAGAATAAAAGTCAGAAATACACTGTGATAGCAGGCCAATAGTGTGACAATATGAAGCCTCTTTAAGATGTAGTGGTGTTTATTCTAACAGAAGTATTTAATAAATGACTTGGAGATTCTTTTATCACAAAACAGTGTACTAACTAAAACTATTCCAAGAAGTAATCACTTTAATAATGATAGGAAAAAATCTGGTTATTAAAAATAACATGAAATTGTTCTTTATTTTGGCAAGAGTTTCAAAATCATCAATTATGTTTCAAATTTGCTGGAAATTGTAAAACTCTCTTGGAAGAGTTTTATCTGCACCATTACATAATTTCTGTAAATGGAAAGCCACCTTTCCTCATCCACTAAGCTTTAATAAAACAGGCAAATATACATCTCAATGGCAGATTAAGGCTTTTTTGTAGCTAAGCCTAATTAAAATGGCAACATTCCAATGGTTTCTTTAGCAGGGAGCAAGGACATCTGTAAGGGATAAAAAGATACCCAGCATTTTGATGTGTTTGCTTCCAGTGTTTAAATGTGGCAACAGAAAACAGTTCCTGGCTAAGCCATGAGCAACATTTGAACTAGATGCTTAGAAAGAATACAGGAAATCAAGATGGTTAAATGCATTTTGACTGTAGGTTGTTGGGTATGCTGTTTTGGCATTTTTTTCTGTAACACAGACATTTTGCAAATTGGATCCTAGCATTTCATAGCCCCTTCTTCAAATTGTTTTGCATGAGAGAAGTTCTACAGGCAAGAAACTGGTTCACCTTTGATAAACCCAGCATTTCCCCACAGCGTGGACTGTGAAGTACTTGTTTTTCTCTTTCTAGTACCATCTGTGTTCACCTGTGAGCCCAATTTGGACCTTTTTACTGGAGAATGCTTGTCATTTCACAAGTTTGTTTTATCCATCTGGGCACATAGAGCAAAAGTCTACTGACCAGGTGATTGATTTAAACACACATGCACACCCACAAACACAGTTTGTTCTGGAAGCTGGGAAGTCTCAAACCAAGGCATGAAATAGCTGGTGCTTGGTGAAGACCAGTCCGTGATTCTGGGGATGGCATCTTATTTCCTCATCCTCCAGAGTGGACCAGCAGTGCTGTCTTGAGTGTCAGAGAAAGCCAACACCAAGAGCAGCACTCAATGAAGCCACTTATTCATTCATTCATTCATTCATTCATTCATTCATTCATTCATTCATTCATTCACGTATTTGGACAGAGCTCTGCCTCAACCCCTGTATTGTAGTTCAGTTCCAACCCAGTAATTTGGGTGGGGAGGGGACACTCAGATCAGAGAGATTATCAATAATTCATAAATGTTTTCAAGACTCATTGGTTTTCCTGGACTTATATTGCTCATACTGAAATGCATATTCTGTGCATTAAGTTGTTATTCCAAATTCCAAGACAGAGCTATAGCAGGAAAGGAAATAGGAGCTTGCTGGCCACCGAGAGGAGACACACTGGGCTTGGTTATGCTGACTTGTGTAAATTGCTGCATCCCTCTTCTCCAAGACTTTGCTGAACACATTTTGTTCCTCCAAATCAAGCTACCTTCCAGTTCATTCCACACCTGTCTTAACACCTAGAACAGAGGAAAGAAGGGTTACTGCATCTGAATACGGAACTGAAATTCCCTTGGCTTCATTTTCACCTGGCACCACTAATCTGTCAGAATTATACCAGTTGAAAATTTAAAATTGACTTTGAATTTTTTTCTTTCTATTTTACTTTGTGTCCATGTGGGATTCAGCATCAGACAAGACAACGGTGAGTTCCAAGTGTACAGAAGTACCGTTAAAGGCAGGGATTTTAACATCTTCAACTTGATCTGTGCACACACTACATTCAGCATTAACCTGCTGCGATGGTAGGTTATTCATGATGGTTACTTCATGCTCATATTTCGCTTTATAAAAAATGAGGGCTTTGCAGGCACAGGTGACTCAGTCAATTTGGTGCACAGATTTTTCTTTCAATTTAATAGTTTTAAAGTGCGAAGGATTTCACAACCATTAAAGAAATCCATAGGCACGACGGGGGGTGGGGGGAAGGGGCATACAGCTTGTGAAAAAAATATTTCAGATGAACACACTGTATTTAGCAGAAATATTTTAAAACAGCCAGTTTTGTTTTTGTCCGCAGTTAGGGCTTTCTCCTATTGTATGACACACAGTGAAAAGAAGTTATGGGTGTGGACTTACGGAAGGGTCTTTCAGACAAAGTATGTGGCTTGCTTGTGTACCACGCTAGTAAAACTCTGCTTTCACATGTAGATAATGAAAGTGTTCTCTGCACACTCGCCTTTTTGTACTTGCAGAAACTTCTAGCTAAAAACCATATATATATATATATATATATATATATATATATATATATATATATATATAATACGTTAACATCTTTTTAAAAAAATAGTTGTACATGTTGAGTGTGGTGGCACACGCCTTTATTTCCAGCACTTGGGAAGCAGAGGGAGGCACAACTACCAGAGTTCAAGGCCAGCCTGGTCTACAAAGCAAATTCCAGGGCAGGCAAGACTACACAGAGAAACCACATGTTGAAAATCAAAAGAGAAAATAATAATGATAATACAGTTGCTGCTTGATATTTAAAAACAAATGCTATTTTGATGCATCTTTAATAGTTAAAATAATCTGAACTGTTTTTCAATATAGCTACAATTTTGTATTCATTTGGTAAGAAAAAAACTGAAGAAACATAAATATGTTTATTAATACTCATTGAAGAAAAGTAGTAGCAACACTTACCATTAAATTTATTCAAATATTTACAATTTAAAATTTAGAAATTTCAAATCACAATTATAATCATGATTCTTTTTCATTTAATTTAAGCTAATGTTTTCCCTGCTTTACATTCATGTACAGCTTTACCACCTTTTATATAAAATTAGGATGCATTAGAGCTTATTGTGCTGGGATTCATATGCTGGTGTGATTATTTGTTGGTATAGGATGAAAATTTTCTCTAGATTCATCAGTAAGGGGTTTGATGTAGAGAACTGGGGTTACACCAATTCCCTGGAATTTATTTCATTTCCTCTTTTAAACAATATTTCTAAAAACAGGGATGGTTTAAGTTAACCTTGGCTACATCTGGCATCCAAGGCTAGCACGGGCTACATGAGACCCTGTCTAAAATAAGGAGGTCGAAGCTACAGGAGTCTCACTAAATGTCCAGTGACAACACAGAAAAGAGGTACAAAACTCAAAACTAAGTGCATGATGGCTGTGGTCTGATCCCACTTCTAAGAATCCTGTAGTCTCTCTGCTTTTTCCAGAAGAGCTCACAGGACAGGGGTGAGTTGGCTCTGGCCTTTGCTTTTGCTTGAGTGTCTTGGGTGTCTGAGGTAAATAATGAATGCTGTATTGCTTACTTTTCCTGTGCTGTTTAAGCTTGTTGAAAGCAGACTGTGGGGAGGGAGCAGGCCCTCCCTTGTCAGAGACAAGTATGTTTATGTCAAAGTTTCTCCAGAAACCTCTGTCCTATGTCATGCTGGGCCATAATCCTGTGACAGGAAGAAAAAAAAAACTAAATGGCAAATCAGCCCAAGAATCAAAACACTATGCTCTTAAAAACAGAAGGAGAAGCCATTCCCAACAAATTCCTATTGCTTATCTCACAGCCTCAACATTTCTGAGGTAGGAATGGAAGCCCACAGCTCATCCAGGAGAGACTGCTCTGCCTGCACACAACTTTCAAAAGGTGAGGAGGCAGTATCATTGGCTTCCTCAGCTGGATTTGCTGGATGCTGTGATTGCCTGATTCATCCTTTAGTTCTTTCTCTGCTTCCTCTATCTGGCTGCACTTGCAATCTGTTCTTTTACTGGTGCTTGCTACCTGCTTAATAAACTCACTCATTCCAAGGCTCTCTTAGTCAATCTCCTGACCTTGCCCAACAGATACGAATCTGAAATTCTGCTGGCAAGGGTTTTGGGGAAAAATAGTCCTAACGCCTCATTCCTGACACAGGAAAACAACAATAAACAATCAAACACAAATATTACAGGAGGGGTTGGCTTGCAAAAAGCCAACTGCTTTGTATTATCTATTAATAATAATAAGCTTGCACTTTGGAGGTAAAGCCTTTCACCTTTAAAATGAACTTTCACACTAACTGATTGCTCAGTGAGTGTTTATTTTTACGCCCCTAGTAAATAGCATGCACAATGACACATAACTGTGAGAACTGGATGGCAGACATGTGGGACAAGGTGTTGACCTCTCCAGCACGGAAGACTTATGGGGCCTAGGGAGAGATCTCCAGCTTACTGAGATGGGTAAGGTGAATGAGCTGTGCAGGCTCATGTGACAGAGACCACCTAGGATTCTAGGAGACAGTTTGTGTAGAAGGACGAGCATAAGCTTGTCAGAAGAAACCACAAACATGAGAGTCCCAGAAGGAAGGAAGCAGAGGCAGATGGAAAAGCAGGGTAAGGCCCTGGAGTTTGACATATGTTTAAGGTCAATGATAAGGTAGACAAGAGCAGTGTTTTAAACATGTTAATAAATAAATAAATAAAGGCAGTTCCATTTGTATTTCAGTAATAGAAAACTATAGTTAAAATGCTGCCTTATTTTTTTATGTTACGTTCACTTGTGATATCATCTAGGCTATAATTAAAGATTTGTTTTAATTTATCCATATGTGTCCGTGTCTGTATGAATGTATGCCATTTGTGTTCAGGTTCGTGGAAGGGCCAGAAGAGGGTGTTGTATCCCCTGGAACTACTGCGGATGGGTGTGAGCTACCGTCCTGGGTTCCAGGAACCAAACTCAGGTACTCCAGACGAGCAACACGTGCTCTTAATCACTGAGCCATGTCTGCAGCCCTTATGCTAAGTTTAAATGGCTTGTGCTGGCCATGTTGGAGACAGACCATCTGGATCAACCTGTGGGGAAATACTATTAGACTCCAAGATGGAGGGAAACAGGAGAAGGGGGTGTGACCGGAAGTACAACTGGCTGGGCCGCTGCCTGTCAGTGTTAGATTCATGATTTGTGTGCTGGGTTATTCGGAGCTTGGAAAACTTAATCTTTTAAGTTTCATCATACATAAACCCCCAAGCAGGGCAGCTGAACTGTGTGCTTAAAGAAATGATAGCTAGTCGGTTTGCTCGGCACCGGACCCCGCCTCCTTCTGTAATGGCACCCAGTTTTGCTCTGCTCTTCAGCCATTTTCATTCGCTTGAACGTCCTTGTTGCACACGGTCAGTGTTGCCGTCGGGACTGTTACTTCTGCCTGAGCATTCTCTCCAGCAGAGCACAGTCCGCCCAAAGCCCTGCCTCTCCCCACCCCCTCCCTGTCCACGCGCTCAGAGCAGTCTGACGGGAAGGTGGAGCTACTCACTCCTTATAAAACTTCTCAGTGGGCTCCTCCCAACCAAGCTGTGCCGGCTCCAGTCTCAGGGCATCGTGTCTCATCATCCTTGAGCATGTGTGGCCACCATCAGGGCATTGATGGTCAGTCATCCTCTAATCGACTCTTCCTATTTCCGTATCCACAGTCTGTCTCTGTCACTTAAACCAGAGATCCAACTGTCACCACACCTTTCTATTGTTTACCGACATTAATTTTGAGTTGTAGCCTCAAATTTACAGCAACTGCAGATCTCAAGGGGTATCATCTGTCAAAGGGAGACTTGTAGGAATTCAAAACAGAAACCTGCTACAAAAGCAAACTGTCCCTCATTGGACTAAAGCACTGGAGGACCACAACACATATGCATGCTGTCCTGTGTGTATATGTAAAACATGCTAAGACTTAAATAGGAAGACACTTGATCTACTCTCAGGCTGGTTCTGGCAGAGGCAACTTCTTATAATCATTTTGTTTTAGCTTGATTTTAAAGTGAAGATCTTCTAGTTGTTTGCTGATTTTTACATAACAGTAATGACAATTTGCTTAATTAAAAGCATTACCATCCACATTCCTCTTAAGACATAAAAACTTAGATTATTTGTATCTGCAGATTAATTTCATAATACCCTAAATCTACAACTTTGTCATTTTTCTCAATGAGATCAACACAAGAGACTATTTGACTTCCAATAATAAGGATATTATTAAACCCTAGATTTTCTTTCAGTTCTTTTAATTTTTTATTTAACTTTTATTAATTACACTTTATTCATTTTGTATACCCCCATAAGCCCCCCCTCCTCCCCTTCCGGTCCAACCCTCCCCCCCCTTCTGCATGCATGCCCCTCCCCAAGTCCACTGATAGGGGAGGTCCTCCTCTCCTTCTTTCTGATCTTAGTCTATCAGTTCTCATCAGAAGTGGCTGCATTGTCAGGGTTCTAGGTTATCTCCATGATATAGTCCTTGGTTGGAGTATGAGTCTCTGGGAAGTTCCCTGTGTTCAAATTTTCTTGTTCTGTTGCTCTCCTTGTGGAGTTCCTGTCCTCTCCAACTCTTACTATTTCTCACTTCTTACATAAAATTCCATTCACTCTGCCCAACAGTTGGCCATCAGGCTCAGCATCTGCTTTGACAGTCTGCACGGCAGGTTTTCAGAGGCCCTCTGTTGGCAGGTTCCCAGGTTGTTTCCTGTTTTCTTCTTCTGGATTTCAGAGGCCCTCTGTAGCAAGTTCCTAGGTTGTTTCCTGTTTTCTTTTTCTTCTGATGTCCATCCTCTTTGCCTTTCAGGGTGGGGATTGAACATTTTAGTTAGGATCCTCTCTCTTGCTTAGTTTGTTAAGATGTACAGATTTTAGTGGGTTTATTCTATGTTGTATGTCTATATGAGTGAGTATATACCGTGTGTGTCTTTTTGCTTCTGGGACAACTCACTCAGGATGATCCTTTCCAGGTCCCACCATTTACCTGCAAATTTCATGATTTCCTTATTTTTCATTGCTGAGTAATACTCCATTGTATAGATGTACCACAATTTCTGCATCCATTCTTCAGTTGAGGGGCATCTGAGTTGTTTCTAGCTTCTGGCTATTACAAATAAAGCTGCTACAAACATGGTTGAGCAAATGTCCTTTTTGTGTACTTGAGCCTCCTTTGGATATATGCCTAGGAGTGGTATGGCTGGATCTTGAGGAAGCACTATTCCTAGTTGTCTGAGAAAGCGCCAGATTGATTTCCAGAGTGGTTGTACAAGTTTACATTCCCACCAGCAGTGAAGGGTTCCCCTTTCTCCACAACCTCTCCAGCATGTCAGTTCTTTTTTTTATTTGTTATTTTATTTGTAATTTTCATGTACTTTTAAATGTTCAAGGTTAATAAATTTGACTTTTAATGCAAAATTTCAGTTTTTAAAAATTGCTCATAAATTATATATAAAAATTGGAAATCAGTAGAATTGGATCATCTATCAATCTCTCTCGATTGAAAGTTTTGCTGGGTATAGTAGTCTGGGCTGGCATCAGTGGTTTTTTAGAGTGTGTAGCACATCTATCCAGGCCCTTCTACCTTTTAGAGTCTCCACTGAGAAATCAGGTGAAATTCTAATAGATCAACCTTTGTATGTTACTAGGGCTTTTTCCCTTGCAGATTTTAATATTATTTCATTGTTCAGCTTTTTGTTTAGCATTTAGTGTTTTGATTATTATGTGTTGAGAGGACTTTTTCTCTGGTTTAATCTATTTTGTGTTCTTTATGCTTCTTGTACGTTTATAGACATCTGCTTCTTTAGGTTAGGGAAATTTTTTTCTAAGATTTTGTTGACAATATTTTCTTTTCTGTTCCTTGACCTTTATTTCTTCTCCTTCTTCTATTTTTATTATTAGATTTGGTCTGTTCATTGTTCCCCAGATTTCCGGGATGTTTTGTGGCAGGAGTTTTTAGATTTAGCATTTTCTGGGACTGAGGAGTCTGTTTCTTCTATCTTGTCTTCAATGACTGAGATTCTCTCTTGTGAAACTTGCCTCTGTGATTCCTGTTCAAGTTCCTAAATTTTTCATTTCCAGATTTCCCTCGGGTTAAGATTTCCTTATTGCTTGTATTTCCACTTTCTGGTTTTGAATGTATTATTCATTTCTTTCCACTGTTGGTGTTTTTATAGGTTTCTTTAAGGTATTTATTTGTTTCCTATTTAAAGACCTCTGCCATATTCACAAAGGCTGTTTTAAGGTCTTTTCTTGTGTTTCAGCTATGTTGAAATACCCAGGACCTGCTGTGGTAGGGTTGCTGGGCACTAGTAGAGACATATGCTCCTATATCTTATTGATTTTGTTTTCACACTAGTGTCTAGGCGTCTGAGTGGGAATGTGTTAATTCTAGGTGCTGATATCAGGTCTTGTCTTCGTTGGCCAATGTTTTGTTCCTTGGTTTGTTTCTTCTCTGACTCTTAGAAGTGTGGTGGCTATGGGTTAGAAAATTTACCGGGATCCTAATTCTGAACTCTGCGATCCCAGGTAAAATGTACTTCAGCATATGGGGGGTTTGGGGCTGACAGGAATGGGAACAGGCTGGAGACTGAGGCAAGGAAGTTCACATGGGTGAATAAAACAGGCTGTTTCCTCAGGATCTACTTAGTTGGTCCCATGGGAATGAGGACAGAGAGTGAGGAGAGGCCATAATAAAGCTTCTCTACAGAACTGGGGATGAGACTGGGAGATTGGACATGGAAGATACGAGGGAAAAGTGAACATCTGTGGGTAGACTGCTAGTTATAGCAGTCTATGTGTTAGTTAGCAGGGAGTATCTGCTTTAGCTGGGGGGTGAGATAAAGCAACAAATTGGGGGAGGGAAAAGTTTGAAGGGGAAAATCATTATAGTTCACCGGAGATGGGTTGAGGGTGAGGGGCGGGATGGAAGGAGGTCTCAGCAGAACTGCAGAGCTAAGGATGAGACTGGGGGATTGGATTTGGAGGAGCTGAGGAAGAAGTGAAGATCTGCACTTAGGCTACTTGCTGCTCTGGGAAGAGTGGCCTGTGGGTTCCAAGGGGATGCCTGCTGGAGTTAGGGGCCAGCTGAAAGTAAGGAAGGCAGGTTAGGAGGGGAAGACAAGTGTGATCCACTGGAGATGGGGGGTAGGGAGAAGCAGCAGTAGGTATTCGGGTGTAGAGGTGGGGATGAGACTGGTTATAGGGGTTTTAGACAGCATTTTCCTATGTTAAAGACTCTTCTGTGCTGAGTGCAATAGAAAACACTCTTTAACAAAGTGAGGCAACCTGGGTTTTCTCATCCAATGCTTCAATTGCCATCCATGCCCCAAATCTTCATTTTATTATTAATTCTCTGTCATGTTTACTTTAGTTTGGATTTTGTATGCTTATCAAAATCCATGTGTCAAAAGGTTTGGTTTCCTTTATCCTAGAGGCACTTAAGAAGAGATGGATAGTAGAAATTTTCAAGAGATCCGACTCATGGGTAGTTCTTAGATGACATGGGAAATGTACTCCAAGGGGATGATGGTACCCTGGTCTCTTCTTTTTCCCTGGCTGATAAGACAAGCAATTTAGTCTTCATCAAAAGCAAAGGGAAGACACTACTATATCTTGGACTGGAAACTCCATAAAACTGTGAACCATGATACAGCTTTTCTGATTCTAAGTTATCAGTGGCATTTTGTTATCGTAACAGAAAATTGCCTAATGTCTTTCTTTGATTCTTCATACCATCAAGTTCCCTTGGTGCTTGTTTCACATGGACATCTTTATACCTAATATCTCTTCATCCTTACAAGTCTACTGCTGGATATCTATTGCACCTCTGTAGGTGTGCTGACTTAGACTTATTTTAAACTTGATTTAGACCTTTGTTCCTTATTTACCCCCTAAGAATGCTGCAGCAGTCTCTAAAAACAACTCACAGTCCCAACAGTGTCTAAAATGTTTATTTTAGTCTAACTTATGAGATATTGGTTTGGTACAATATAAACTTTTTAGATATAAGTAATTTTACTTATAAATTTGACATAATTTCTCTATTAAATTTTGACACCTCATATAGATAATAGTGTCAGATGTCAATACTTATTTTGCCTTTTGTTTTAAACAAGAATTTTTTTTTAACTTTCTGCCTTCCTCTCAACATCCCATTCTCTTCCTCCTTCTCTTACTTCCTATCTTTTTTTTTAAATCATTGAGGTTTTATTATTTTTAGTGTTCTAAAATTTTATAATGGTATATAAAATATTTAATTTGTACCTTACTAATTATTTATTACTAGATTTCCACACCCCTTTGACCAATATTCTCTGAAACCACCTGTTATTTCTATTCTGGGATAATTTCATTAAATATTTATATAGAGAATAAACTCTTTTTTGTTTTTCATCAAATTCTGGCATTCTTTATATTAGAAGCAAGACTTAACAGATAAAGTAATCATCTTTATACTCTCACCTTTTTTTAACATTTATAACATTATTTTCTTTACTACATTTCTACATTTGAGCAATTCTGTTGATTTTTTTTTAATTGACAGTCACGATTTTGATTTCGCGGTTCTCTTTACCTTGTGTCTCCTTCGTGTGCATATTTAATAGCTTGATTTTCTCAGGTTATTCTAGGCAATTAAAAGCTCCTTTTAAGGAGAATTTTCACAGGAGGAAGATTTCATTTCTGTTGAGCCACATTTTTTCCACTGTTACGTGTTTTGCGTTTGCCTCCATTTCTGTTCAAGTTTTCTTCAAATGACAAATAAGTTGTTCAGTTCAATAAACATGTGCTTGATCCTAGTGGCCTGAATCCAGTCCCCAAACGCATGTAGTGGAAAGGGAAGCTAGCTTCTGCAAGTTGTTCCCTGATATCGACGTGGCTACAGAGGCATGCTTGAGTGAGTGTGCGCGCGCGCGCGCGCGCGAGTGTTTGTGTGTGTGTGTGTGTGTGTCCATATTTGAGGCAGGTCAACTGTGAGGTTGATGGAAGACGCTCTGCACACTGGTGAGATCTGTCTGCTGTGCAGTGGGTACAATGTGAGCATCTGCCCTGGGGCAGAGCTCGTGCTTCGGTTTCTGGTAGAGCAGCTATGGTACCTGGCTCATTGTCTCTAGGAAGGCTCTGTAATGGGGGGGGTGGGGGGAGATGGAGGGAGTGGTGGCGAAAGATGTAAAGACCCATTTGCTCTTATGCTCCAGCTGCGACCCAACTTGCCCTCCTGTTGATTCTATGATCCTAAAGCTCTCTGCTGGGTAAGGGCACTAGGGAGCTGGCAGCAGGGCTTCCACACACAGGCAACATGTCCAGCAGGCTTCCACAGATCTCTGCTTTATCAGCCTTTACCTCCCATCAGTTCCCACTTTTCTTTAATATACTGAAAATTCACATCATTTCTTGGCTGTCTACATGTTCTGTTTTTTTTTTTTTTTCTAATGGAATATTATCTTTTAAATTTCCTTTACTAACGTTTTGCTAACACATACTAAACCCAAGAGAAAACTGAGATAATCTATACTTGTACTGCATTCACTTTTTTGAACTCAGTTCATTGCTAATACACTTTATATTAGGACAATTCTTAACCTTTATTGCATTGATGATTTGATGTCTTTTATCCTCTCCAAGCATGATTTTTAAAGTATTTTCATTTTTAACTGACTACAAAGTAATTGCCTATGCAAGGCATAGTAAGACATTTTAATATACACATGTAATATACCATAATCACCTGTGACCCTGGGCACTTAGCCTTTCTGTTGGAACATTCTGTATGTAATTTTGAAAGTTCTTTAGTGATTTCTTATACAAAATCCTGTAAAATGCATGATTTAACCATGGACTTAACCAAGATACTTAAGTAATAATACACTGAAAAACATCTCACCAGCTGACTAGAATAGTTTGCCAAGCAAAGGTAGTCATCAAAATTGGGTTACTAAGAACCACAGTTACTCATTCCTTGGAACACTTTAAGAAATTTCCCACAAATCTCTTTTCATGCTTTATTGGCCCAATAAACCTGTCCATACACAGATTCATTCCTTAACTACAAGCGAAGTACAACATGCTCTGATTGGCTTATGCAGTCTGAAAGCTGGTTTCTGTAGGCAGGGCAGTTCTGGGTTCCCACTGTCTTACAAGACTGCCTGGGGAGGAAAGGTAGGACCGGAACACACATACACACACACACACACACACAACTGTCAAAAGAGGTGCTAGGGAAACAAGAATACTGAAGAAGCAATAGAAATATCCGTTTATCTTCAACCTATTTATAGCAACTAATTAATTAATTTGATATATTGAGGCTATTACATCATAGAAAATATTTGGTAAACACCACAGAATCAAGCATGATAAAGAAAACATTTATGTTAAGACAATAACAAGGTGATCAAGGGTAATATGGACATCTCTGCTTCAAAACTTGCTAAAGAACATCTCTAGTGAACTGTGTCAGCTTTGCGGAATGTCACCATGTAACAACTGTCCCATGGCAGGACTTAGTCAGTTCAGGCAAGACCTAGAAGCACCCAGGCTGCCGTTGGCACACCTTGCCTCTGGATCCTGGACTTAATCTCTCTGAGTCTATTGTTCTGATTACTGTAGCTCAATGCTAATGGCAAACCTAGGAGCCTAGGTAATGCAAGTCAAATTTAATACACCGTAAAGGAAGGGGGGGCACCCCTATTAGAATTGTTTTCTCTTCACAGACATAATCAACTATGCTACCGTGAGCTCTGTTAGAGAAACTGTGTCCGCCTTTGCCTTGCTTCTGCTTTATGGACACAGGCTCCTTAATCTATGTCTAGATCCACAGTATGATTAATTTCACACAGTACATAATATATTCCACTTTCTATCACATTTTTGTTAAAATTATTCACAAGCTTATGCTTCTAATTTTAGCCACTTTTTGCAAATAAGTATATATATAAATACATATATGTATGTGTGTGTGTGTGTGTATATATATATATATATATATATATATATATAAATTAACATGAATAAGTGTGCCAAATACGAGATTTTTAAAATTTCTACTATGAGTTTTGTGCATAGTACACAATCCTAATTGTTTTTAAAGTATGTCTGCTTATACGTTTGCATTATTACCACAACCTGGCATTTTGTTTTCTGATAAGATTGTTTGAAATTTAGATGTGACCTCCATCCAAATAATAGAAAGTTAAAAAAATAAAAAATAAATAAATAAACCTCCAAGCACAGCACCCTCATCTTATCGGATGTTTCAGTGTAGCTGCTAGTAGCTACCTCCTGAAATTTAACTAATCCTACCCAGTGCCGAAGGCAAAGGACCCAGACAGGAAGTCCGTGTCAAAACTGTGCAGAACAAAAGCAGAAACCCTGCAACGACATGCCTCCCCGGCGTCGTAGATTTTATTCTGATTAGCCCATGCAAAATTTATAGAGCCAGATAATCTGTAAACAGATACAAAATAATATTTTCTGTAAGACACTGTCAGAAACTTTCACATGCGTCTGAGTGATAGAATCCTTGGTCCCAGCTCCGTCTGGCAGTCCATGAGGCAGAGGACTGTCAGCCCAGGCGCCGGGGAGGAGGATTGCTGGGGATTTTGCTGCTCTTTCTATTTGCCTAATAGGGAGCCTTGTGCTCAGCATTTCCTAAAGCAAAACAGAGAGATGAAATCTCTGGGCACCTCACTGCCGCTGCCTCTCAAAGATTTCCTGTCAAAATGAGCCTATAAGGGGAGAAAGGTTTTCAATAACATTTTTTTTTTTTTTTAACCTGGCAGGATTTCCAAGCCTGGCTATGAAAAGAATTTGAAGGCTCTGTCTTTGTTAAGGTTGGGGTGGGGGAAGATGAAAAAGAAGGGAAAAAATGAAGGGAAAAAAATGCTGCCAAAGTACCAAATCTAGTTATGTTTAAAAATAAAAAGCAACTGAGCAACATAACTATAGCCTACACAGGAAAAGGAAAGAAACAAATAAAACAACAACAACAAAAACCCAGCTTTTGATGACACTTTATCTGTATTTCATAGAGCTGCTTATTTTTTTTTTCCCCTTCAAATGCAGAAAGGGACAGACCTTGTTGTTCTCCCTCCTTAACTGAAATGCACAAAGTGTGTCTCTTATAATCATCTCCCGGACACTCCCAGACACTCAGTGGCTTGTACAGGCCAGGAGGCTCCGTGACTTAGCCAAGTTTGTCAGTCTGCCTTTGACCTTACAACTGCTGCCCAGTCAGCCACCAAATACCCAGTATCTGATAGAGCTTTGGCCTGTCTGCGACTGCACTGTCTGCTTTTGCTTCCAGGGCACTGATAGCTTTTCCACTAAGGCCAAACAAGCTGCAGATACAGGTGCTACCTTTGTCCCATCCCTGAAAGCCACTTTCATGACTCCTTCATTATGGTACATGAGCAGTCCCCAACACACACACACACACCCCATGTGCTATGCCCTTGCACAAAAGCAGAGAAACCTGACAACAATGATTCAAAAGCCGAACATAAGATAGATAGCAGTCAACAATCCTGGGGAACAGGACTCCCAGGGTAATCTTTGGTTCTAACTCATTCAAGAATCCTTTGGTCTTCCTGAAGCTGTGATGTTAGCAAAGTGAAAACAGTAATGTGAACAAAGAAAAACAACAATACTATTACAAAAATCAGAATGCAACCTCACCTCTCCGTGGTACTTTCTAGAGGAGCACAGAGGTCAGAGGTCCTAAGGACAACAGAGAATGAAACAATTGATTTTCAGGATTAGAAACCCTACAGTCATTAGGGAAACATTAACTCATGCTGTCCATATTTTGTTATGATATGAAAACATGCCATCTTCTTAAGAGCCATTTTTAGTAAAAATGTAGGTATCAAAAAATAGGAACATAAATATGCCTTTGTTATCTGGAAATGTTACATATGGAACATACTTCATTCCACCAAATAGACTGGGCAAGTTAAGTTTTGTTATATGATAAAACGGACCATATTCTTTTCAATAGATTTCCTTCATATTATGATCTGTACCTTTTTCTGTAGTTAAAATTTGAAATTTATGAATCAAATTCCTGTAACATGAACATACAAGGTAGTACACTAGGTACCGTCACCCTCTCACCACCACAGAGGAGTTTCTTTTTGAAAGCACGTGCCTTTATGTGGACAACTGATTGACAGGCTATAGGCAAGTGTGTGGCTTTGTAATGGAGAGCTCCCAGATGGAAGATGTTGACTAATGGAATACAAATACTGGTAGCTTTTAGTAAAGGATATATTTTCCTAAGGAGAGGAGGATGTGAGGCATGAAGGGGGGAGGGGGGCATGATGCATGTGAGTTAAGGATGAGAGATTATCAAGGAGTCTTTTGGATAGCAAATGCAAGGACATAAGTGAAAAACGGTATGATTCAATTACGTAGAGATGTACAGATAAACACATATACTTTGTTCTTCAGAAAAGACTCGGTTCCTGCTAAATTGATTTGCAGACTCTCAAGACCAGCTTCATTTATGAGAAGCCACTGTCTACTGCAGCATCTACACATAAACATTTTTTGCTAAGCACCCACATTGAAAAATCTGTTGCTGTCATCTACAGAAACCTAACTGCATTTTAAATAAAACAGCACAAAACAGTGTGGTACGAACAGCTGGGTGTTGTAAGAGGAGTCAAGATGGAAGCAAGGACAACTGTGGAGGAGTGAACAGCCTCTAAGAGCCACTCACCTAGGGCTGGAGAGATGGTTAACAGCTCAGTTAACCATCAGTTAATACCTCCTGCGCAGGACCTAGGTTCAGGATTGCTAGTGCCCAGCAATCCTGGTGCCTGACAACCCTCTGTAACTACAGTTCCGGGTGACCCAAAGCCTCTTCTGGCTTCTGTGGGCACATGGTGCCCACATGGTGCACAAATACATATTCAGGCACACATACATACACACAAAATTAATATTTTCAAAATGATACTTAGTCAACTCATTTTCTAGATAGCCTTACACACTGTCCTATGAGATAGCACAAAGCTCTCTACAAAGGGGATGGATGTGAAAATCAAAGCACGCTCAGCTCCCTTGAGGGTTGGGAACTGAGGTGGGTAAGGGTATTGATGATGTCATAGAAGATAGTGAAAAGAATTGGGAATATGATCAATGTGCCTTCAACTCCTTTTTGTTCTCAATTTGTTTTACAGCAAAGGTGGTATGTTTGACACAGTTTCTTGGATTCCAATTACTATTAGAGCTGCGTTTGACATTCTTCCTGAAGCATTATCAAAGACTAAAGGGGCCAGTGTACCTACCAGGGAGCAGGATTTACTGTAGTGTACTTGCCAAGCCAAATGAGCAGGAGGGCGGAATGTAAGTCCTTGCATCCATTTGAAACACTTCTTCTTCAGTAAGATTTTTCTTTCTTTCTTGTTAACTGTGTGAATGGAGGGCAGGGGCAACACAAGGACAGGTATCCTCAAGCTATCCTTGGAGGCCAGAGGTTTCAAGTGCCCTAGAGCTGGAGAGCAGGAGGGTGTAATCTGCCTGACCTGGGTGCTGGGGAAAAAACTCCAGCCCTCTGCAAGAGCAGCATGTACTTTCAACCTCTGAACCTTTTCTTCAGTTCCTAGATTCCCTAGTTCTGAACATAAAAGTAATTGTTGGAAATTGTGATTATATGCATATATATATATATATATATATATATATATATATATATATGCATATATCCATTTGTATCTTGAAATTATAAGGATAGAAACAAAAACTGACAGTAAACCAATAAAGATTTTGGAGATGGGACTGGCTTAATAAAGAGCTATAAAACCCTCAGCTTCAGTCAGTGGAGATGCCCTCCCCATACACACACAACTGATGTTGAAAGAAGAAAGAGAAAGCAAGAGACGTGGCTTTGCTGGGCATGTTGGCACTCCTTTCTTCTTCTCGCTGTTCATTCCAGAATTAATGAAATGTCAAAACCAAACTAGAGGTAGGGCCCCTAATTTTCCATGTAATGAAACAAAAGGGTCTAAAACCCGCATGCTTCTCCTTTCATATAAAGAGAAGACAATAAAAAAAGAACAAATTACACCTAGTATCATGGGATATGAAGCAATTGCAGAAGGAGGAAGGTGCTGGATGCAAGGCTCAGTGGACCCTTTAATGAATAGTGGCAAAATATCCTCCCAGACAAACGGCATTCTTCATAGTTTAAAGATGGGAAACAGACTGTTTCTAATCAAACTTTTGTAAAAGGATCTGTGTGGATTTTCCCCCCACTGACTTAATATCAAATTTTGGAATTAATCGGGCTTCGTCAGGGGATGTGTGCACATCACAATAGCGTTTTTGTCTTTCCAATCACTTCATCTGGGATTGAGCGCATCCTAGGGAGTTCCCCCGTTCACCTGACACCAATTTCCCAGCTCCTGCTGATATCCATTTCATGTCACAATAATTAACTTGTAGCTATTACAACCAAGTTTCATAATTAACATTTTGTCAAAAATTTTCCATGCCTATGTTTATTGTAAAAATCTTACTACCCATCAAAAATCCTTTTACTTTATTGTTCATAGACTTATGTAAGAATTAACTGCTGTGGAAAATGCAGATGCCCATGGATTTCAATTTTTTGTACATATTATTTATTGCTAATGATAAGGAAAGTAATAATGAGAAAAGCTTTTCCTTAGTTTTAGAGAATTCAATACATTTTTAACACCATTATTATTTCATATCTATAAAGGGAAATTGTAAATCTCATATTGTAACCTCTTATCACCTTCAATTTTGAAGAATTCTGTGGACAGACATTGGGTCAATGTGAAATTCTTAGCAGACCAAGCAGAATTATTTAACATTTTCAAAATCTGGAAGAAAAGCTTGGACACAAATCTTGATCAGTTTGGAATCTGAAAAGAGTATACACATGTTGAGACTAATCTCACGCACATAATTCAGCAATTTTATCACTGTACAACACATAAAAAAGTCTTAAGAAAGATTCTGAAAGGGATAAGCTCCCTGCTCCTCTGAGCTCGATGTATGAGTGACAGCCAATTTGAAAATAACCCATAAACTGACAAGTTGAAAGAGTTTTCTATTACAGATGATAACTTTATTTGATGAAAGGATAACTGAAAGGTATAATGTCCCTTTTTGAAAGTACAAGTTTTCATCTGAGCAATGAATGACCTCTAGGCAATATGTATATTATATAAACATATAATGTTTATATATATATATATATACACACAATAAACAATGTATCTATAATATATGTATAATATTATATATATATACGTTTACGTAGGTCACAGACCTGTTAAAATTACTTGTTTTCTGGAAAAGACCAAGGATGCTCTGTCTTCTCTTTCCTGTTTTAGGTTAATATATAGTCACTGGATGGAATAAACATACCAAGATGTAGTTGAATCCAAAGCTACCCTACACTAGGGTAGTCAGTGCTCCTTGATAAAAAGACATATAATGAAATTCAAAATTAGGGAGGGATAATGGTGTACACCTGATTTACAGCTACTTGGGAGCATGGGAGGATGAAGCAGGAAGATTTCCAGTTTGATGGCAGCCTGGTCTGTGCACAGCTATTACTGGGGTATAGATGTGTGTGTCTGAAGGTATATATACATTTTGTATTTAAGGGGAAGACTAAGTCAGAAGGAGAGAGAGCCTCTGTTGAAGCTTCTCAAGAAATAGGGAGTTATTTGCCAATTCTGATAATGTCTATTTTATATATCGCATTACCTGCAAGCACAATCAAAAATTTAAAAAAGGGAGTTAAAAGAAATGATCTGTGCAAGACTTCATGTCTACCAAACTCAAAGCAGAGACTCCACTCTTGCATCTTAACCTAGGTTCCTGTGCGTCTCTTCACTCTGTGGAATGTGTGTTGTCCAGCAGGAGGCATGGAACAAGAAACCTCAGCAGACTGTGTGAGTGCAACAGCTCCAGGTTCACGAGAGCCCCCTGGCTGCTTCTTGCTAGAACCTCAGATTTATTCTGTTCTTCCTCCATCAGCCTGCTTTCTGAGTTCCTTTCTCTCTGCCCTTCATTTCATCCTGCAAGGGCTTCTCAGACGACCAGGTGTCCAGGAGAGAGCCCATCAAACCTGTAGCACAGTTCCTGTGTCCAACTTTAGGCATACATTAGGTATGACCTCAGAACAAGGCCTCTGACTTAAACCATATCAGCCTAAGAGGCCGGTAGTGAAGAGCTGAGAGGTGACACTGTCCGGGAAACTATGAATCTGCTCCATCTTAGATTCTAGGCTGCGAAATGTAGTCTCCAGTCACCTGGTGACACCGACTGGGATTCTCACAGGAGTACACACTGTTACATATGCTCACTGCCAATTTTAACTTAGGGAAAAGTGGAGGACCATTTAAGGGACTCCTTCGGTGCACTGAACTGTCAATTCTCAGGCATGCCAATAGCAAAATCTTAAAGAAACTCTCTGGGAATCTCACTTTAGTGGAAGAATATGAACATCCGAAATCAATACATACCTGTTTCTTCAGACCTGGTCAGTAGCACCCACATGATGACTCACAATCATCCATAGCTCCAGTTCCAAGGGCTTCAACACCTTCTGATTGCCATATGCACTGAACACGTATGTGCTTTGCATGTATTCATTCAGGCAAAACATACAGATGCATCAAATAAAACTAAACAAATCTTTAAAAATGTGTCTGAGGGTATCCAAAGTGTTGTAGAAAAACGAGAGGGCCAGGTTTGAGTCAACAGCATCCACATTAATGCCAAGTAAGCTAACAGCCTTCCTGAGGTTCCTGACTCATGTGGAGGAAACAGAGGGACCCAGGAGCCAACCAGTTAGGGCAACCAGCTGCACCAACGAGCTCGGGGTTTGATTAGAGGACTCTGCCTGAAAGGAATATGATGGAAGAGCAATCTAAGAAGATTCTCAACACCAATCTCTGGACAGTACAAGCACACACACACACACACACACACACACACACACACACACACACACACTACACCCATAAATTAAAATATGCAATACACATGGCCACCACATGCAGAAATACATGAAAAGAAAACTATTTTGAAATTGGCATGGTTAATTTATGTTATATTGGGGCCAGAGAGATGCCTCATCAGGAAAAGAAACTTGCTATCAAACCGGATAACCTGAGTACATTCCCTGAGACCTCTAAGGAGGAGAAAACAGATTTCTACCTCTGTATGTACGAGCTCAGACACATACAACACACACAATAAATGAAAGCCCATGAATGTACGTAATGTATTAGCCAGACTTCTGTTTCTATAATATGGGATAGCTCTGCCTCTTGTGTACACTGACTGTCCAGAAGAGTCAGGTGTGGAAACACAGTGAAGTGGGAACTGCCGCCATCATGAGCAACCTCCATATTTAACTGTCAGCTGGCACACACAATGTAAAACTAACAGTGTTCATGAGAACTGTGATGCAAAACAAAGCACATGAGCAACCGCAGAAATGAAATATAATTCTCACTAACATATTTGTAAAACCTATTTTCAAATTATTTTCTCTTTTTAAAGAAAAAAAAATGAACACTTGAAGTTTCTTGAAGTTTGCTTCTTTCTCTCTCCTTCTGAAATGAATGGGGAAAAAATGCAGTGCATCTGCCAGGTGGGCTCTTTCCAAGTCTTGATTATTAAACAGTAATTTTCATCAGATTTCAAATGTCCCTATCAATAGCAAGGTTGTGGAAAGACGATACAGCTAAATCACTGCTGGTAGACAATTAGTGGAGTCTGCTGTCTCAAGCCAAGATTGGCCGACTCCACTGCTCTGCTAATCAAATTCCTCAGCCTTCAATGCAGCAGGACTGAGTTTGCGAGTTAATGCTATAAAGCAGCAACAAATAAATACAAATGGCTTAATCTTCTTTAGCAGTCACATCCTCCCACTCGGGTCTATGTAATTAGGAAAATACCAAATCTCCTGTCCTGAATCGTGAATACAGCGAATTGTTAATCATTATATTTACATGGTTTATATGAAAGTATTTAAATTCATGAACACTCTATAATTTTATTCAAGGAATATTAATACAAAGACAACACCAGGATGCATATTATCAGGTCTGTGGCTTCTTGGTATGTTTATAGTATTTGCTTGAAGAATTGTTACATGACAAATTTTGCTACAGCAAAAGTGAAGACATTGTTCACATCTGTACCTGTTCTGAACAGCTGTTATGAAAAATAAACTTGGAGGTCACAAATTTTATGTAAAAGTCCTATTCGTGTACACATGAAAATGCATCCTCAAATTCAAATAAAAATGTGATCTATTAAAATGTATTATAAAGCGCTTCCAGTAGGGCAACTGTATAAAATTCATTGTGTGTTATGTTTTATCTATGCTTTATAGCAACATAATATTGATTTTTGACAAAACACATTGAATACAGGATTTATGAGAAGCGTAGCAGATCTCATTTGGCCAACAAACCATAGCTTTTCTGTCTGTCCTAAGGTAAAACAATGGTGATGTTTCAGTGTTTCAATAATATTTTAGCGATTTGCTATGGTCATCATTTAAAAATAATTAAGATAATAAGAACAATGGCAAATGATTAATAACAGAATGATTTTTACTCCCTATTACTCTTGAAAACAGTAAAATTATCTATGTGTGCATAGTGTCTTTGTACATACACAAAGGGATGCGTGTTTGCACTTTCCAGGATAAATTTACAGATAATAGGAAAGAAAACAGTGACTAGCAAAGAGCATGACTTTAGAAATAAAATGTGGTTTATTTCATAAATAAAGGCATAGCAAGCAACAGCGATGGCCTTAGAATTATAAGGCAGGGAAGCCTGACTCTGCAGGAAGAGCTTGCAAAGGAATACAGAGAGCTCTGGGCAGAGCACAGAGTGAGCGGAACTGGGAGGCGGAGACCTGGCTCCTTTCATCTCTGTAACTTCCACCCTCTCTTTACCCTCCAAAGTCATCACCCTGATTGTTGGGACAACAATCAGGAGACTTCTGCTGAAGCTGTCCTGCCTCCTAATCTATTCTCTCACGTAATTAACTGCCTGACTCATTTGTCCTCTGATTTTATCTGAGAAGCTGGCAGGTTTCACTAATTTCTACAGTTACCACATATCAATGTTACGGAAATATTTCCTATCCCAAATGAAAAGCAAACACTCAGAGCACTGGGAAGTTAATAAGCCTTGCCACTCTCTGAGTCAATGATTTCAGAGCCCTTAAAAAGCAAAGGCTTTTCGCTCTCACTGTGTGGAATCTGAAATGAAGAAAGGTTAAGTGATTTGTTTATTTATTTATTTGTGATGTATTTATTCTGCCCTAGCAAGTCAGTAATGGGGCTGGGAATAGGAGACAACATTTCTGAATCCTTACTCTCTCCAACCACTCACCTTGCTTAAATGCTCAAGGTAGAAGTTAGTGACATTTACTATTGTAAGCCAGACATCATCTTGATTGAGGTGACATGCCTCTGTTACACTTAGAAATAGTGTGAAAGGTCCAGGGACTGTCGCTTCAGTGCTACGTGTTCCTAGCAAAGATAATCTGAAGCACAAGAACAAAGAATTATGGAGGTGGCTGAGACAGTGATTCAGGGAACCCTCCTGAGTGTTGTCGTGGCACACTGTGGTAAGTGCATTGAGTTATCTCAGTCAGTGAAGGCTGACTTTCCATTCTACTATAGCGATTCAAGTTTCCAGAAAACAGGAAGAAACTGAAAATTGATTTGGCCCAAGCACTCATCTAATAAGAAGTAGGGCATGGGGGGGGGGTTGGATGGATCGATCTGACTTCTGTGCCTCTTGCCTTCCCTTCTTTGAACTGATTTCTAAACAATTTTATTAGATATTGTTTAAATTTTAGATATGTAAGGAAGATGTGTAAAATATAAGCTCAAATTACTATATTGATTGTAAGGTAAGTAAAATAAAACTGATGTGATCGATTCCAAAAAAAGAAAGCACAGCCATTCATCCATACGTGGGTTCAAACAAGTCCTAACCTGAGAACACTCTCACCTCTAATGAATTATGCAGTCATCCCAACTTCCATTCTTCTCACCAACTTCCGGTCTTCTCCTCTCTAAAGGAGTGCCGTTCCTCCTTTCAGGGCAGGAGGAGGCAAAGTTTGTTTGCTTGGCTCATCTTTCAGGGATGTCATGCTAACTGTCACTCCTGGTTTGTTATGGACACTAGGCCCACAGTTATTGATTGGATGAAAGTACTTTAGACTTCCAGCTTAGATTCTCAGCACTCTTTCTAATACTGGTACCTGGCTTGGTTATTTGAGTGTTACTAATATATGCATAAAATCTGAGAAGGATTTATTCTATTTGGAAGCTGGTGAGATGTCCTGCCACGTTTTGAAGAGTTTGAGTACACCCAAAGACCTGAAATTACAAAGTCCATACTCTAGTCATAGTGGCAGCCTTATGAAGTTGGCTGTTTATTATGGCTGCCCTGAGATGTCCATCACTCAGGGTAACATTACAATTGCCAAATACACATACAAACCTGGACATAACATTACAGCGACATGGCTTGTACATACTTGTCATTTGCTCCAGACATCGACACTGTTTCCACCTTCCAAGGTGAAGTTTACACCTGTCTTTTGATAAGCATAAACTATAGTTTACCCAAGGGGACCCATCACCAAAAGCATAAAACCATTTCCCATACAGCCCTGTGACCAAAATATGCCTTTTAAATGTATAATACTGTCTAGAAAGTAATGTAAGAATATCTTGTCACTTTTCATTGCTTAAGGGTAGATTTAACTCATTAGAGGTTAGATTAGATACTCATCAGATACTCATTGGTATCTAGACCTTTATTTTAGCATTTGGTGAGACTATAAGCACTATCTATGGAGTCAGAACTAAGTAGTTTTTGAAGAGTATCTATACTGAACAAGGACACCAAGACACTTAAGAAAGAGCTCTTGCCCATTAGAAATAGAAATTGTGAACTTGATGTTATTATTACAGGATTCTATACAGACGGACATTGCCATACTAGAAATGGAATTGAGTAGTGTACCAACTCAGGCAGCAACCCTAACGTGATAAGCTTGCAGTGTTCTGTTGGCAGCTTTCTCAGATTATGTTCCATTTTTCTACACCTGCCACTATCAACCTGAGAATGGAAGGGTTTACAATGATTACATTCACTTCTTTGAAAACTCATTTATTCATGCCTTAATCTCCTAGTGTCATAATCTGGTACTAACGGGTCAATAAAATGCTTGAATATCAACAGTAAACTTTAAATAATCATTAAATAATCAAATGCAATGGTTCTGTGTCTTCTTCCACTCATACTTTTTTGGCTATACTCTTTGAATGCCTCTGCCTTTTAATTTATATACCTTGTTGTTTCTCTTTTCAGTGAAAATTAGACTTCCAATCTCTCTCACCTTGGTTCTCTCTCACATCCTATCTTTAAAGGTGAGTCTTTCTGGGGTCTTTCATCTTTGTTCTTTAGGCTTCCTCCATCAATGATTCCATGGTTTTCAAGTCTTAAATCTATATGGACAACACTGAGAAGTATATCTTGGGGCAAAGGAGATGGCTAAGTCAGTGAAGTCCTTGCCACACAACCACAGGCACCTGCTTTCAGAGCCCCAGCGCCCTCCCAGAAGGCAAGGGTGGACTGTGACTACACTGCCTCCTAGTGCTGGAGGTACTCCAGGTATGTCCCTGGAGTTCACTAGCCAGACAGCCTAGACAATTTTTGAGCTACGGGGTCAGGGAGAGAGATGGCTTCTATGTGCACACACATACAAACACAAACACACGGTCTTGCCACACATGACACATACAAGAAAAGCAAATCTCTATTTAGATTTTTGTTACCTAATTTATGCGGTTTTCAGACCCCTACAAAGCTCCTCCTGAATGCGCTGTGGGAATCACAGACTCAGCCATGAGTTGCTTATCTTCTTCATCTACCCCTCCAACTCTTCACTTCTCGCTGTCTCCTCAGTTCCTTCTAAGCGCACACTTGCCACGGAGCATAGTACCACTGCCTCTGTCCTGGAATCTTATCTGAACTATATAACCATTTTTCCACAAAGCCAGCACAGCCCTGGTTTGTACCCTTCAAGCTGCTCTGTAGCAAGTGTAGCAATTTCCTCATAACATTTCCTGCCTTCTGCTTCTGTTCTTCAGGGTTAGCGGACACACTCTGCAGCCATTTGCTGCCTGTTGGACGAGCTCATGCCCATTTGTTTTGCATCAGGTCCTTCTACAGCCTGTCCCTTACCTGTTGTTTGACACGTAATTAACAAACAATAATGCAATATGCCTCATCAGACAAGGTGCCTATGTGGAGTGGCTGCCGGGGGAAGAGAAGAAACAGCACTGCTTTGTTAATAACACATTACTTTTACACCATAGGAGTCATCTGACGCAAAGGTGACTCAAACATTATCTCCCAGCACTCTTTGCCACATGCTGAATGTTCTGGACAAGTGAGTTTGCTTGAGACCCGACTTCTGTTTCCTTTCCCCTCCCCAACTATTTGTATGCTGTGTCTTTTCTACCCTCCTTCTCCTCCTGATTATCTTCAGAAATCCATCCTGTTCATGAGGCCCAGCCCAGATGCAATCGCTCTTCAAATTTATCTGCCATTTCAAACACTCCTGGACGAACTAGAGCTTTTATGACACTGCATACATGAAACCCAGGCACAACACACTGCTCTAAAATGTACTGTATATGGCCCTTGTCCCCGGTGCACTGGGAAAAAGCTTAGGAGCCGGCACCACATTTTCACACTTTGTTGTATACTCTCAACTGTTCTAATGCTGCAACCCTTTAATACAGTTCCTCGTGTTGTGGTGACCCCAACTATAAAATTATTTCATTGCTGCTTCATAACTGTAATTTTGTTCCTGTTTTAAATCATAATATAAATATCTGATATTTATATAGAGCAGGTTAAGAACCACTGCTCTAAAGGCTTAATAAAAATAGTAGTTAGCCCACAGTAGATCTTCAATATTTGTTGCATGAGTGAATGAATTAATAAAACATGCCGAGCAGCTGGGGTATTTTCTCTGACAATATTTCTTTCTGTAAAAGGAAACCCTTGTTGGTGTGAGGCGAGGTGGACCCTTTGCTAGTAAAGATGTTAACAAGGTATTCTGAGAGGCAATGGTCTCATCTGGAGACATCTCCATCCAGACCCTAGTTCCTCCACAGATCTGTTTGGAAAGAGATCAATTTTCCAGTGAATTGGGGAGAGGGGCACGAAGTTCACTAGCGCAGGGTGCCTGTAACATAACATTATCACCTCCTTGGGAACCCAGTATTTCTAGAAAGGATAGCATCAAAATCAATTGCTAAGCCATCCTGCTCTTACCATACAATTCTAGGAAATGCTATTTGCAGGAACAGTAAAATAGACAAAGCTTTGCTTGGTCTCCAGACACTCTTATCCTAAACCAGAGGCCTCCAATTTTCTAAGCTCATTAAACCACTCTCTAATTTTATGCCTGTAACATACTGCTGCATATGTAGTTTAAAACAATCATAAGATTTAGCATATTCTATCTTCAAAGCTCTTTGCACACATCAAGTAATTATCCATATAACACCCTTGTGGGGCGGGTGTTATTATTCCCATTTTATAGATAAGGATATTGAGACACTAGAGATCTAATAATTTGCCCACGGCAGAATAGTCGACCAGCTGCAGGAACAGAATTAAAATAGAATTCTCTGAGTCTTTGTCCCAATTTCTAACTCAGGAACACAGAGGGTACCAGGCAGGCTTCTGTTTGCACATGTTACAATGGTACATGGATGTGTACTAAATTCCATGGAAGTTTGGGAAAATAAACATCCCAACCCTGCCATGGACACATAAAATTTCATATTGTACACTTTCCATATGAAGATAAATAACGTTATTCCCGTATGGTGAGGAATTACGCACCAGCCCCACTGTTCTATTTAGTAATCTGCTCTTCCTAAAGACAGAATACTCCACACTGCTAGGAATTTTAGTGCCTTTGCAAAGAGATGATTAGAAGCAAAATGGCTGATTTGAAATATAAAACTAAAAACAATTTCCAACCACATTCATTTCATCTATAATACCTCAAGGAAGTGCAGAGGACAAGATAATCTTGCACCTCATGCAAAATCAATTACATTTTAGTTCAAGATGCTCAGTGGCTGAAAAGGATATCATTTTATGTCCTCAACAATATGTTGTTCCAGTTACTAAGGAAACCAGTAGCAAAAACCAAGTTTGCCATGATGTGTTCTCAAGAAATGGAGCACAATGTCAGTCTCTGGGGTGTCATTACAACGTGCTATTTGCATTTAAATTCCACATAACCCTTAAGCAACTGATGTATTTGTTTATGAGCATGAAGAAGTATTCCTTTTTTAAGCTCAGAAAAAAAAAATTTAAACACCCTACCAATATGTCAATAGTTAAGCACCGAGAGGGCTTGGAGATGAGCATGTACTGTCTCTTGCTGGGTTAGCCTGTGTTGATTGTGTTTCCACGGGTTTCTGCAGAGGTTTCCTTTCCCAGCTCCTAACGCGCTGCCCGCTAATCGACGTTCCTCATTCTGCTCCACACATGCTAACAAACCGGCAAACTTAGGTTGGCTCATACTGTTGGGTGTCACACATAACAAGAGTCTACAGGAATCAATACAGCTATTTTGCACACGAGGTTCCGGGAGCCTGCAGCTATTCAAGGCGGCCTCTAGGTTCCTCGGGAAGGCAAAGGCAAGCCTGGATTTTTTTTTGACAGACACTTGCCTCTCTTGTCAAAAAGAAACAACAAATATTCTGATGAGTTGCTGATGCTTTTATCATTGAAAACTCTCCTGACAAACTACTCTCCTGACCAGAGATGACAAGGCCTTGACACGCTCCCATCGCCTTCAGAACATACAGAGCTGCAGCAAGCTGGCAGAGCTGAAGGGAGCCAGGATGGAGACAACAGCACTGTCAAAGGCCCACAGTGAGATCAGCGGCTGCACATTCTCCTGCCAGCACTGCTCTCAGCACCCTTTGTCTTCAGGTTTTTCGCTTAGAACTTTGTAATTATTTTTATATAAATAGCATTTCTTGGACTTCAAATCTATTCTATATTTAGTGAAATAAAACCACAGGCATCACAAAATGAACTTCAGCTAAACAAATTGCTTTTATGACAGAGCAATCTTGTGCACTCACCCCAAAGAATATAAAATGTAAATACAAGAGGCAAGATGTCTATTCAAAATTGCAGATGAGCAATTCGGAATCTAGCCCTCTCTAGTCAAAAAAAAAAAAAAAAAAATTAATGAAGTAACATAACTTTCCAAAGTATGGTCAGTGGTTTATCTTTTTTTAAACTATTGGCAGACTATTATTTTAACAAAGTAATTGTGGACCAGTCTTGCACATTCATGAGGCTTCCCTCCTTTCTCTATCTGCCCAGCAGTATCATTCCTGGTACATACTTTGTTCCAGTATGCTAAGATGTTACAACATCAGGAAAAGTCTTTCTTGGGTGTCTGGGGAAACCACACGCTGGAGGCTTACTCAGTGTAAGGTCCCCACATCAAGACTCCAGAAGCCTGACCTGAAGGATCCCTGCAACTGAGCCAGGGATGTAATTAAGTCTCCAGGTTCATCACAACCAGGCTATGCCACGTGCAGATATTGCTCTGTGAGCCAAGCAGCTCTCCGTTTCCAAACAAAGCCTTCTGTAATGCAGGGTTAATCATTCAGGCCGGACCTTGGGTTTCTCTCAGTGGATCTGACCCTCAAACTGCAATTGGGAGTGAATCAGATTTTTCTTTTTTTTTTCTCTCTCTTATGTTTTCACCACTCTTTTTTTTTTTTTTCAATTCAGCCTTCTTTGGCTTCACCTGCTTAGTCACCTGGCTTTCTTTGTGCCCTTTCTTTCTTGTTACACGTCCCTCCTTTTAGTAGGTGTTGGGAACCTTTCCTCCTCGGCTTAAGCCTTTGTCAGAAAAATCAAGCCCTCAGAGAGTGTGTGTAGGCAGTTTTCAGATTTCATTTTAAAGTCCTGAACCTTGAAAATACCCTGCTCAGGTTTAAAGAGATCGTTTGGCCCCTCTGGGAGGAAGTGCTCCACCAGGCTCCCGTCTGCTGGCCGCAGCCCTGCGCAGGGCCTCTGCATGCACCCAGCACCCCGCTCCTGCGTTAGTCCCACGGAAGACACATTTTCACAGAGAAATTTGTTTTTTTCTCTCCTAACATGGATCTCCCTTTTGTCTCCCGTTAGAAGTCTTCTCACTTTCTATGATGGACCTCATTTTAGTTATTTATTATGTGGTGATGTAGGGGTTGAAATCAGCAAAACACACCCCACCCCTCTATGTGTACCTACCCTTACTACCTCTTTTAAAATCAGATTAAGAAACAGACACAATTTTTTACTCTAATAAAGTGTACGTGTTGCTATTACGAAGACTAATTAATTATACATTAATAGAACATGTAGCACATTTACTGAAAAAGAAAATAATGCTAATAAGCCGACTCCCATAGAAAGACGTACCGTGTGAGAGCTGCTATGGCAAGCCACATCTGCATGCGGAATTGCAGGGCAGGGGAAAGTTCGCACAGGCCAACACATCTATTTTCAAAGCCAGAGCTTGGAGTCTCTACTTCTAGTGTGTTGTGAGGGGCATTATTTTAAGTGATCTGAAATAATATATACAATGCAAACATGTAGATCATTAAAATACCCTTCTATTGAGTTTGGGGGGAAAATGGCTATGTTGTACTGTTTCAGAGCAGAACTACACAAAATGCCACAGAAAGAAAAAAAAATGACGAATACACTTCAGAATAGAAGTTTAAATGTGCTACTCATAAACAGCATGCCACTCTGGAAGACAGCATCCTTTCCGAACTAAAGTCCGGTTTTCTGTGGTGTGCGGGGCATAGCCAGCCTCACACAGTGTCCGCAGTCGCCCCTCACAGGAAGTTCGCGGGGGCAGCGCTCAGTCTCAGTAGTCTCTTGCTACTTTTTTCCTAGCATTTATTTTGGTAAAGAGAGAGGCCAGGACCACAAAGAAACAGCTATCCAGCGCCCAGCACTACAGCTTGCGGGCAGTCTGAATCCATGGCGACAAAAGCCGAAGACACACGCACAATGGTTACAACCCACACTCAGGACACAGGTGGGGAGCACATTGGGAAGGCGCCCGTCGGCTCCTCACAGGGCCTCTTCCAAGCTTATCTGTTTGCATCAAATTCTTTCACCTTAACTCTGTTTCAAAGTCGTAAGAAAAATCTTCAGTCTTAACCTTGGCTTGAGGTCAGGACAAAAGACGTTGGAGGGCACGTTTATAGTTTTTATCCCTCAGTCTCAGGGGCCTGTGCATTCTCCAACCAGCTGTACCTTTTGAAGTCACAGAGGCTCTGTACTCTTTCTAGTTACAATTTCCTTGTTTGTCATTTCTTTTCTCTTTTTCCTTTTTTTTTTTTTTTTTCAGAACCAAACTGATTAGTTAGCACTTGCTGGTTGCTTTTAAAAGTGTGGGTGTGTGTGTTCTCTAAAACAAGCGGCTTAACGTTGAAACTGAACTGTCTGTTATCATCTTTCCTTTCTACACCTAATAATATCATCTTTTCTGCAGACCTACCTCTGATAACCTCCTCCAACAGTGACTGTACTTCCTATGTGGTGCTGTACAATAGTAGGCAGTCAGAAATATGTTACACGGGGAAGAGAATCTACTCATTTAAAATAAATGAGTCAGAGAGGAGACAAGATGTTTTCTGCTTTCGGGGTGAAGGAGGGCTGTATCCAGATACTTCTGTATTTCATTCAGGATATTGTGTGAAGCAAGAAACATATACTACCATTCAAGAAACCTGGCCTTATTTCAAACTCATTTTGCATAAGCTCTAAAATAGTACATATTTTTATTTGAACATGTTTTGTTTCATCATGCATGAAAGATGAGACAATAACAATTCTGAGATCCATCCAAAAGATGGTATTTCATTCCCCATTATTTTTAGGGAAGAATGCACCCCTCAGACTCAGTCCCATGTAGCTGCTGGGTGAAAGGGTGCTAAGTTAGAGTGTGAGGCCTCTGTACAGTAGTCTCAGCTTCTACCACAGCCTCTGCAATCACATTCTGCAATAGTGTAAGACTATAACCAACCCTCTGCAGTGATGGTATTCCTAGGGGTAAGTCTTTATAAAAAACCTGAGAAGCAGAAATTCTAAAGATTAATTTGTAAAGATTCATTTATAAGAAATAAAAACAAACTAAAAGGATATAACCAATTGAAAATATGTACAATTTAATGTTTATTTTCTTTGCTTAATTTCAATATCCTAAAGCAAGAAAACATTAGAATCACAAAAATTTTCAACATAACAAAAATGATAGTCCCTGTAAACAATTATCACTTTAAATTTGATGTGGGGTAATTTTAAAAAAAAATCTGAAAAAGCTTCGTAGAACTGTACAAGCCAGAAACAAAAAGGAGAACACACACATGCACGCACAAATGCATGCACACTCATACATGCACACCGTTTAAATGGCTTTTGGTTTATGAAACAAAACCTTTCAATTCCCCCAACAAATCCACATAAATGCAACAGCAAACAAAAGCAAGGAAGAGGAAGGCTTTAACCTCAGCTTGTGTCAGGATGGACTTCTTCTGATTATCTTCCCTGACATAACTTCAGGACAAAATGAAGTCTAGTCTATTCAGGGCCTGGCAAATGGGAGGTGGAAGCAGCCAAGTTCTTGCGCACATGGTCAGCAACTAGGTGCAGTCAGCGGACTCCCTTGACACACAGATGCCTGCATTTTCAGTACCGTCAACATCTTTGGAAATGGAGCAAGTTGTATTGTGAGGAAAGTTCAACTAACAATGGGCTGGGTTTTCTCTGGCATATTGGAGAAAGAAAACAAAATAACAAGCAAACAGATAACAATAAAACAACCCTTTCCACTCCCACTATTAAAGGACAATTCCCTATACTAACTCCCCAAGCTCACACAGGCAACTGTTGCAGAACTTCATTCATTTATTCTAGATAGTTACAAATATGTTTTCCGTCTCAGTAAATGCGAATGTGCTTTGACAAGAAGCGAGCACCGGCCATGGGTGGCCTGGACACTCCATCACTGAGTACATGACCCTAGCAAGGTGAGGACACCTTTACATTGGGTTAATTCACCTGGTAATGGAATAAAATGCCTCTCAAGGTTACTTTATGAATTATGTAAAATGGTGAATATGTAGAGTTTGGGATCATAGATAATATGAAACATTTGTGGTCCTTTCGAACAGTCTGTGATACCAATTTGCCACGTTAATGTAGTTTGATCAAGAACAAGAGCCTTTTCTTCTCTCATTTGTTTCAATACAGTTTATCTATCTATCTATCTATCTATCTATCTATCTATCTATCTATCTATCATTTATTTATTTGATGTTTGAAGAATAATCTACAAATAAAAATAAAAATGATCATTGGATAGCTAGGCAATTAATTTTTAAAAAAATAATAAACAAAAGATCTTATTAGGAGAATGTAAGGGTATCTAATGCAAATTTTCTTTCATTTGTAATTAGAGTATACAACTTAAAGGCCAAAAATGTTACTTTGTTAATGATTTAGTATATTATAAAATAGATACCATATCATAAAATCAAATGAATGGAAACACTTAAAACACAGAAACGGATTTCTTAGTTGTTACTGACATCTACTTTAACTGGTATGAACTTTTCTATTTCTGATCAATGTGAACTTATTTAGTAACAAAGTGTTTTTATTAGTTGGATAAATAAGAAGCTAACTATGCTGTTAAAATATGGAGGAGACCTCACCTTAGGAGCCAAACTGACAAGATTCCAAAGGGCTGCTTGTGGCCCAAAAAGAAAATCAGAAAATAGCTTGGAAGAATATAAGAAAGAAAAGGGCTTAGAACTCCCAATTTAGTCTTCTGATGCCAAAGAAAACTTAAAGTCCTAAGTTATTTTCTCGTATACATTGAATCTTCTTTTTTTTTAATTTAATTCATCTTCTCAGATTCACATTATTACTTTTATAAAAAATATTTAAGTATAATTACCGTCACTAAATATCATTGAAGTTAGACTACATTTAAGGGTGGGTGGATTGTACAAAAGAAAAGAATATTTATTATTTCTAGAATATTTTATTTTCATGAGGCTGGTTACAATTATATTTATTCCTCAGCAATACTTCTTCCTGTGGCTATAGTTATATGACTTTTTAACTTGCTAAACGGTTTATGCAGTTATTTCATTTTTTAATGTCCTAGGCAACTTGGTTATTTGCATTATTAGAAAACACACAGTCTGAGTGTATGTAAATCCATGCTCTTGAATTTTGAGTTTTACTTAAACATATCTATGCTCTGTTTTCATTTAAATTTCTGTATTAAAACAAAACTCTAGATTTTCCATGGGAATTAGTTAGTCACAACAAATTAACCTTATTTATGAATTATGTTTGTTGCAACAGAATTAAACAAGTAAAACCTGTAATATCCACAACTTATTAACACTGATACACAGAATTGTTAGAGTGCTGGAACCACAAGAGCAATAATTCAACTAGATATAAGAAGAAATTAATGATAATTCAATTGCACAGAACTGCACATCTCTCAGATGTGTCTGGAAGGTAAATCACGATACTGAGAACTTCTGAAAACCTCTGTGACATGCGGACCTAAGGACCTACTATGTGATTCTCTGTCTAATGTGAGCAATGCTGACAACTTTCCAACCGCTGGTTTCTTTGGAGGTGGAAAGAGGTATAATTTGTAGCGTTCAGTATTTTCAGTTGCTTAACAGCCTTCATTTTATGTGTGCTTCCAAAATATTAAACCCAAAGCCTAAAGATGTCGGAGTCTGATTTACATGGAATCAGAATATTGTCTACACCACAGAGAAACTAAACAATTGATTAGCTAGCTGTTAGGAGTAAGGCACAGACACCACTTCCCGTGTTCACGGAGGACCCGCGGATGCTGAACTGTTTCTAGACCACGGAACAGGAGCACAAAACCATTAAAGCAACAGTCTGAACAACTTCACTGGAGTACTTAGCCCAGTTTCCTATACCCTAGTCTCTCTCTTCCCCGTCACACCAAAAAGCAAGCCGGCAATGGATCCCACAGGTCTTCTGGAAAGGAAAGGGCCAGTAACCGCGGTAGTGTTTGTCACGGGCACCTGGCTTGACCACGTCCTCCGACACCCTGGGGAACACTGGAAGCAGGTTCGCTTCCGAACGCAAAGGGAGCCAGGGCATACCTTACTTCCTATGTCTGAACATTTGACCGAACTTCAGAAACAACGCCCCAGCACCCTTGTCATTTCAATTTTTCACACTTTGGTCTGTATGTGTTTTATGTCGCAACAAAGACTTATCTCCCCAACCCACTGCCACAGGATAATTCTCTGTGACAAAGCTCAGTCTGAGACGCCAACCAAATGAAAAAAGGCCAAATCCCCAAAGAGAAAAGTCACGGTCACAGCCGTTAATACGGGTCCCAGTCTCACAGACCAAGGAGGAACCGATGAGAGTTCACGGCTACCGTAACTGGGCAGGCGAGGCCCCAAGGGGATTGCAGCTCTGTAAGGGGATTTCGTGCGAAGAGAATCTTCCTGAGCCCTCCAACAGAGACAAGCATCTCTTACAAGTGAGGAAGCTATGTTACCACAACAGACAACATTTTCCAGCTGGGCAGAGATGCAAATAGCACCCCTGTGAGAATATTAGTGCCTGCAGTCAACACGGCCTCCTGACCATTCTTTCTTTTGTGTGACAGCCTTTCCAGAGAGAGAGAAGGCAACATCTGGGAGACACATTTGCTCCGTCTTTTTACAGCAGTCCAAACATCAAGAGTCCTCAGAAACATTCCATGCCCTTCTCCTTTCCCGATAGATAAGGATTAGAATGCCGCGAGGCAGCCATGAGTACAAAGCCAGAGAGGAAAATGATGGCTGTCCAAAATCTGGAGCAGGCTTAAAATTGTACACGGGGCACCATGGCCCATTTCTCCCATACAATTCTAGTCATAAAACAAAATTTTATTTAATGTAGGGTGTTTATGCCAAAATGCATCCCCCAAATGCTTATACATTTAAATAATGTATTTAATACCACCGTTGTGTGGTAATACGGTGTCCCAGATCACTGGGAGTCCTGAATTAATACCCTATAATGATCTCTCCCCAGAGGAGCCTGGGAGAGCCTTGTTGCTGGGCAGATTACAGTGAGGGATTTGGTGTTGCTTAATTAAGGGGGAAGATACTTGGCAGCTGACATTCCTCAGTGATTCGATTTTTTTTTTTCCTATATGAAAAAGAAATCTAGAAAGGACAATTCTGTGGGCAAAAGTACAAATCAGAGTGATCTTTCAAATACAAATTTGAAATTTTGCTGTTGGGAGTGGAAAGAAAGATTCTGGATCCCCACACTGGGTGGAAAGATATCCGATCAGCCTGATGGTATGGCGAGGCATGTTGACTGTGGGTTAACCTCTTGTAGCACCTTCCAATAAAAATGACAAAAGCTTAGCTCTTAGTCACCTAAACTTCTTCATAGAAATGAATCCAATCTGGAGCCCTCGCACAACAGGATTTCAGGCAGCTTCTATTACACCTAGCTTGAGACCTTTGAAACCCTTCAAGTCCCTTGTGTATGACTGCTCCAACTAATCTTGGAGCTTTTGTCTCTTCCCATATGCCTCACTGTCTCACTCACACAAAAGGCAGCATCTGAAGTACAAAATAAATGTGTTAAAGGGCTTTTAAACTAAATTCGCAATGATACGATCATTTAAAGGAGTTGATGTAATCATTACAAGTAATTTGTCCTTGCCAAGGATTGAAAAATGGGGCCTAACAGGGGAGAACTAGTGCTGAAGGCTGCATCTTGCTTTTGCACTGAAGGACACAAAATGCCTCTTACATATTTTTGCATAAGTTGTTCCACTGTCTAATTGGGCAAGAGAGCAGGGTAGACTTCATGGATCTGAGTTCTCCTGAGCCACAGGTGTGGAGTGGAATTGGGAGAGCCAGCAAGCTAATATTGGTTTGGAACCCAGCTTAAGCATCTCATTTCTAGCAGTTGGACAGATGTCACACACTCCCGGGCCTCAGAATGTGCTGTTCCCCTTGCCACAGAGATTAGCCACAGCCCTTGATGCCTGCTACTTTGCTGGAAGGGTTAGAGCAAGAGCTCTCGCTGCTGTGTTGTTATCTGGGCTCTGTTATGTTTTTACATTTCTCAGAAATCTTTAAGCTAGATCTTTGACATTCAACTGCCTATAAAGGCATGTGCCACCTGATGAGAGACTTTGATGTGCGTTTTGAGGATTAAATAATCTAGAAGGAAGGCACTGTGTTTTCAGCCAAAAAGAAAACTATGGTGAGAATTTTGCCTCCTGCAGCTAAGCTCTGTTGGCAGTCAGTACCTTTTAGCTTACCCTTTATATTTGATTTCATACATATTTACAGACTATTTTTCCTCTTAGTGCTAATTCTTTTGAGACCAAATTAAGAACAAAGATAGCAGGAACAGGCTTCATCAAACAAAAATGTAAATATGCTGCATCTCATTTGTGCTCCAAGAAACTTTATTTAAATATTTTCATGTGAATTGGAATGGCCTGGCTGTATCATCATTACCAATGACTGGGGAAGTCATAACCTAAAGAGTTGGAGAAAACCATGAGGAAAATTCAGCTCAGGCATTCTGGAAATGTGGCCTAGTGCTGCATGAGAATCTTGTAAACCTGCCAAAGGGAAGTAATGATGGTGTCAATGTACATTTTGATGACAATTGTCTTACCTGGTTTTATTTGTCCTATTCTGTCAAGTCAAGAGTTACTGGGTTGACTACTGAAATTTTGCAAAGTAAAGATGATATATTTGTAAGTGAATAAAACGGAGAATAGTTTTTCGACCATGCCTATAAAATGTACCTATTGCTTATTACTGTTCTTTAAATGATACTTCATAGGTAGAAGCTAATTCAAAAAAAAAAACAAACAAACCAAAACATACTCTCTTGGTAGTGGAGAGTCAAACTCTACCCAGTTTTATTTTCTCTGTCTCAAGTACTGCACTCCCTTATCAGCAGTAGCCAGAAAGTAAATCAAAAAACCATGCTAGCTACACAAAACGGGCTATTTATCAGACACTGCAGCCAGAAAGAAATGTTTTTGAAAAAGGCAGTCAAAGAAAAGAACTCTAAACCTCAGTCAGAATTAGTTTGTAATTTCTTCAGGTGTCACAAAACATCACTTTCACTGCTTAAAATTGCTCTAATTTGTTCTTTAAAAAGAACCATTTAATCACTCTGAAAATGAGCATCTTTTCTCTAGTTGTGGGATAAAATTTCCTCTTTGAACTACACAACTCTTTCTGAGCCCTGTTCTAAAAGGATCGCTGTGGTATCTTCACACTATTTATGAACACCCTGATCCCCTCCATCTCTCTCTGGGAACCCCATGCCACCTACCCACACCTCCTCATCCATTTTTTTTTTTTTCAGGTAATTCTTAGCAAAAGCCAAATAAAGTACAAGTTTCTCACTGCTGGATTTTTTTTTTAATATTGCTTATTCTATTCATACATTTGCTAGAGATGTCAAATGTTAATTCATTCAAAGATTTTATCTTTCCTGACTTTGCATGAACAGCCTAACCAGTCAGTTCTGAAGCAAGGAGAGGAGGCTGAAGTGTGCATCCTTAACACCGCAACTGAAGGCTGTGTGCTGTGGCTGTGTGGCGGCCTCAAGTGCGAAACAATGAACTCCTGCTTGAAAGAAACACTGTCTTATTGTGAGGACAAAAATAAGAGGGCCGGGAGGGAGTCCCTGGAGAAAGCATTTCTCACTCAATACCTTTGTGCATGGTTGAATGGCTATCCTCTCCAGACGAAGTGTGTTCACGTTAATAAAAGGGAAAACTTTAAACATCTCAAGTATGAGAATAATGAAACCTACCAGTTCTCATCTTCAACATTATAATCAAAAGAGTCTGAGAATACTTCCCAGTGTTATTTCTACAAATACACGGTTCAAAATCTCAAAGGTTCCACAGCAGTAATTAAAGGTATAACTTTTGCATTTATTTTGCGATTTCTGTCTCAGGAGGCTAATTTAGAATACTTTCCACAACAATATTAATTTCTTTGTGCCACATCTTACATGATTTCAAGTTAACATCTAGGATGCCCTTGCTTTCAAATGTAGATTCTGTCTTTCTAAATCTTGCTTGCCAGTAGGGCTGTGTGTTAAGTACATTTACAACTCCATCCATACTTTTTCCGGTCTCCCCACCCTGTCCCCATTTGTACTTACAAGCCACCAAGTACAAAGAAACATGGACAACCGCTTTTTAGGGTGTTACTGACATCATCTCTAAGTTTCAAGGTTGCCAAAAGACTTGGAGGAAGAATCCCACTGGAAAGCCCTGAAGTCCTGAGACCAGCATCCTAATTTCAAGCATATTCAATATTGTTTTTCTGTTTGAAATCAGTAAGTGGATTGTACAAGTATCTGGACTCTATGGCCATCAAATTAAATCATTTCATAACTATGGTAGCTGCATACAGACTTAATATTACGAAATTAGAAAAAGAAAAGTGGCCGAACATTAACACCAAACACTCCTATGTGCGAGATAACTCATTTCAGCCAGCTGGCTTACCGAACACCTCCCCGGGAGTTGGAGAGAAGGCCTGTGATCTTCTGGGACTTTGCCGTCCTCTGCAAGCCTCTCTCTTGGCCTCCAGATTCTAAGTAGCCTACTTAGCATATCCGTTTGCATGTAAAAAGGGATACAAACTGTAACCTGAGGCCAGGCCCATCTTAATTAACATTTCAAATCAGAGACTGTGAGCAGATATTTTAAGGAGGTGGGGGAAAAAAAAAAGGCATGAAAACTGGCTGGATGGGATAAAGCCAAGCCTATGGAGGCCTAATTTACTGAGCATTATTAAACAAAGATTTCCTAAAAAGATAGCAAAGAAAGAAATGGATCTCTACGTAGAGTGATGTGCATTAAGAACCTAAGCTCACGTCTTTTAAAATGGGAACAGCTGTGTCTCATTTTATTCTTCTAAGTAGGTTATTCTACAGTTAAAAAAACAATCAGACAACAATTTAATAGGGGATACATCTAATGTCGTACATAAACACATGCATGCATCATTCACACACACACACACCTCCTCCAGGAAGATCCTTAACCCTTCGTGTTCCTCACGTGCTTGTTTAGAAATGGTTTGTAATGGGAGGGAATTAAAAGCTTGGAATCATTGAGGGACATATTCTAAACAAAAACCAAACTGGATTGATCGGATCCTAAAAGGTTTTGTTGATATTGTTGTTAAGTCTAAGTGTTTTATTCTACCCTTCCTGTACCTAGAGGCATCAAGAATGGAATAACCAGTAGTCTTTGAGCCATCAGTCATCCTAAAGAGAAAGACAATACTGTGTACTATACATTAACATAGCTTATAACCATGCCTTCAGTACCAATCAAGTATAGATTATTGTGACTTTTTTCTTTGTTGTAGCACACATTTTGAGGCAGGTGGGATATGAATTATACATAAATAAGTAGCCAAAATGTTTGTCTCTAAAGAATTGGAACTTCTGAATGTTTCACTCCATGTCTGATGAGCCTACAGTCATAAACTCAGTCACCACCCAGGAGAATAGTCATGGAGAGAGGTTTCAATTATTCAGTTCCTATAAAAAATTTAGTTCCTCAGGAGTTTCTCCCATCATGGTGATCATGATTTAGACAATCTATAGATTGTTTACTGTAGTCAAAATTATACACACACAATGTCTTCAGTTGTCTTCAGTATAAAGGGTGGTCATAGTCCTTGTCTGCTCACACACTGACAACATTGATCTCGCTATGATCACACAACTAAAGATGATGCCTATGCCAGAGGGGCTGTTGAATGTGCTCCAGCTCACCCTCTGGAATGATAGAAACAGATGGACTCTGAAAACGTGGGAATGTGTATGCTCCCACCATATCAGTTTAAGAACACCGGTACCAGCAGAAGAACTGAGGCAAGATCTTAGACTTAGAACTGTCCTTGGATATAAATGAAGAACTCATACCTGCCTCATATACTCTTTGGGTCTTCTACTGTCCTGTGATAGGCATCCATCCCTATGTCAAAAACCAGTCAATCAGAGAATAAGGACACAACTTTTCATGTTAGTATTTGTGTAGTATTGGTGACTGTCTCATTTAGTTATGTTCCTTAAGAAAAATGTATGTGAATTTTTACTATCCATGAAATAATATTTTAAACATGTTAGCTTTGGGCTCAGAAGATAGGTCAGTGAGTCTGGCTCTCAAAACCCTTAAAGAAAGCCAAATATAGTGCAATGCTACCCCAGTGCTCCCAAGGAGGTGGCAGGCAGACAGGAACATGGACCAGAAGCTCTGGAGCCAGTTACCATGGAGTATACAGAGTATTAACAGGAAAACACAAGAGAAGCCTGCTTCAAAACAAGGTGGTGGTGCATCCTTTGATCCCAGCACTCAGGGAGGCAGAAGCAGGAATATTGATGTAGTTCAAGGACATCCTGGGACAGCCAAGGCCACGCAGAGAAACCTTGTCTCGAAAACAAACTAACAAACAAAAAACAAAACAAAACAACAGCAACAAAATAAAATCAAGGTGGAAGGAAAGAATGAAGTCCTGAGAAATTCTCAGGGGTCGTGTGCTCGTGCATGCCATGGCATGTCTACACCTACATTCACAAGCCAGAGCCTTTTGTACATGCTAGATACATGTAGCTGTTATTTGTTAAAATAAATAATCATTAGAATAAGATGGTGTCCTTCATGTCCCCTAAGTATTACATGGTATTCTACTGTATTTGGATTTCACCAACAAAACACTGTCGGCTTTATGGTTTAGGAAGAACTGAAACTTATCTATCAGTCATGAAAGTGGGGAAACGCATAATCAGTTAACTATCTCAATCTTTTTCTGGTCAGGGTCCCTTGCCAGGTTGCACACTGCCAACATTTTATGATGTCCTCAGGTAGGTTAAGTAGCTGAGAGTCTATTTCCTAAAGGCATAAGTACCACTTATTTAGGCTTCTTCACTGAGCATCTTGTCTCCTCTAAAAAGACCCTATCTCCAGCTCTCACTTCCTTGAAGTTTAATATACTCAATCCTACGCCTGGAGGCAGAGAGGATGAATACGTAGTGTTTGAGTCATCAGTGAACCTTAAGAGGAAGAAATTACTGTGTGCCAATCATTAACATAGCTTATGACTATGCCTTCAGTGTCAATCAACTATATATTTTGTGACTTTTTCTTTGTTGTAATAAACATTTTGAGGAAGATGGGATATGAATTATAAATGAGTAAATATCTAAAATATACATTATCATACACATTGTCCTTTGGCCTACAAATACTTAGGCCATGTTATTTTTAACCCAAGTCCCTCAAATTCATATCATTTTCATATGTAAAATAGATTCATTATAACAGTCTCCAAATCTTTATATGTTTCAGCATAAACCTAACTTAAAGATTAAAGTTGGATCTAAATCGTCAAAATCAGCTAATGTTTCTTCTGGTTTCTAGCTGTAAACTGGTAAAATAAAATAGCCTATTAGTTTCGACATTCAGATGGGCATAACCGACATTCCAGTCACATGAGAAGTCTATATAAGTGAAGGACATGGTAATGGGCTCTGCATAGGCCCAAATGCAGAACCATCTTTATTAATTCTCTGATTTATGAACTCAGTAGAGCAGAGGCCCTGCCTTTTAAACTAAGCAGAAGTGAGGTGGTGCTGCCTCTGTGTCCTTTGTAACTCCCTCTTCCAAGACAGTTTCAGGTCCCAGTTCCAGCTCAGTAACACATTTACTGCTTGTATCTATAGGCACCTTGGATGAAAAGTGCATATTTTGTTAATCTACTGGTCCAGGAGACATCTCCAATGTCTCTACGGCTCACTGGGGCATCTTCTGGAAGACTTTAGTGGGAGGCAGCCACATACATGACCTCCATATGCTAGGAGAAGGTTCCTGAAGCGATGCAGGAACACTGGAAGAGAGTAGAGTGAGCAGAACATTGAAGGGTGCAGGGCAGCGAGTGCTCATTGCAGCTTGAGGTGCTGTGCATGTGGCAGTCTTGACCATCCCTCAGATGTGGGTAGGGTCATTTTAGCATTATCTTTCTGAGAAGCAGCTGGCCAGTGCCTTCTAATGTTCAGCTGACTGATCACACACTTGCTGTTCTCTTCCCAGCACAATCTCTCTGTTTCGGAAATATTAAGCTAAGAATTTCTGTTGTATTCTGACTAATAACTCTTGAGTGTTTTCCTATCCTTCTGCATTTTACTGTAAACATCAGGAAAATTTTATCATCAACCTCTTTTTAGAAATATCTTCAATGCAAATAGTCTAGCTGACTGCTTTAAAAGGTTGATACCCTGGGAAACACTGGAACATAGGTATAATGCAGCCAAGGTCATTGGCATTTTATGACAGAGTCTTTTCCAGTTCCCAGCGATGTGCTCCTGGGCAGAATGGCTTTTCCTGTCTGTGCTTCTACCCACATTCTTTTCTTTAGCATTTGGAGACTCTACGCAGACTGATTCCATGCCTGAGTCTCATGTTATTCTGGGCCCCCATTAGAGCTTCCCTCTATGGTTCGTCCATGGAGAGGTGTGCTTTGCGTGGCACACAGAAAACTTACTATCCTAGTTTCAAAATTGCTCTCATGTTTTAGGGTGCCTGCTAGCTGGGGGCAGTGGCACACACCTGTAATCCCAGCATTTGGGGAGGCAGAGGCAGGTAGATCTCTGTGAGTTCTAGATTGTCCTGGTCTGGTTTGTGTGTGTGTGTGTGTCTGTCTGTCTGTGTGTATGTGTACACACTCTAGCATATGTGTGTGCATTTCTGAAAGTTCTGAAGTCTAGCCCATTCATGTCTAACTGCCTGCATATTTGCTGTGTGCTTTGGACCCAATTCCTGGTTCATAGATTGCACTCCCACTTGATTATTTCATAAGGCCCCAAACAGCATTCATAAGGTCTCTGCTCCCAAGACCCCAATTGCTCCTGCTGTTACTAATATTGCCTCAGGATTAAGATTTCAGCATATGGAGGGAGGGTGCTTGTACCATCAGATCACAGCAGTTGGCTTAGCTGATTTGTGGAGAATTGAGAGAACAAGAATAACTCCTCATCCCTGTCAGCCTCAAGTTCACCAAATCCATGCAGCTCACACACCTACGGACAGATGGAAAGCATTCCTTTGAAAAGTTAATTGCATACAGTTTCCATATTGAGACTTCTTTTTTCAATTTACCTTTCAGGAAAAGGGATGGGAAGCAGGAGAAAATTCTTTGAAAATTAAAAAAAAATGTGGTCATGAAATTTTTATGAAAATATTTTATGTCATGTAAATAGAGGAAAAGACTGTGAAAAAATATTAAAATATTCTTTTACATGCGGATGTTTGTATCAATGTTGTGGGTTATACAAGGGTCACAGTCAAAGTGAGTATTTTTTTCACGTTTTAATTTATCAGTTTCTGATGACGCATTATTAGGATGCGGCTAAATATAGAACTATATAGGGTCACAGTAAGGTCACTTTAAATAAATTCCTAAAAACAAAGCAAATTTCAGGATTATTTTCATATGTGATGGTAAAGCCTACCAAAGGCAAACCTCAGCTACACCGTTTCTAATACTCTTAGTGTATTTTCTTCAGCTGTACCAGGAAATCGAGACTGGGAAATTTATAAAGAACAGATATTCAGTCTACTCATAGTTCTGCATGCTGGGAATTTCAAAAGCTTGATGCTGATGTCTCTTGAGAGCCTTCATAGTACATCATTTCACTGCGAAGGCAAAAGGGCAAGAAGGGTCAAAGGTGAGGCATGTTGTGAGGCCTGGCCTTCGTTTTATAGTAAATCCACCTTCCTCATAAGTAGCCAACTCTGCAAGAGCAATGTGAATCCATTCTTGAGGGTAGAACTCTCATGATCAAATCACCGTTCTTTGCCCCATCAAGGGCTTAGCATCCCTTTATTGAGGGACCTGGAGAAAACATTCAGACCTTGGAAAATCTCCTTATTCCTTCCTGCTGAGGAAGAAAGTCTCATTAGGCACATGATTCTACCACTGCAGGAAAGTTGTTACCATTTGGACTTAAAGTCGTGCAGTAAATGCACAGATAACATATAGGAAACACACAGCAGCTGCTTTAAAAATGTATCAGGAAGGGAATGAATTTAGATTCAGCCACAATAGTGCGGTTCATTAGTATGGTTCATTGGGGCAAATGATATCTTCATTTTACAAATGACAGTGCCAAGGCCCTTGGTGATTAAGCATCTTGTTCAAGGTAGTAGCTCAAGATAAACCACTTACTTATCCAATTGGCTGAACAGAAACTCAAATCCAGGAAAATGACACAGCTGAAAGACTCCTTGCCTAGCAGTGCCTTTCCCACACAAAGAGTGGCTAAAAATGATCTTATTAGATTTGTTGACTAATGCATTGTTTACTAACTACGTTTTTATCCGTTAACTTGGAATCTAGTTTTCAGTTCTTCTTCAGAACTTCCAAACCTGCAAATTGTTAGCTGTCACCAGGCTGGCATGGACTCTTAGCTGTCTTTGAGTCATTTCTGCTCCTGTAAGTAACCCCTCACCCATATTTCCTTAAGTAACCTAAATAAAACTAGTGGGTTCTCCAAGCTGGACTTTGGTGGTACCTGTATTTTGATCTGTCATTGATTTCTTATTTGGGAGGAGCAGACATGTGCATTGCATCTCCCTAGAAAAAGTTTCACACACTTATTAATGGATAGCATTTCTTTTTAGAAGCTGGGAAGCCTGGAGCACTCTGCACAGCCTGCAGGCAGCAAGACAGGCTGGAAAACACCCTTTCCTGGTGTCTCCATTGGTCTAAACTTCTTCCAGGAAACTTGGCCGATTTCTGCTTCTTCCAGGCAGCTGCTCTGGTTCTAGAACCGTTTTTTGCAGCTTAACTTTGCTTAGTCAGAGAGAAACTCTCATTTTTATTACTTTCTATAGTATGGACAGACCTAATGAATGACTAAAGTTAGTTTCAGGGACTTCCTGAACTTAGAGTTATTTACCTTGATGTGTAAAGAGCATCCCTGGAGGATGCAAAGTTTTGGGTTCGGGGGACAATAATGACAAGAGAAAGCAATGCCTTCTTAAGCAATGGCTTTAAATTATGTCAGCCAGTTGTGTTATTTGTCAACTATTAAACATTCCAGAGCTACTTCAAATTGATTAAAATAAGAATCAAAATATAAAGAGAGCACTATGGCTGAAAATAACAAATTGAATAGTATAATGTAAGTATTTTGAGATCAAGTTCAGTATTTCTTAATTATGTTTAAAATTTTGGAGACAGTTTTTATTCTCAATAAGAAAAGAGAAAGAGAAAGATGGAAAGTTCAAAATCTCAACCGATAAACAAATGTGAAAAGGTACAGTGGACAGGGTTAAGTAAGAAAAAAACTCAAAAATCCTTACATACACAAGACAAAATAGAAAGCACGTCAAGTTGATTTCAATGATCAAAGTAAGCATTTTCTTATAATAACTTAAAGTAAACACATCATTAGAGTTAAAAGGAAAAATTATTGTAAAAACAGCGAAAGGAAAGGAGAGATGGCTCAACAGTTAAGAGTTACTGTTGCTGAGGACCCGAATTCAGTTCCTGGAACCTACATGAGGCTGTTTACAGTCACCTGTAGCTCCAGTTCCAGGGGTCCAATACCCTCTTCCGGTCTCTGTAGGCAACTAATTCATATGTATGTTCCTTATCCACCCCCAACACATACACATCTATATTTAAAAACTAAAAAGAAATCTAAAAAAAAAGCAAACCTACATCTGAACTTATCTGCCTTTCTTAGAATCTATTATACTTCCAAAAGAGTTAACTCTTACAGTGATTTTGTTTGGGACTTGTTTAAGCAAGTTCCTGGACAACAACAGCAGAGAACCCAGACAAGTTATTTTTGTACAGCTGTGGCACAATATTTGTCACTGCTGAATGGAGGAATGTTCTGTTTTGATTCATGGTTGCTGAGGGTCTCAGTCCATCACAGTGGAGACAGGCATGATGGAACCTCTTCAGCCATGGCAGAAGGTATGTAAGTGATAGCTGGTGTAGCAGAAAGGAAAGAAGGCATGGCCCAGGAACTAGGGTATAGCTGTCAAAAACCTGTCCCTAGTGATTGATTTATATCATACAATTCCTTTCTCTCTCAAATCATGCCACCAGCTGGGAAACAAGTATTATAAAGATGAATCTGTGGATGACATTTTCGGTACAGTCAGTAGCATTCCATTCCAAAGCCTCTTGGCTATCTCATACTGTGAAATTCATGTTGTAGTTCAATGTCTGGATTCTCCTTGAATGTCCAATAGTGCTCCAAAGTCCAAAGTCTCTTCTGAGAATAATCTTAAGTGTGAGCTCCTTGGAAACAGAAAAGAAAGTCAGTCATGTATTGCAAGATATAATGGCTCACAGTAAGCATGCCCATTTCAAAGTGAAAGACTAGGAAGATAGCCAGGAAAGATGGAGCAAAGCAATAAAGTGCCCATCAAGGCAGGCATGAATTACTGTAGCTTTTTATACCCCATATATGGAGCTTGCGCCATCACGGTGGTGTGAGCTCCAGCAGGCTTGGCCAGGCCTGTCCCTAAGACTCTACTAACCATAGCACACATGACCTTTCTCAAGCTGTGCCCCACCGTACACACAGCTTTACTCAGCACACACCTCTTATCGCTCCTGTCTGGGATGTGCTGGGCTTTCCACTGCTACTTAATGTTATCGTGGGGTGAGAGGTGAGACATGGAAGACAGATCCAAGAAGAGCAGCAGGAGACTGATCAACGCTGAAGAAAAAGAAAAACAAATAATAGTGGCCAAAAAATAAATCACTGCAGAAATGCTCAAAGGTGAGGAAGGATCCAAGCTTGTAGATTGAAAAGGTTCACTCTATGTCAGGTCATGAAAGACCAATGTGTGGTCTTTTTGAATTCTAAACATACTGAGAATATGATACATTCTTTCGAATAGAAAGTTGGTGACAAAGAGAAAAGGATCCACTTGGCATCAGATTTCTTATTTGCAACATTGCTAGGTCCATGAAAGACTCATATCTACAAAGACTCTCGAGAGCCTGGAATTCAATGCAGTCTTCCTATAAACAAACCAATTAATATTTACCTGATAGAATGAAGATATTCTTGCATATGGGCAACAATTATAATATACACTATCTCTATCAGATTCAGGGATCAAGCTCATGTCCTCAGTCATGGCAGCAGATGCCTTTACCTACTGAGTCATCTTGACAGCAGAAAATATATAACTCTGTATCCCAACCAATGGAAGTAATAGAATACAGATTCTAGTGACAATCAATAAATCTTTGAAATAGAAGATATATTCAATTTCCATGTTATGGGCAAATCAAGAAATAAATAGACCAGTAAAACAGACTAAAAAATAAATATTAACATACATGGAACTCTAATGTGATTAAAGTGATGGTCCTATTCTGTGTGAAAAAAAAAAAAAAACAGACAACTTAATACATTGTCCTGTTTAAAAATGTTCAATTGATAGTCAGCCAAAAGATAATAAAATTAAGTTCTGTGTGACAGATCATAAATTAAAACTACACCAAAGCCTTGAAAATATTTTTTGCAGACTGTTGTTTATTGCATACTCTAGATTGCATATAAATCAGAATGATGGGGATTCACCGTTTCCTATAAAAGAAACAAAGAGATGAGAGATAAGAAAGACACTGTTGAACTGCACAAAAAAAAAAACTAAAGATTTTTTGAATGATAGATGAATCCATAAAGAAAATTTGTAGACAAAAACATGAATCTTAAAAACTCTAACACAGAAGAAAGGAAATTCATATTTATAAAATATAAAAATTCTAAATTCACAAGGCAGGTACAAAAACTATTTGAGAAAAATAAATTGAAGAGCTAACTCATCAATAAGGAAAGCAAAATGGTGTTAAACATGAAGCTTTCCCAATACCGCAATCGTCCAAAATGTGCAGTAAAGTGTTAGGAAGGCAACGTGACAGATACTATTTATAGTAGGTATGCGAGAAGGGTCCTTCACAAACACCAGCAGTGACCAGGCCAATGTATAAAGACCTTAACCAGTCTAGCAACTGAAATAAAGCACACACCTTTTTTGACATGTCAATCTCACTTCCAGGAATTTCTCTAACTGAAGGAGAAAAATAAAAATCCTTTGGCTAGCTGTAGATCTGGATGTGGTCCAGAGAATTGTATGGCATGGGGGAAAATACACAGAGTTTTAAAATAGTGAGTTATGACTAGGAAGAGTGAAGATAAATTAAGGGAAAGGTCTGCACTGAAGAACACTCTAACCTGGCTAACTGTACTGCATTACCTTTCACTGTATTAAATGGCACATGAACCTAAAAGCATATCAGGGGGGCAATTGAGAACATTTACATATGGATCACTTTAGATAACAGTATCAATCTGAAACCATCTAAATGTGACTCCTTATATCCAGAGGATAGTCATTCAAAGTCAAAGTCAAATCTCAAGTTGAACAATGTTGACAACTCTCAAATGACTCACTTTAGTATTAATGTTTGGTTAATGCAGGAGCTAGGTATTGCTATTATTTTTCAGATTTTCTATGGGTTTAATCTTTTGTAATATTACAGAGGGCATTATTGAAACGTTACCTCATATAAAACAAAGAGAAAGTTTTGAATCTGGTGTGGCCCAATTCTAAATGGCAGTGAGAGGTCGGAATTGGTTTGTAGCTGCTAGTGAATTTCAACCCTTGGTGATCCTTCCTAGGCTCACTGAAAAGGTAGCCCCAGCAAGCACAAGAAGTAGGAAGGGTGGGTTGGGAACTTAGCTCCTGGCTGTTGCATTGCCTCCAGCCCCTATTCTTCATGAGGCCCAGATTTAATCGTTCTTCCCTGTGCTTTGAAAAAAGTAAGATAGAAGCTCCAGGTAAACAGGATAGCTGAGTCTACTCACTTAAGGTTACAACTGCTCATGAGCCAGGCAGGCATAGTTTACAAATTTTCTAGAAAGATCAGAGAGACCATAGCTCCCAGAGAGGGTGAAGGAAGGAAAGAAGGGCAAACATGAGATTCTATAAATGCTTTCAGTTGTGTTGTCATAAGCAACTTCTAAAGCTAATCAAGTTCACAAAAAATGTAATGGATCTATACCCTGTGAGAAATGAGATAATTCATTTGGAAATTCACCAGGCCTTTGAGAAAATGGATACTGTATATGTATTCATTGACACCTGGCAGGCCTAAGATCATATATGCCAGATTTTAGCCTGGAGGTAATTTTTATCAAGAAGTTATAAACCTCTGAAAATAGAGGTTAATAGAAAAAGTTGAAGCATCCTTAATGACCAGGTTGCTACGGCAACAATATAAGCTTAGTGCTAGCAACCAATATCTGCTGCATTTACGGGTCTTTGTCTCCGTTGATAAGTTTTTCTTGAGTAAACCAGGAGCGTGAGCTGACCAGCTCTGAAGAATTTCTTCCTATGTCCTTCAATCAGTGAGTTAGTGGATAATCAGGTACTACAGCAAGTGGAAAGACAGAAAAAAACACCACAATACACCAAAGCCAGTGTAAGCAAGAAGGCCACTGCACTATACAATACTATGCATGTAACTTACTACTTCCTTTTTTTTGGGGGGGGATGTATGTGTGTGTGTGTGTGTGTGTGTGTGTGTGTGAATTTGTGTGTGGTATGTGCATGTTCACATGTATGTGGGCATAAATGTCTTTCTGCATCACTCCATATTATTTACTGAGACAGGGCATCTCAGAATTCTGAACCCAGAGTCTGCCAATTCTACATGTCTGTCTATATAACTAACTTTCCCAGGGCCTCAGGAGAGCTGAGCACTGCCCTCGCAGGCATGGCACCACATCTACCAGACTTTAATTTGGGCTCTGTGGTTCTGAACTCCATACTCACACTTCAGTCCTGACATAACCTTTAAGAAAGGAAGATCGGTGGAGATAAACCCTAAATAAGTATATAATTGTGTAAATAAAAATGTAAGTAAATAAAATAAGTCACTTATTTTCATCATTAGCACAAGAAAAGAAACATGCACCTCGTTTCTTTGTGACAATTTAAACAGGAGTCAGGATGTGTTTCTGCTTATTGGAGAATACATTCTCAGTAACTGCAGAGCAGGGTTTCAAAGCATAATGACCCAGGAGAACACTCTGGCTTGTCAGTCAAAACCTGGTCTCTCGTGGGGTCATGTTTCCCACGGAAAAACATGGTTATTCTGTTGTTTATCAATAACATGCTTATTTTCTGTAATAAAAACAAACCATCCTTCCTCAAAAATCTTATCACAAGCCTGATCATTCTTCTCATTCATTCCACAAAAGAGTCCTGTGCATTGCCAGCAGGGATGTGCAAAAACTTCCCGAAGAGGTGTTTGGTTTTAATTGACAGTAATCATTCATTTTAGCGGAATACCGACAGATCATACTGGATCTTAAACCCTGATCTGCATTTTCTAATCTTATTAGGCATAAGACCTAACAAAGGGATTATAATTTGTTCATAATGAAACAGGAAAAGCAAAGACAGGAAGTAATTGCTCCTTTAAGCACAAAACAAGGAAGGCCTTGCTTCTTTAAGAGCCGGCACGGCACACCAACTACATTTGCAGGACTTAGGTCACCTTCAAAGATCTCAGTAGATCTAAAAACTGATTAACTTTAGATCAAGTATGCAGATCCACAAGAATTATCTGGCCCCTTCTCACACTTGTACCAGTGGAAGTAATTGTGTTTATTATCTGTTCGGGTATTGGGTAAATCCAAGTTATGAGTAATCCTATTGAGAACACGGTGAAGGGTGGATGGGACTGCTGGGGTACAGTGTAAACATCACATATAGAATATTCTCATGAACGAGGCAGATAAGCACTTACAGAGAAAGGAGGTTTTTTTCATGACCTTCAGTTTGACCAGTCAATAAGAGAGACCATACCAATTAAATCAGTCTAAATTTTCAGTGGTACAAACTACAGTTTTGTACAGTTTTATACAGTTTGGAAATCTCTTTCCATCATCTCCTAATAATAAGAATGGTGTTTCCAGCCTCTTTTGTAGATAATATTTTCCTGCAGAAGCAGCCAAAGTATAAGCATCCCATGTTATTCCTGAGCTGGGTTTAAGATAGCAGGTTGCCTGGCCGCAGTGGGACATCTATAACAAAATCCTTACCCCCAGGCACAGGGAACATAACAAGAGGGTGGAAAGAGTGATGCTCCAAGGAGCAGGCTGGCTGCTGCTTTGTAGTGTGTTCCGGACAGGGCTGGGATGTTGCACCTACTAGCAGCAAAATGGTTGCCTGCAGAGACCATGCCAGTCACCATGCCACCATGGATGGTAGAAACTTCACAGACCTACCCAGGTAAAGAGCTTTAGACAGTACTGGCTTCTGAGGAAGGAACAACCTATGGTTTTTGTTCATTTTTTTTCAGGGACCCCAGTCCTTAGGGTTCGGCCCTAAACACATGCACTCAAGGGCGATGTTGAGGGGGACTCAGGGAGAATCTAAAGAGAGAGGAGAGTAGAAATGAGGAGTGGAAATGATTTAAGTACAGTGTACTCACAGATAACATCCTCAAACAAAAGACAGAAAATGACACTGGGTCTCACACCTTCATACTCACATCCTTTGGACAAGTTATGTACAGCTCAATTTGAACCATGCAGGGGAGGACATGATTCTAGTGTGCTGGAGAGAAACAAGCTGGAAAAAACCTGGGTCCCTCTATGAACCTGAAGTCCAGATTGTCTCCTTTAACCTGCTCCACACCTCAGATTTATTGTAAAAGAACTAACGTGCACTTTCTCTCTGCAGCTCAGTCCTACTGGGCGGAGTTGAGGTTTCTAATGCACAGGACCAGGATGGGCTGATTTTCTACCTGAGGTGACATAAAAGCACCTCTGTGCTCTCTGAATCCGGAAAAAGTAGGAAGGACGTTCCTGTGGGAAGCCCATTTTAGCGAACTGCACTTCTCTCTTCTGTAACTACAAAATAATGTGCCCCACATCAAGCAATGCTTTTAAATGAATGTCTGACATGATGGAAATGGAACATGTGTGAATGACATTAAGTGCCTGGTATTGCTTACAACTCAGAAGCCAGGAATAGTTCAGTATGAGCTTGATAAATTAGGGAAATTGCCAGGGAAAACCAGAAGAACATAAATAGGGCAAGGGCAAGATGTGACAGTCAGAAGCCAGGTACAAACAGCAGAGATTAAAGAGGGTCTGTCTACATCAACACTACTGCGTCAGGAAGGCAAGAGCAACTGCAGAATGAGGACTGAAGACCAGTCAGCAAAACGAGGTTGTTATTTAAAGGCCTAAGATGCTTATATATTAAGAGGAGTATGACATTTCAGGTCCAGCAAGTCGTATTTCTTCTCTGCTGGCAATGCTGAAGACCTTATTAAGGATGGTGTCTAGTTTTATTCCCAACACTTTAGAAGCAACGTGGCAAAACTGGAGTGAGTCCAACACAGAGCAACAGAAATGATAAAAGGGTAGGAAAAGAAAGGCTGAGAGGAAAGGTTAATATCTGGGATTGTTTAGCCTGAAGAAGCAAGAAGGCTGAGAGGTGACATATAATCTCTTTGACTGCAAGCCTGGCAATTATAATGAGCATGCTGAGTAGCCCTTTCACGTGGATTTAATGAGTATAAGAAGTCAAATTTTTACTGTGGTCTTGGATTAGGATGATATCAGAAACTATGGCAGGGGGGGATTCTCCATAAAACTTTATAGAAAGAATTGGCACAATTATTTTTCTTCATGGTGTAGAGAATACTGCAGTACAGTGGGTATTTATATGATCTTAGAGAGAGAGGGCACGCCTAGCAGATCAGATGATTTACCTAGCCATGGTTACTTAAAGGGTGGGCATATTTCATAAGGCTCAATTGCCATGTTGTGTATGACTTCTGCTATGGGGTGGGGGCAGGGACTTTAATGGTTGTTAAATAATTTCCTTGGGTTTCAATATTCAACCCATTTTTCAGCTGTGTTTTAGAACGCAAAGAGTAGTTAGAATTTTAGTCTACACCCTCTCATTGGCCCTGTTGAGGCAGAAAACTCAATGCCCATTGCTGCCAAAATAATGCTTTTTACACTCAGACCAATACTGGTTTATTACAACGAATCTTAAAATGTGATTTGTCCACTCCTTGGTACAGCTGAGCCATTTTCATTTTTCAAGGTCAAACTTTTTATGTAGAAAAAAAGGTTATATTTGCTAGTTTTTCTATGCTTATTTTTGTGCCAGTGATGAAAAGGCAACTAGGATTGGAAGAGCCTGTGGCCTATTCAGAATGAAAGACAATACACCAAGCCCTAGCAAGGGTCACTGCATTTCTCATGGGAAGCGTGCTATTTGTACAAAAATAAAAAGTTATTTTTTTTTATTTTGCTCTTTAATATTGGTGCAGTGGTATGAGTTTTTAATTTAATTAAATCAGTTTCTTTTTTGTACTCACTTTTAGAACATTGTATGACAAAATACGACATGTGTAAAAGAAGTCACATCCTGCTGTGTGTGAAGTGTGGCTGTCTCGTGAAGATGTGCTCAGCAACTGAATTGTGGGCAGAGCCAGTGACATTTTCCTTAGAACATCATTTTTGTTTAGGAGAATGATTGGCAGACAAATCTGGTTTTTCACCCTTGGATATTTGGCAGATATTCTGCTAAAAATGAACTTGGTAAAACTTGTCACTCCAGGGAATAATACAGTGTTGTTTGCAGCCAAGACAATCTAGGCTTTCAAGAAAAATTTAGTCTTAGGACGGATTCCCAACCTTCACTTTCCTCTTGAGGTATTTTTGAATTCTTCTATTATTAAACTAAGAAATTCTATAAGTATTTAGAAAATTGCTATTAGTCAATATATCAATATCTTACAATTTACCAATGTTTATTTACAAAGATATAAAAGATAAATTCAAAGTATAATTCAAGTAAAATAATTTTACTTGATATAAAAGATAAATTCAGAGTATAATTTAAGTAAAATAATTTTCAATATAAAAAGATACGAAAAATTTCCAATAAAGGTTTGGATTCTACATTAAAACTAAAATTTAAAAGCTATCATACCATTGTAATATAATATCAAAGAACAGTATTTAGAGTTAATTATTAAAATATCTTTCATTTCTAGCTGCCTCTTTGAACTCTGTAAGGTTGCCTATACATGCACCAAGATACTGGAAAAGATTAAAAGATTAAACTCTAAATACCTATCAAAAATAGATATTCCGTTTTTTCAAACACTTTTCTTGTTTTGGAAAAATATTCTTAGTTACTTATTGTTGGAGAAAGGTCCAACTGTATTTTCAGATGCTGATTTCAGTGCCTTGAGATCTGGCTATCACCCTGTCATGGGTATTATTATAATGTTGAACTCTCTCCTCCAGCCCTGTGATGAAAAGGAATGTTCCCCAGTTATCCCTGACTGGCTGATTAAAAGGCCTACACCTGGGCAGGGCAGAGGGAAGTAGGCTTGTCCAAAGTTTGTGGGTTTTGAAAACAGAGGGATTATGGGAGAGAGAAACAGAAAGAGGAGGGAGATATAAGCAGAAAGCGGCCATAGGTTAGCTCCAGAGAAGCTCCTGGTGGCTGGCATGGATGGAGAATAAGCAAGTATTTATGGAATTATGGGTGGGAGGTAACCTGGGCTGGGGCTGGGAGGTAAAGGTAGTTTAGATGGCTAATATCTACCCTGCCTCAAATAAGGCTATTCTAAAATCTATCTTTTATTGATTATAATAGCAGGTTAGATAGCATTGCCACCATAATAGTTATAGAGCTAGTAATAAACATTATTAAACCATACTTTAAAATTAACAGCAACAACTTATGATTTCATATCATGGTTTATTACTGTAATTTTAGAGAAAAAAATATTTTAGAAATATATGGTTTTATCTCCAGAAAAGGACATATTAATGTGTATAACTCCCATCAAATTGTATTTCAATTTCTCTCTCTTTTTTCAATGTAAAAGGTCCTAGAAAACAAAGGCTTTAAGATCTGATTGATTAGACAATGACTTTGTTTTATCCTTCTTGGCTGTATTACTGGTATGTTCTTGTTTTTTCTTTCCTTCTTGGTGTGTATAGCATATGTGTGTATGGTATGATATTCATAAATGTGTAATTTTTTGGTGTGTATAGTGTGTGTATGTCTGTATTATATGCACAATTGTGTATGTATAACTTCTTTGTGTGTGCACATGAGAAGATCAGAGGTTGTCTTCAAGTATCTTCCTCTGTCTTCTCCACATTATCATTTGAGGCAGGGTCTCTCCTTGAATCTAGAGCTTATTGGTTTGCCTGGGTTTGCTGGGCAGCAAGCTGAAGGATTGGCCTGTTTCTACAGGCAGATATGCCACTGCTGCCAGCTTTTGTGTGCTTGAAGGCAATCCAAAGTAAACCCTCAACACCTATGCAGTAGGCACTTTAGACTGTTATTCCTAAGCAGCTTTTTGCTGCTGTTGAGCTGCATTCTCCCACAAGCAACTTACGCAGTCGTAAGAGGGAAGCTAAGTGGTTTGATAATGTTTTCATCTAAACTTTATTTTCTTGATTATAGGTGACATCTGTCTGCACTCAGGCTTTCAGATGATTGGGTACTTGACAAATACAAAGTTAGTTTTTCCCACCAGGTGTGCATAGATGTAGACTGGCTAGAAGGAAGAATGTACGTTAATTAACTCACTGCATGTTCCACTTACCCATGATGCCCAGCTGACTGCTGTCAGGTTCATTTGACCATATCAGATACAAGTTGCAGAGTGTGTGAACTACCCATAGCACTATGGGTAGTTTGAGAACACCTTCCAGGAGTTCAGGTGTTGCGGTTAGTCCCCGATGTGATGGTGACTGCAGAGGGTGGAAAGTCCCTGGCTATTTAAGGGAGAGGCCTTTGGATGTGATCCTGCTGTAGAGCCCTTGCCGAGCACATGTGAGTTCAATTCTAGCTGCTTTAAAACAAATGAAGAAACAAACAAATGGAAAACATACCTCAAGGGACATAACCTTAGGAGAGAGTAGCATGTTCCCGAAGCACCTCTGAGTTAGTTCTTAGGAGAGACCGTTTTTTTGTTTGTTTGTTTGTTTTTAGTAATTTAATTTTATTGTCATTAATTACAGTTTATTCACTTTGTATCCTAGCTGTATCCCCTTTCCCCATTCCCTCCCAATACCACTCTCCCTCCCTCTTCTTCTCCTTACGCCCCTCACCCAATCCACTGCAAACAATGATCATGTATGGAGAACCTAGAACCCCTCACAGATGTAGCCCATGTCAGCTCAGTGTCTAAGAGGGTTCCTTAGTAATGGGAACAGGGGTTGTCTCTGACATGGATTCAGTGGCTGGCTTTTTGATCACTTCCCCCTGAGGTGGGAGCAGCCTTACCAGGCCACAGAGGAAGATAATGAAGCCAGTCCTGATGAGACCTGATAGACTAGGGTCAGATGAAAGGGGAGGAGGACCTCCCCTATCAGTGGAGAGACCGGTTTTAAAAGGGCAAGCTTGGCCATTCTGCACCACATCATCTTCCCTTCTGGCAATGTGACTTCTCTTGTCAGAGTTCCTGTCATTGCAGAGTCACTTGTGACAAGACTCTCACCAGAAGCCAGTGTAATGCATGGGAACCAGAGAAGAGAGGGTTATGTAAACCCTTGTTAGATGTGCCTGGCCTCAGGCGTTTTGTTTTAGTAATAGAAATTTGACAAATAGAGAAAAGTGGTACCAAGGAATGGAGTCATCATCATAACTACTTTGAACGTTCTGTCGCTGTGTCTGTGCCTAAAAAACCTAGAATGGTACCCATGGTGAGTCACAGGAAAATTTGTTGACAAGCAGTGCAGGAAGAAAGTCTCAGATGGAAATGATCTGATTGCCTCTGGGAGAAAAGTCTGTCCTTTTACACAATGGCAAAGAACCTGGATGCACTGTGCCCATGACCTCAGATTTTATGGAAGATTGAACTTGAAAGTGATGAACTAGTTTATCTGACAGATGACATTTCTAAACAAGATATAGACATAGCTGCCTTGATACTTATAGATTTCTAGAGCAAAAGAAAATGTAGTGCAAACGTTCGGAAAATCTGTCGTGTGGAGGAAGAGCAGTGCTGCAAATGAATAGTATTAACACAGGATGGTAACTGCCAAAGCAACCCGAAAAGGGCCCGTGGTTGTCTCTAAAATTTTCCAGCCTCCACAGGTCCAGGTTTTTGGGACAGAATTATTTTAGGTGTGCTCTCTACTGTGCACGCGGGGAAAGGAAGCCTTATGATGCTGCCCTCCTTTCACAGGTGAAATACAGCAACGCTGCAATGACTCAAGGGGACCGCTGCACCTTGCCCTCGGGCAGACACAAGGTATTCTTGAGGATTATACAGGAGACTTTGGATTTCTGAAGCAATGTTGGAAAGATGTATGTTGTAGGAAGAGGTTCAGCAGCCAAGTAAAACCTGAAGCTTTCGACTTAAATTATTTTTCTCCCTAAAACCCATACTACAGTTTAATCTTCAGTATGTCACATTAAGAACAAGGAGGGTAAATGCAGCTATAGTGTGTAAAAATGGGGCTCCTGTCAAATGAGTAGGATTATATAAGGTCATCAGCATGGATGCGACTTGGCTGAAAACTGATGGGTTCATAGAACAGGAGCTGACCAGAGGGGAAACACAGGCATGCTTTGCCTCTCATGTTGTGAAGGCTAATTCTACCTCATGGCTTTGTAACCAGAACTGCATTACAACAGGCGACCTCTTAACCTTGGGCCGGAACCCAGAACTCAGACATAATTCTTTCCTTTACAATGCATATAGCTGTGCTGCTGTGTTATCAGCTGCAGAAGACAAACTAATCTATACATCATTCTTGATATGACCCACCTTCCAACCAGGGCCCTTCTTGACAGATCCAAGCAACTATAGCAGTGTCGGGATGGCACACATTCTAACCACAAGCATCATTAGCATAGCAAAGCAGCTTTGCAGGTTAAGAAGGTCTGTTTACCTGGTCATGCATTATATAACTTGATATATAAGGACCAGATAAGGTCCCTGTTTCCTGGATGCCCAGGTTTCTATATTCATTCTCCTTTTGCAAATATAGAAATTGACTGAAATAGGATAAACCCAATCCTCTGCATAAGAAAGAATTCAAAACATTTGGTGTATTAAATTTGGGCTTTGAGCTTAGGTAGAATGCTTCTAATTTTCAAGTTATTTGGTAAAAACATCCTGCCAATTATTTTTCATTATTTGATGATAATGAATGCAGTAGAACAGGTTTCCCTGGAAACAGACTCTGAAATGGAGTGCTACATGCAGATGCTTTATTTACAAGGAACCGTGGCTATGACAGTGAAGACGACAGGGTTAGGCAAAAGTAAAAACGATAATAAGCCAATTCCATGAGAATTCTGGGGCCAGGGAAGACTTTAGAGTTGTGTTGAATCAAGAAGGGATGCTCAAGCCACTGAATCCTGAATTCATTAGTAACTGAGTACAGACAGGATGTTTCCAGAAAGAAGAATCTGAGTTTTTAGAGGCCAGAGAAGGACTGCCCGAAGGAGACAGAAGCCATTCTTGACACATGTGGAAATAAATGTGTGTGTGAGGGGGGCGAGTCTGGAGGAAGAGGTGGGGGAGGGGCGAGGGAATAGAGAGAGGACGAGGGAAGAGAAGGACATGATCTGAGCAACCTACTTGCTATAACTACACAGCTGTCCCTAACCTCCAACAGTTCACTTTACCATCTTAAGCTTTGGATCCAGCAAAGAGTTCAGTCATTTATTGGTGTTCAGCCCTTGTAACCCTATCACCACTTATTGGATACTGCTGGATTGGAGACCAAGCATTTAAATCAGCTAGTCACTTAGATGGCCTCTTGGAGTCTGCCTTGTACTCATGCTTTGGAAATGAACTAACACCATCCCTCAGAAAGTTCCATGGTGCTGTAACCTAGATCCGTCTCAAGAAGAGAGAGACTTACAGACTTTGTATTGTGCGGGGAATCAGAGAATCCTGTATATTCCCACACCTTGGACTCAGGGAATGTTTTACTGCACTGGAATACCTTGAAAGCCAAATGACCCATCAGAATGGTCAAGTTGCACTCACTATGTGCTCTTTACTCTACAGAATAGCTGAGGCACAGGTTGGAACCAAGAGTGTTTTACCGAAGAGCTAGGAGATCCAAGAACTTTCCAGATGACACTAGGGGCATGGTCAGCTCTATGTAAATTCAGGCAGGAGCCATTGACAAAAAGGATTAAACCCAATGGAAGAGCTCTTACCATGCAAAAGAAACAACTAAAAGAGTGAAGGACAACCTGCAAACCAAGGGAAAAATATTTGCTTCTGACAGATTTAATATCTGGAACAATCAAGAAACTCAAATATGTAATAAACATAACAGCAAAATCCCAAATATGGTGTCTTGAATGAAAACTGTATCCATAGGCTCAGGTATTTGAACACTTCCTCTCCAGTTGATGATGCTGTCTGGGGAAGTTACAAAACATTAAGCAGATACCTTGCCAGAGAGAGAGAGCTTCTCTGGGGTTGGGTTTGAATGTTTGAGGCATCACCCTACCTCCTGGTCCCTGTCTTACCTATGTATGGATACAATGTGACCGGCCAGTGTCTTCCTATTGTGACTGACTCTCACTCTGGGACCCTAACCTAATGGAAAGTAAAGGCTTTCTCCACTCAGTTGCCTTTCGTCAGAGTATTTTCTCACAGCAGCAGAAAAGTAACTAATGTGTCAAGGATGAGGGGCAGGGAGAGCCTCTTACAGTGTTAGGAAGACTGCTAGTAGTAGAAAACATGGACTATATTAGTCAAGGTTCTCAACCTTCCTAATGCTGAGCCCTTTAATACCATTCCTCACGATGTGGTGACTCCCAACCATAACACAGGTTTGGTAGCTACTTCATAACTGCAATTGTACTGCTGTTATGAATTGTAAATATCTGATATGTGACCTCAAAGGAGTCATGACACACAGGATGAGAACCACTCCCTTAGAGGAACAGAAACTACAGAATGACTCTCTCTCTCTCTCTCTCTCTCTCTCTCTCTCCCTCTCTCTCTCTCTCTCTCTCTCTCTCTCTCTCCCTCTCTCTCTCTCTCCACACACACATACATATTACAATGGCTTACAGGCTGTAGTCTGGCTATTCCAACAAACAATGGCTGTCTACCAACGAAAGTTCCGAGACTCCAGTAGTTGTGCAGTTCGTGAGGTCGGATGTCTCAGCTGGTCTTCAGTGTACTTCAGACTCCCTAATAATTTCTAATACCAGTGCAGGAAGACACTTGACAGCCAGAGCAAACAGGCAAAGAGAGCAAAGAGAGAGAACGCTTCCTTCTACCATGCCCTTTACATAGGCTACCATGAGAACGTGTGGCCGGGACCGGAAGTGTGTCTTCCCACCTCAAAAGGTTTGGATTAATGGTATACCTTCCTACCTCAAAAGATCCAGATGAAAGCAGGTCTTCCCACTTCAAAACAATCCCTCAGAGGTGTACCCAGCTGCTTGAGTTTTAGTTAATTCATATGTACCCGCCTCGACAACCAAGAATAGCCATCTATCTCATGGAAGTTCTTAAAACAAAAACAAAAATAAAAATTAAGGTACCATAATATCCACATATTATACTACTGGGTGTATATCCAAAGTAACGAAACTCTGCTCACAAAAGAGATACCTGCACAGTTAGTTACTGGAACAACATTTATATTAGCAAAGATAATGAACTAGCATAGATGCTCATGACTAGATGAAAGAATAGAGAAAATGTGGTATATATACACAATTGACTATTATTAAGCCATGAGAAAAAATGAGACCCTGTCATTTACAGTCATATAAATGTAATTAGGAAATCATATTAAACAAATAAGCTAGATCCAGAAATAAGAAGATCTTTTGTGTGGAAATAAAAACAATCAACTTCTAAGTAGAATGTTTACTAGGGGTTGGTGGTGATATGAGGGCAGGTGGTTGGATGAAATTGTGCTTAGTACATGCATGGAAACATCACCTTGTCTCATTAATATACATAATTAACATGTTTTAATAAAAGATAAAATATAGCAAAAACAAATAAAATATTACAGAATTTCCCTTAATAACAGTACCTGACATTGAAACAAAAATCAGTTTTTCGTAGATTAGAAGATACTAAATGGAAGTTAGTTCATTTTCTGAGATAGCAATAGTCATGTTTCAGCTCCACAGATATCTGCTAAACTCTACAAAATCATTAACTATGGAAAATCATATTGCACAAATGTGTCACTTTTCTTATTTCCTTAGGATCTTTAAGGCCTCTGCTGTGGATTAGAGGACTTTGGTGGTACCAATGTAGAATAGTTGTAATATTCATATTGAGAGAGGCTTTGAGGCTGGGTTTCAGCCCCCAACTCTGTACACTTCAGAGTTAGGAACAAGCATTTGTGAAATGCACACAATTTCTCCCATGTTGTGTTATTCAAGTACATTACTTCTGGATCTACACAACATTTCTTCTAGGCAGTTGCTGTGGTCATTCTGTAAGTGGAAAAACTGGAATTCATAAAGATCTAGATACCTGCCCAGGTCACACAGCCAGTAAATAGCTAAGTTGGAATCAATAGCAAAATCTGCTTGATTTGCTCTTCAACCTCACATGCAAATACTGAAGCGTAGCACTCTGGTAACTCGAGACATTGCGTATGTGTGTGTGTATGTGCGTGCGTGCGTGTGTGTGTGTGTGTGTGTGTGTGTGTTTTAGACTGAAAATGGATGCTGTTATGCCACCTGTAAGTAAAGAACATTATAGATTCTACCTTTTGACTTCTGTCATCTTATAAGTTGTTTTCTTAGGTCATTTAATGGTGTTTGGAAATCTATAACATTCACATATGTGTATAACTCCAAAATACTCCCTCACACTGTCTTACCTAAAGCACACTCATAAGTGAGGGAAGTTTTCCATTTTCCTAGATAGCAGTGACTTTAGAGCCCTGGATGTCCCAGTGCTTTTCTGGATGACATGCATTTTGAAGCACTTTGGGAAAAAGGCATTCAAAGAAGAAATATTTAAATTATGTCTGAGATTCTGTGTTGCATTCTTTTATGTGCCTGTGTGTGTCTATGTGTGTGCATTGTGTGCATGTGTGTGTGTGTGTGTGTGTACCTCTGAAGACAACCTGTTGGAGTCACTTCTATTTTTTCCAATATGTGGTCCCCGGGGATCAAACTCAGGTCATCATAGTTGGCAGCGGGTGCCTTTGCCCACTGAGCCATTCTGCCAGCCCCTGATTAAAATTTCTTGCTTAGTATTTATTTAACTTTTTTCTCCTTCTAGCGACTTCATTGTTTATTTGTATACGCTTTGTTTCTTTGCCTTTGTGATGCCTTTAAGCCCGTCTTTGCAAAACATTTTATAAAACATTGAATTAGATTACATAGACAAATCTATGTCACATCTGTCCACACATAAAGCATATTCTGCAATCAGAACAGTATGTATTCTGTGCCTGTACAGAAGAGGTCTCTGAATCAGAGACCCGCTGTGCCTGCTCTTTACTCTCTTTCATCAGATGCCATGAGTATTGGCAATATTTCGTTTGGAGGGAAATAGCCAGTTGGGATTTATTTACCCACCGCCCTCTTCCTTTCATCTGCAAGTTTATCAAGTAGCTGGCAGTCTCAGATTTTATAAAAATAGGAGCTCAGCCTTCTTTTTTTGTTGGGGTAAAGGTGAGAAAGTCTAAGAATAAATGGTAAATTAAGAAACATTGAGACACTTGAAAATCTAAAAGCACAACTACATTGTGAGGTGAATAAAACAGGAGAAGTAGGGGAAATTTGTATTAATTCGTTTCAGTCATTTTGGAAAGTAATTTTGGATGGAACACAAATGTGAGAGAAACTGTGCAAATGGAAGTGGTGGAAAGGGTCAGGAGGAGCACAGGAGATGTAAGACAGGACACTGTGGATTCTGAATCTTGGATCTGTGTAATAACGGCTGCCACTACAGGAAGCAGACATCAGAGGAGGCCTGTTCTGACAGGGACACAGAGAGGAGGGGATCGCCACACTGCAGTGTTAAAGTTTCGGTCGCCTTACTCAGCAGAGAAAGGAGAGACCCAAACACACCATCAGATTTATTTTCTGAAGAGACAGCAGAAGACACTGAAGGGTGGGTGGAAAGGAGGTAGAGGTGGTGCAGGTGAAGGACAAAGCGAAGTGCAATGAGTGCCTGACGTGAACCAGGAAGGAAGGTATGTAAACAAAGTTAAGAGTCTCAGCATCTGCTCTGATACACTGCTGGGTAGAGTCTCTCAGGGGCCCTCTGTGGTAGGCTTCTGTCCTGTTACTTGTTTTCTCCTATGTCCAATGCACATCCCATTTGTCTTTCTAAGTAAGGATTGATCATCTTACCCCGGGTCCTCTTTCTTGTTTATCTTCTTTAGGTGTATAGATTTCACCATGGCTATTATATCTTATAGGACTATATGAGTAAGTATATACCATGTTTGTCTTTCTCCTTCTGAGATACCTCACTCAGAATGATCTTTTCTAGATCCCACCATTTGCCTGCAAATTTCATTATTTCCTGGTTTTTGATTGCTGAGTAGTATTCTATTGTGTAAAAATACCACAATTTCTGTATCCATTCCTCCCTTGAGGGACATCTGGATTGTTTCCAGGTTCTGGCTATTACAAATAAAGCCGCTATGTTTGTATGACGTGGAAAGGATAGGAGCTTCACAAGGACCAAATATATCTAGGCACAGGGGTCTTTTCTGAGACTGACACTCTACCAAGGACCATGTATGGATATAACCTAGAACCTCTGCTTGGATGAAGCCCGTGGTAGCTCAGTAACCAATTGGTTTCCCATAGTAAGGGGAACAGAGACTATTTCTGACAGGAACTCAATGGCAGGCTCTTTGACCTCCCCACCCCCCAAGGGAGGAGTAGTCCTGCTAGGCCACAGAGGAGGACTTTGCAGCCAGTCCTGAAGATACCTGATAAAACAGGATCAGATGAAAGGGGAGGAGATCCTCCCCAATCTGTGGACTTGGAAAGGGGCAGGGAGGAGATGAGGGAGGGAGGGAGGGTTTGGGAAGGAATGAGGGAGCGGGATACAGCTGGGATACAGAGTTAATAAAATGTAACTAATAATAATAAAAGACTAAATACATTTAAAAAAAAGTTACAATGTTAAATGCTAAAAGGAACAGCAGCCTTAGCCTGAGAGGAGAGGGGACCAGAAAGAAAAGCTAAAAGGTTTTTGGTAGGAGAAGAATCAAACATTGGGCTTGGCTTTTTGTAGTGCCCAGAAGAACGTGTCCCATTAGAACCAAGGTGAGGAGGAGTAATGCCTTTGCACACAGCGAAGACCAAAGGCTGTAAACTGCCATGGGAACAAGTTCTGTCAAGCCACCTGAGAGCTCAGAAGTGAGTGGAACTAGGCAACCTGTCTGTGTGACTTTCCCCTGTAGAGGCTGGCAGCCAGGCCTGGGAGGCAAGAAGGCAGATGACTGTACTCACCCATTCTTAGGGATTAGAGTGGCAGCTCTTGGGCAAGAGAGTGTGACAGTCTAATAAAATGGCTGACCCTAACGTCAAGGCTGCTTAGGCAAGCAAATGAAGCCAGAGAGGGACTGATGATCTGCGACAGTAGTGAGCTATCAAGGGATGAGGAGTAATAATGAGGCTGAGAAACAGATTTCATTAGAGGCAGAGACATGAGACACTTTTAATGATACGCATTTGTGTGCAAAGTCTGTTGCAATTTGTATTCAAACTGGATGGAAAGAGAAAAGCCACAGTGTGATAGATAATGCTAGAGCTGAAGATCTGGGGTAGTATTGACCTTAACCAAAGCTTATTCTTGTTTCCTTGTTTGTTTTTTCAACCAGATTTTGCAGAAACAATCAAAAGAGGAGAAATGGGATAAAATTTGCAACTACTCTTTGTGCCATTTAAAAAAATTTATGCATGAGTTAAATAAATAAATTTTCATATAATAAGGATTCCAGTCTGGCCATGTACACCCTTAATCCCATCATTTGGAAAGCAGGCAGATCTCTGTGAGTTTGAAGGCAGAGCTAATTCTAGGATAGCTACAACTACACAAAAAAATCTTGCTTGAAAAACCAAAACAACAACAACAAACAAAAACAAAAACCAAACAAACAAAACCCAGATTTTTTTTTTTTTTTTTTTTTTTTTAGTCCTTACAGGAAACCACATCACTTTTTTTTCTTTCTTTTTTTTTTCTTTATTAATTACACTTTACTCACTTTGTATTCCCCCCTCCCCGTGGTTCCCTCCCTCCCTCCCTCCTCCCATCCCAATCCCTCCCTTCCTCCACCCTCTGCATGCATGCCTCTCCCCAAGTCCACTGATAGGGGAGGACTTCTTTTTCTTCCTTATGACCCTAGTGAATTAGGTCTCATCAGGAGTGGCTGTATTGTCTTCTTCTGTGGCCTGGTAATGCTGCTCCCCCATCAGGGGGAGGTAATTAAAGAGCAGGCCAATCAGTTCATGTCAGAGACAGTCCTGTTCCTATTACAATGGAACCCACTTGGATACTGAACTGCCCTGGGCTACATCTGTGCAGGGGTCTTAGGTTATCTCCATGCATAGTCCTTGGTTGGAATAGCAGTCTCAGGAAAGACCCCTGTGCTCAGATTTTTTTTGTTCTGTTGCTCTCCTTATGGAGTTCCTGTCCTCTCCAGATCTTACTATATATCCCGCTTCTTTCCTAAGATTCCCTGCACTCTGCCCATAGGTTGCCCATAAGTCTCAGTATCTACATTGATAGTCTGCAGGGCAGAGATTTTCAGAGGTCCTCTGTGTCAGGCTCCTGACTTGTTCCCTCTTTTCTCCTTCTTCTGATGTCCAGCCTCTTCCACATCACTTTTTAAAAAGGTGCTTCAAATGTATACAGCAGTTTAGTAATTACCTGTCTTCACATCTTTACTAATTACTTTGATAAGATGATGAAACACCAGACCAAAAAAAAAAAAAACTTGTTGAGGGAAAGGTTTATTTTAAGAGTACAGCCATTGCTCGGAACAGGAAGCCATGAGTGTTGGCACTGTGCTTGCTTGTTTTTTTAAACTCAGTTCAAGATGCTGGCTCATAAGTTCTACCATCTACAATTCACTCTGAAGGTTAGTTTTCCCATTTTAATTAACCCAGTTGAGAAACTGATTGGCAGACACACCCAGAAGTTTGTCCCATAGGTGATTCTAGATCCTCTCAAGATGACAATGAATAGAATCGATCAGGCTACCTGTGATGACCATGAGAAAACAAGGCATTAGGGAGAACCCTCGCTGCCTGTCTAACTGAATAGCCAAGATCGCCTTAAGACTGTTGCTCTGGGTCTAGGTTGGAATTTTCTTATTTGCCTTTAGCTTAAAAATGCTTCAGTTGTTCCCTTAATGTTCAGGACTGTAGGCATGTGCTTACTTACACATCTGGTTTATTCCTAGTTCAAAACCAAATGTGTGTTTAATGATACTCTTAGCTTTTGTAAACACAACTGTCATTTTGTACTTAATAAACAGATGCACCACCAATTTTCAGCATGTGCATTTGCGTGTATAAGCTTTATCTCCCATGGTTGTTGGATGCAGAGAAAGTCAGAATGGAAAGAATGCATTTGTGCATGATGTCACTAACTTCACTGATGTTTAGACCACATAGTACAAAAGAAAAAAAACTACAGGACCCAAAGCACTTTACATATCTCATGGGTCTAGGTGTGAGCAGATTCCCTTCATACTGTGCTGGATTTTATCCCTCTTTTGACTATTCAGTTCATGTTAAGTACTGACTTTGGAGTCAGGTTGGGGTACTCTTGGGCATGATAGGTTGACAGTGAAGAATATATTGTGTTTGTATTCTAGTGGGTTTGGGATTGGGTTTATTCCAGCCTGTCTTAAGATATTTCAGAGGCCAACTATTCCAGAGTTACCTTATATTCAATTTTTAGTAATCAAAAAGCTTGAAAAGTCATCCTTGTGTGAGTACCAACCAATGGAAATGTGTGACAGGGGTATGTTTGGAAGGGGACATGAGTGAAGGTTGCATCAAAAACAAACACAAAAAGCAACTTGAGACAAATGATTTTCTACATCTCCTCTTAACCTGGGCAAGCAGAGAGTACCCGAACACAGGCACCAAAAACCTGTGTTTCCAGGCCCCAGTAATGTCTGGATATATTGCACTTAAGAAACAGAATGTTCACACTAACTCTTTTCTGTTATTTCTGATGAAGATAAAAAAAATATTTTTTTATTGAACTTCATTTTAAAATTTTTAAATCTTATACATGTATAGAAATGAAGGAGTCAAATAACTATAAATTAAGTTCCTCTTGAGTCATCTCCCAGGAATGTATTTTGTAAAGACAGTTTTTTTAATTTTATTTTTATGTTATTATTTTATTTTATTAATTACAGTTTATTCACTTTGTATCCCCTATACCTCCCTCCCTCCTCCCCTCCCAGTCCTACCCTCCCTCTTCTTCACCCATGTCCTTCTCCCAGTCCACTGAAAAAGGAGGTCCTCCTCCCCTTCCCTCTGGCCCTAGTCTATCAGAAAGGTACATCAATATAATTGAATAGAAGACCCAGAAATTAACTAACACACCTACGGATACTTGATTTTTGACAAAGAAGCCAAAACCATTCAACGGAAAAAAGACAGCATCTTCAACAAATGGTGCTGCTCTAACTGGATGTTTAACATGTAGAAAAATGCAAATAAATCCATACTTATCACCCTGCACAAAACTAAAGTCCTAGTGGATCAAAGACCTAAACATAAAACCACATTATATGGGTGAGAAGAAAAAGTGGGGAAGAGCCTTGAACTCATTGGTACAGGAGACAACTTCCTGAACAGAACACCAACAGCATAGGCTCTAAGATTAACAATCAACAAATGGGACCTCATGAAACGGAAAAGCTTCTGTAAAGCAAAGGACACCATCATCAAAACAAAACGACTGCCTACAGACTGGGAAAGGATCTTCACCAACCCTATATATGACAGAGGGCTAATATCCAGTATATATAAAGAACTAAAGAAATTAAAGCAACAAATCAAGAAATCCAATTAAAAATGGGGTACAGAGCTAAACAGAGAATTCTCAATAGAGGAGTATTGAATGGCAGAGAAACACTTAAAGAAATATTCAACGTCCTTAGTCATCAGGGAAATGCAAATCAAAACAACCCTGAGTAAAGACACTGTTGATTCATTTCTTTATCTAAAGCATTAATTACCATTAGAGTAAGCATGCATGTCCAACCTTCATGTACTTGCTGTGTAACCCAACACAGAATCATAAACTAACATTAAACATTATGAGACTTTTTTAAAAATCAGAGTGACTTGATTACATGGTTTGCTAGTGTAGAAGACAACATCCTGTTGTGACGTCAGAAGGCTGGACATGGCTGCTGGAGGGCTAACATGAATGAATTGTCAATGGATAGCTAATGGAAACACGAGAAGGAAGAAATGCATTTGTGTGCAGAATCACACTTGTGATGAACAGATTTTATTTGTTGACTCATTTATGGAAAATCCAATGTTTTGGCAAGTTTAGGAACCTTCGTTGAGTTAAATAAAGCTTATTCACATCCAAGAAAGAATAGCAATTATATTCTTTAGTGAAGTTTGGAATTATTTATTATTATTATTATTTCTTGTCGGGGGGGGGGAAGTTGCCTGTATCTGCCTGTGAAATCCTAGATGGGCAGGTTACTCCTTTTTAAGTATAATAAGTAAACTGCTTATCACAGCAAAGTAGGACTCGGTGTTGTTTTTTTCGGGGTCTGTTAACCCTTGTCTTCTTTATATAAAATTTCAATATTTCATTCAAATTGTCCTCACTCAACCTCTGTGACAAGGCAAATGAGTAACTCCTTAGGAGCCAACATGCAGAGACTATAGATCTTAAAAGTTTGGCCCATTTAGGGCCCTTGTATAAATCAACCCTAAGTCCCAGGATTTAAATTTATCTCCTGATATGATATCAGCCCTTGAGATCTGAATCTATTGTTAACTTCTTTGCTTCATCGACAAAATTGTGGTTTTGTGTTAAGATTCCCTCCAAACTTCTTCTTAGTTCTACAATGGCCGTTGGTCTAGAAAAGGCTTAGTTTTTAAAAGCTGATGGCAACAACATTCAATTTTATAGACTTCTCCCTCTTTTTAATAGAAAATTTTATGAGTTAAAATTTAGGTTTTGGCCCCATAATAATTTCAGTCAACCATCAAATTATTATTTTTTTTATTATTTTATCATGAAATGAAGAATATCAAACCACTGAGTATTTGAAGCCATTCCTGGATATTTTGAGAATGTATGAATATCAACAAACAAGAAAATAAGATAAAATGAGGGATTTTATGCTATGTATCTTGGTAGAACTATCAATTAAATGTCTGTTTGGCATTTAATTAAAGAAAGCAATCCTGAATAATGAAATGTTTGAGAAAATAAACTGCAGCATAGTTTTATGTTACTTTCATATTAATAATGAAATTTGTTGCTTATACAAACATCTCAGCTTTAGCTTAGGCATTTATCTGCTTTGTAGCATATGCAAGAAGCTGGGTGTAGCACATTCAACTGGGATTTCTTTCTTTGGCATTGATATGGGGAACTTGTCCCTCTAAAACCAATTTTAATGTTTAGAATAATTGAACATAAGAGTACAGTCTTTTAAAAAAATAGTTATTAGCAATAAAAAAGAGTCATCTAGTGCTATAAGATTATCGATAAGTTCTGTGCTGATGAATCTATTTAACAATTGTGTTAGTTAATTTTCTTGTTGCTATGACGACATACTGGACTAGAAGCAACTTAAAGGAAGGAGGCTTCAATGGAGGCATTAAGAAGTGCAGCCCATCATGGTTTGACGACATGGCAGCAGGAGCCATTACATCCCTAGTCAGGAAGCAGAGAGAGCAAAGCTGGGCTTCTGCCGACTTTCCCCATGGGAAGGAGTCACCCGCTTTCAGGGTAGGTCTTCACACCTCAGTTAAGCCAATTCTAGATCCTGTCAATAAAAACAATTACAACAACAGAAGGAGAAACTGTGCTCGATGAGATAGTACATTAAGAAAATATGAGATTAATATAGTTATTGAAGAAGGTATCCTGAATAGTTTTGTGTCAACTTAATACAAGCCAGACTCATCAGAAAGGCAGGAGCCTCAAAGTAGAAAATGCCTCCATAAGATTGGGCTGCAGGTAAGCCTGTGGAACATTTTCTTAATTAGTGATTTATGGTGGGCAGACAGCCCACTGTGTGTGTGTGTGGGGGAAACCCTGCATTGGTGGTCCTGGGTTCTATAAGAAAGCAGGCTAAGCAAGCGTGGGGGAGCAAGCCGGTAAACAGCATTGCTTCATGGCCTCTGCATCAGCTCCTGTCCCCGAGTTCCTGTCCTGCTTGAGTTCATGCACTCACTGCTTTTGATGATGAGTTGTTACATGGAACTGTGAGTGAAATAAACCCTTTCCTTGTAAAGTTGCTTTTCATCATGCTGTGTCATCACAGCAATAGCAACTCTATGACAGTAGGGCTACTGATTCTAAATGAACATCATTAATAATAGTAGAGTATTATGAATTCTTACATACTAAAAATTAGCCCAAAGTATAATTTCAAAATTACATTTAAATGGCTTTGTATTGCTGGTTGGTTTATGTTACTTTTGTTGTTGTTGTTATTGGATGTTTTAAGACATAAAGCTTTGAGTGTAACTTGTTCATTCCCTTTTTAGTGCCAAGAATTATTGTGGGTTCAAATACTCAAATGACATTTTGTTTTTCTAAGATAGCTGTTAAATTAGCATTAAAATTTTGAAATGTTTTTACTATATTTTAAAACTTGTGCTATGTTTATACAATTGTGATAAGTTGTATTTAGACTTACACACATGCTAGATATTTTTTACTCAGTAACGCAGTCTGAGTATATGAGAAAGATGCTGCCTCAGGTCGTAGCATATTTCTAATATTCAGAATAACAACTCTGTCCCTTGACTCTATTAAGATACAGTGTTTCAGAGAGGCACTAATGAAGGATGTGCCCTGCATATTCAGCCCTCAGCAATGTCTGCTGAGCTCTACATAAGATGATCAGTGACTTTCACTAACAATATTTCGGTTCTATGTGGTTACACAGCAGCTCTCATCCTGCACGGTGAGATGCCGTATCTCCACGCAGCACAGAAACATGAAAAGCTCCCCAAATGCGAAAAGTTTCTGCAAATTTGACTTATCTCAATTTCACATTCTTGTGTGCTTGGTTTGTGGTGCCTGGTTTTTGTGTGAAGTGACGTCCAAGTTTTCAAATGAAAGCAGTTAAGAAACAAAATAGTTACACCATTCTAACGTGTGTTTCCTGTACGGCTAGATACAATACAGATGCTAAGTCACTGGTCTGAAAGAGCTTCCACAAATCTATAATAAAATAATTAAATTAGTGGATTGTGTTTAGATCAGAGACCCTGGGTTGCCAGCTCTTAAGAACTCGGGGAATTCAGAACCACAGAAGGATCATTTGGACTCCATTTGGCAGAGACGTCAGAAACTCGCCGCTCTTGGGAACGTCCTTTTCCAATAACATTTATAGCTCTAGATGGAAGCGAAAAGCACCATATGTTAAGAGTTTCCTGCAAAGCTTCCTGGTAAGAGAGGAAATAAATTCAACTTGTCACATCTGCTCGTGGGCCAGTCAAGTAGGATTTTATCACAGCCTTAAGTGGTTTACAAAACTGTCCTGTTATCGACTGAAGAGGCTTTACATTTCAGATTTTTTTAATACTGATGTCTGTAATCTAAATCATTAAACTATTTTTCTTATTTGGAGTTTAGCAGCATGAATCATCATTTGCTTCTAAGCAAGGAGAATTATTCAAAGCAATTGGGCTAAGAATCGCGTCCCCATAGCATTGTCTCCCAGCTCTCTGTGGCTTAACAGCTAGAGTGCCTTGAGGTCTTCTTTCTACCTCAGCTTTGACTCATGGGTCCTTGTATTTTGCATAATTTAAGATGTAAACTGCATTTAATCAGATCCAATTGATTATCTACCATTCCAAGAGTCTCAGTTGGTTTCTTCCATGGCGAAGGCCCATAGGATCAGTAAAGACTTTTTTTTTTTTTTGGACCAGAGTTACAGGTACCTTTTTAGGAAAGGTGTTAAAACCTGCATTATGAACCACACATCTGTGATTCATCTGTTTATCCCTTACCACTAAGCACAGGTAGAGTTTTACGGGCATCTCACTTCTCTCCCATAAGCACAATCCTCAGTTTGCACATGAATTATAAATACAGCATGGCGTGTGAGCCCAACCTTCTCCCAAGGAAGCCTGAGGTAAATGGATGTTCTGAGCCATGAACAAGTTCTCAACTCACCAATTCACAATTTCACATTGGTGCCTTTTTGTAAGGGGAAAAAAATCATCAATGCTATCATTTTAGAGGTTAAAGGCATCACTTGCAGTGAAAACTGCTACCTTCAGATATATCTAATTCCATGGGCAATTACAGAATGAATGAAGGTAGCAGAACCTCAGAGTGCCATACAATGGAACTAACCTCAACACTCGTTTGTGTGTATATGGACACACCATTCCTACAGGTGAAACATAGAAATCATAGAAAATTTTCAATATATGAGAGTAGAGAAAATAGCGCAGATAATAAACCAGAAAGATTTAGCCCACTTGCCCATAAACGGGTCAAACTAGGCTACAGAGTGTACTGAGTTTCCTAGTAACCAAAACAAACAATTGGTGGTGCGGGTTTTTTTCACTTAGAGATGCATTTGTCAGAAGGTCGTACAGTTGCACGGACAGACATTTCCCATCCATGAATGATGAAATCAGCCCAAGCTCAGCGCCCTCTGTGTTAGTTCCTCTGCTCCCTGCGATGGCAAATCACCTGAGAAAGTTTATTTCAGACAGGGCAGGCTTGCGGGAGCTTCAGTTTCAGAAGCAGAGACTGCCTGCCAGGGGAATCCTGAGCATCCTTGCTCACGTCTTGGAGGATTAGAAAGTAGAAAGCTGATGCATAATTAGAAATAGATATCACCTCCAAGGCCAGCTTCTAGTGGCCTGTGATTTCCATGTCCCCTGAATTTGGCAACTTCCCTAAACAGTTCTGCAACATTTCAGAAGTATAAATACGTGAGCCCATGGGAGACACTTCATATGGAAATCATAATTCCATCCCCATTGCTTCTCCCTCTTAAGCATGAAGACATTAGTATATTTCATGGAGAAATTTCACGAACTCACTGTAACTTATAAACTTAGCAGGGTGCAGTTTAATAAACTATTCTTCTTGTATTGCTGCATTGCACAGAACTGAGGTCATAGCAATTCTATAGAAATGGAAATTGAAGGTGCTGACTTCATAATTATAGCAAATTTTAGTAATAAAATATGTGCTGGTCACCTTCCACAAAAGACATGGAAATTTCCACTATCAATCATTGTCACCGATAGTCTTTGTAAAAGAGACTCAGACACTGGTAGTCATGTAGTTATGGTGGATACAGTCATTATGATCAGACCCTTCTACATCTACCCTTTTCTGTTTAGTAGTAGAATATATAGACTATTTTCTGTTCTATTTTGCATCTTGGTTTGGCTGTTCTGGCTTTCTGAACAATACATATGTTCAGATGGAGCTGTGCTATGTGCAGATCCATAGTTATTTCTTTATATGTGTTGTCACGAGCTTGGTCTTTCTCTTCCCACCAGTTGGGTATTGGTGGTTTCAGGAGCAACTTTCCCAGCTTATGTGTTGTCTCACAATGTGGCTTTCCCACAGGGATACTATTTTGTGTGAAAAAAAAAAGCCTCTTTTATTTATCATGGTGTCCTTTGTACAAATGTAATGATTAAACATAGTCTAATGTAATTATTTGTATTTGTATTATTTTAAACACAAGGTATTATTTGTGTTTAGAATCCTGTGGCTTTTAACTAGATTCTTGAAAACAAAATTAGGTTTCTAATGACATAATAAAACTTAGAGTTAGAGAAGTTAGAATCATGAATGAAATTCGCAGCAGACCAGTGGCAAGCGCAGCGTTCAAAGTAGCAGTAGTTTGCAGGATCTTCCTTCGTTTTCAGTGTGTGTATGCACAACCTGATCACTTTGCTTCTGCATGTCTGTATTTCTCTTGAGTATTCTAACATCATTCTTACAAAGAGTTTGAAGAAAGCCTCAAATTCTTTCCGAGGTTGCTACGTACCTCCATATAATGCAAAACTTGACGTTGGGAATGTAGCCCCATGGTACAGTTTTTCCATCTGGGAGGCCCTGAGATTAATCTCCAGCATTGGAACAGGAAACACAGAAAAAGAAGAAAAAAGCCAAAGGAAAGAAAGGATATGACGTTAGTATTTGGCCATGGATGGACATTAGGTATACAGTCTGGCAAACTGAAATTGTCCAAACATATTGTAAAGGAATAAAACATATTCAACATGATTTTTTTCCTTTAGCAAAATGAAGCATCTTATTATGCACACTGTATCAGAGTATAAACACGCTTTCTACTTAGCTTTAGAAATATATTTATAAGCCCTCCAGTCTTTCTACCCCTTCCTCAGCCCCCAAACTAGCAGTTACATATATGTTATTTCTGATGTCACAATGAGCTGACCCGGATGTTAAAAGCAACAGGAACTCTATACTGGAAAGAAATGTCAGAATACATGTGCAAAGTCATTGAGTTCAGAGACAATAGCATATATATTTTATTTACATACATGTGCTAACAGGTTTATAACATGTCAAGTAGCGTTCTGTTTGGAAGTGGTAGTGCATTTAGTCTTAAGTAGAAATACAATGATCCTTTCAAGGCTAGATATCTTTTAAGTGGTAACTTGGATCAAAATCCCCCAATTTGTGTCCCACAGTGACTCTTTTATCCAGTCTGGTAATGCATGCTTTTATAAGCTGCCTAAGACTCAAGCAATGCTCTTTTGGGGTTGGAGAGGAATGCTTGGAAATGCAATGGCAGCCTGTATTCTCTGTTCTCCTCTGCTCCCCCCCTTTGTGATGTGAGGTTCACATGATAATCTTAATGCAGGAGACCTGCCTGACTTTGGCCTTGTCCTGCCACAGCTCCCCTTCTGCTGTTAAAGATCCCTGGAGAGATTGCCTGAGGGACTGTTAGAATAGAAATATTTTCTTCTAATTTTCAAAGCTGAGCTAAACAATAGCAGTGTTTTAAACTCTCTCACCTTTCAAGCAGGGCCATCAGGAGTAGAAGACTCACATGTTGGCTGTCTGCATTTAGGATGTCTTTTTTTTTCCTTTTCCTTTGAACTACCTGGAATGCTAGGCCCATTAGAAATAATGTGTTCATTCAAGAAACACAATCAAACTAATTGAACAGCTTCCCCAGGTCTGAGTGTGTTAATTTTTTCTTTTGCAGGAATACATTTGGAGACCACATCCATTGTGCTAAAGATGAAAAAGCGTGGTGTTGGGACTGTCACCAAATAGGAGTTGCAGAGCTATAAAGGTTGTTGAAGGAGCCTGAGAGCAAGCAGAGATTTAAATCATGGCTTATTGCCTATCACATATCCGACTCCCTTTCTCCCTACACTATGGCCCTGCCAATGAAAAGGACCTGCAGCCCAAACCCCATTTGAAGGGGATATCATTGTTCCAAAATTCCTTCTCCCAAGAAAACAGGAAGAGTCATGATTGGAGGCAAGGTCTCAGAAGTTCTTATTGAGTAACAGTAAAGACTGGCAGAAGTTAAATAAAACACTATGGTGAATTACTTCTAATTTAGGATCAATTAAATGTTTATAAGGCCATAGGAGTCAGTTGTGCAAACCACAACAGGAGCACGGAGATAACATAGTGGTGCCTGACACATACCTAACCACTGAGAGCTCTACCGACTCACAGGAACCCTCTTTTCTCAGAGTGATTTTGCAACAGCATTTCACCCCTAATCACAATCCTTCCTGAAGTGCCTCAGGGTCTGGAGGCAGGTTGGAAGTTGTACAATCACAGGTTGAGGGTCGAATATGTGTAAGTCTGTGAAACCATCAGTGAGGCCCTCAGAAGAGGGTAAGTGACCTCTCACCTTAAGAGTGAGCTAAGAGCAGACAGCTACGTGCAAGTACTCACAGCCAGCCCCATTCCCCTCGTCATGCTGGACTCGAGAGCAATGCAGAACCCAGGATCCAGAGGAGCTAACTTGCCATAAAGAAATACATATTCGAATAAGATCATGTTATGCTGGCTACACTTTCATCCTACCTTATGGACTCCCCATGAATCATAATGCCACGGTCCAGGAAGCTGGGAAACCATTCCCAAGGGTCAACTAGGCAGGAGTCACTTCCTGCTTTATTTTATTGTGTCTCCTTTCCTTGGTCAAGTTAAAAACTCTTTTCCTTACTTTTTAGATTTATGATGTAGACTATTTTTTAATTATTGGCTCTGCAACCAAGTTTCACCACTTAATAGCCACATAATCTCTCACTCCCTCCCTGCTCCTCCGTTTTTTAATCAACTAAATATAATATTGTTTCTGTTAACTATCATCTACTACCTATGTGCCATCTGTACCTCTTGTTAAGCTGTGAAGTTTAAGTGATAAAACAGAAGTAAAGTCTGACTTATAGCAAATGCCAAACAAATGTTACTTAGCATCAGTTCTGGATTTTCCAAGTTTCTGATTTTTTTTTCCATCTTGATAAGAGATGAGGTGACTGCTGAGGTGTGTATTCATATATCATTTTGCACACACTTTCAAAGAAGAAAGTCATGCTATTGATAACTGAGTTTCTCGTGTTTTCTCGTCTTTCGGTGTATGTTGCAGCAAAAGGTAGTAAGGGACTTAACTCATTCCCTTCAGCCATGTTTGTACTTCAGGCAATCACTGCTTACCAGCTCTGCTTAGAAAAATTAGAGTGGGGATGACTCACCATCCTGCATTATTGTGAAAACAAACACAAACAAAGAAACAGATAATCTTCTAGGTGGCTAATGCAGCTACATCTTTGAGTAGGGGTGGGGATGCAGCTGACTGGGGTAAGATGTTTGGATGCTGTGGCAATTCTTTGCCCAGTCAGAGGGTACTGGGCAAATGCATACCTACATGCCCTCCTCCCCCATATTTTGGCTAAGGTCCTCATTAAGGGGTTGTATTAAGGCAGTGCCTTTCAGTTAGTGCTTGCTGGGCAAATGTGAAGAACCGTGTTTGATTTTACATCACCCAACCAACCAACCAACCAACCAATCCAGAAAGGTAGTGTTACAAGCCTGTAATCCCTGCATCAGGGAGGCAGAGACAGGGAGATCCCTCAGACTTGCTAACCAGCCAGTCTAACCAAATGGAAGGTCTCCAGTTTCAGCAAAAGACCTAGTCTCCAAACATAAGTGGGAAAACTACTGAGTCACACACAACTAACTATCTCTAGATTGTATGAGCTAGTGATATGCACATATATTCAAACACACACACGCGTTTTTTCTACCACACGCCCCCAAAAGAGTACTGGAGCAATGGCCGTTCCTGGGCAATGGGTAAGAAACCTGCCTGCAGTGGCCAGCTGCCTGTAGAAACATTAAAAAAAAAGTGGTTCAGCAGTCCCTAATGGCCTGGAATCCAGTGGATATTGCCCTGCAACACTGAAAAGAAACATTTCGATTTGGATGTGTTTGCTTGTGAAACAAATGTTTACAACAGAAACTTCCATTTGGGTTGTTAGAACAGCATCAAACAAAGTATGTATTTACTGAAGAAGCAAGCGCTGCTTTTCAGTGTAAGTACTGTTTCTTTGGGGACAGGCTACATCACAAGGAGAGTGTTCTGGTTAACAAAGAGAAAACAGAACTACATGATTTTAAGGTAACAGACAGTGCGTGTAAAGCTTACCAACTCTGCAAAAGCGGCTTTCACACGAAATGTGCGTTAGGATAAAAACGCATTTGCTCTACATGAGGAGTAGCCAAATGTGTTAGAAACAAGAGATTATGAGGTGGAGGTGTTCCAGGCCTTGTGCCTCAGTACACACAGCTACTAAAGTGTGGTCTCTGATGGCCCTGTTGTTGGTAGGCATCGTGTCTGCCTTCAAGCCAACAGGAAGTAAGGAAGACAAGGTGCTGAGCGGTGGAGTGCCGCTTTAATTGGCAGCAGGCACGTGATGCAGCGGCTCACCTCCTCAGAGGCAGAGGTTTGAGAAGAGAATGCTGGGGCTTAGTTCATTCCCCCTCCCCCAACCCCTTTGTTTTCTGTCAGTCTGAGACCTTAGCCTACAGGACAGTGCCATGCCCAGTCAGGGCGGGTCTTTCCTCCTCAGCTCAACTTCCAGGAAACATCATCACAGACAGTGATCCTGAATCTAGTCAACTTGACAAAGATTAACCACGAAACACACCGAGTGAGTTATGAAATGGCCAATCTTTTGTGATAATAGATGCATGAGAATTTGAGTAAGGACCCTCATGTTGAGATTCCAGTCAGGGTTTCCTGAGAATGAGAATTCTATTTTTGTGTGTGTGTTCAAAGTTTTAATATGACTAAAAGAATTTTTGTAGATTATAATATAATTACATCATTTTCTCTCTCCAACCTTCCCATGAACCTCAACCCTTACCTTTTGTAAGATCATGGCAGTGCTCAAGTTAATCCAGCATGTCCAACTTTTCTACTTAATAACATTTCCTTGTTTATTTATTTCTTTGTTATAGTTTTTTGATTATTAGTTTTTTGGGTTTTTGTTTTGTTTTGTTGTTTGGTCTTTGGATGGAGTTGGGGGAGTTATAACTCAACTATTTCCTATCTTTGTTTTTCAAAAACTCTTTGAGAAAAGGTTCTCAGACTTGCTACTTATTGAAGAAAATAAAATGGGAAGACACATATCTAAATGGCTGCCTAATATAATTGCAGTTTTGACCCTTTTTATTCCCTCTGGTTTGGAGTGCTAGGCACATAGGGCTACGGTCATAGATGTTGATAGCCCTTGCAGATGCCCAAGGCACAGATGCCATTATAGTGCTAATCCACAGGGGAGGAAACTGCTCTAGACAGCTGCAGGGTTTTAGCTCAGGAAAACTCACAAGCAGATTAATTAGAGCGGGATGGAATGGAGTCTGCTCTACCATCGATCTGAACTGGGCTTTCTCAAGGGCTTTCCTGCTCAGTCTTGAAGATGAATCAGCTCTTAACAGTGTTTCCAGAGGATTCTGGAACTTTCAACCATAGTCCTCATGATTTACTATATGGGGAGATTATTTTGAGATATCAGCTACTAACTACTTAATCTTTTGTGTAGGTATGTATTTCTCCAGCAAGCCTCACATGGAATATGGCTTCTGGTCAGCTCTATGCCAGGAGGGAACCTTATGGCTCCTATGTATCTAATGTGATGACTTTCATTGCTTTACCCATGTTCTTTCATCCAAACCCTGAAAGGCTAAAGCGCTTACATACAGCTGGGTAGGATTAGGGCATATTGAAAGGCAGAAGGCTGGAAACAGATTTTTCCTCCATGGCAAATGTAATGGCTACACAGCTGCAGTGCCCACACACATCTGGAGAACTGCTGTGAAGTAAGCCTAACATTTGGCAAAGGTAGCAGATGGGCTTGTTATCAAATGTGAATAGAAGTAGAGTCAGGCTCCTGGGGAGTGGCACAGTGAAGATCAGGAAGAGGGCAGCTACCAGGGCCGTAAAGCACACAGCAAGAGCTGACAGCACTTAGGCAATGAGAAACGGACCACGGCGAGAGAGCAGAAGGAAATTTCTTGATCATTTTATATAAAGAGATAGATTTATAAAAAAAAAAAAAAAAGCTTCACGCCACTAATTAGAAACTGTCAAAACTGTGCTGAGTTAAATCTGGTTAATTTGCTAAACTTGGCAGTGGGACTGATGGTAAAGGTTGTCTCAGTCAACATTTGGTGTGGTGTGTCCTAGGGACATTCCATCATTACTAATTGAGTAAATGACATGAACAGAAGAGATGGACAGGTCCGTCTTCAGCTCATTTCGCAGAGTCCTGCTGCTTTGTAAGGGCTTCTGCCAATCTCAGCTTTGCTTTCAGAGAATGGCGCTGGAGCAGCTTTAAGAATTAGGTTGATGGTATAGGGTAACTAGATAGAAATCCCTTTCATTTGAGTGCGGACTAATAGTAAGATGGGGCATGGAAAGCGTACTGAAAACAGAGCAGGCCCTCCATTGTAGGAAGTTGGATTTAGCCTCAAATCCTTGACATAAGAGATTTATTTTGCCTCAAGGAATGCTTCCACCTTAAGGTAGGAACTTCACAGATGCTTCTTCAACTCCGGGTTGCACTGACATTGAGAAATCAAGCTGCTCCAGTTGGAGCTGAACCAAACAACCTGTGCATTTTGCTAATTGAATTTTGGGATCTGTGTTGAGATAGCCCAGACAGGACATTGGTTCACCTCAGCATGGATGCCAAATCGATTGGCCTAGAAGGACACACAGCCAGATGGTTGGACCATGAATATTTTCAAAATGTCCATGTGTGGTTGCTGTCAGTTGGTGACTCTTTTATTCTTCACTGATCAATTAAACTTGTCTAGCTACTTGGATTGTTCTAATTGCTGAGTTTTCTCAGAATTAAATGCTCTAAGTTAAATCAACTAACATTTAGCAAAAGGGAGCTACTTGTTCTGCTTTCCCTAAGAGCCCTCAATAGAATTAACAGTTAGGTGCTAATTGCGAATGATTAAGTGCTCGCCAGTCTTGGAGTTCTTCCTTTAATATTAATGAGGTGGATTAGCATGGAACATGTCTTCTATTAATATTATAAATGGAAATCTGCATGGATCACTGAGTGCTATTTTGTAAAAGAAAGGAACACTTAGTTTAAAGGGATAAAAAATACATTCTAAAATGTATCTTCCTTTCAATTGAGAAGTAAAGTTACTGAAGAATAATGTTCAAATATAATTAGTTTAGAGCAAGGAAGTAGCTTTTTAACAATGGCTACAGTAGCAAAATTTTTCATAAAGTTCATCTGTCTCTGTGGGTAGATGTAGGGTGTTACACCAGCTCAAATAATTGTTTAACTCACATACAGAAACTACATTACTCCAGAATACTTGAAAGTTCCAGCCTACATCAGACTCATGTATTCATTACTACTTGCCTGTTTTTTTTAATACTAATTAATTTCTCTTGATTATTTGGAAGAATCAGGTGACCACTTTTTTTTTTTTAATTGAAGTTAGAGTTAGTAAGCCCAACTCTCCTCCTGCCTTTCTCATGAAGATGCCTTTTCAGAAAGCTTTTGATTTTACCTTGTTGTTTTAGAACTGACCACTATGGATCAGTGATGTGTCTCAGCTGTAGGGCCAGTGCCATTGTGCTTTATTTCAGGGGTGGAGTCATTAAAAATGGCATTCATTTTGCAAAGTTCTATTTGAGCAGGCTACAGGGCCATAGAAGACACTGCAATACAAAAAAAAAAAAAAAAAAATGGTAGAGTACCATTTTAGCTCTTTCTTTCCTTCTTTCTTTCTTTCTTTCTTTCTTTCTTTCTTTCTTTCTTTCTTTTTCACTTGTAAACATTATTAAAGTATGAGGACATAAACTTATGCATTAATTTCAAATCAAGTCCTGTGCTAACCATTCTTTAAGGACTTTGCCCTCCAGGTTAAACAGTTGTGTTTTTTTTTTTTTCATCTTTGAACTTCCATATACATATTTGTCATTTGTCCTAGATAAACATGCATACAACCAAGTGGTGACCACTTCTGCATTCTTGATAATATAAGTGATATTTCTGTCTAGGTTACATATATTAAAAGCTATCTAAATAATTCAGAATTTATGTGATCATGAAAAAAATGGAAACACATCACTAAAATTCTGTTTATTTGAATACCTCACATACATTTGATTTCATACAAGTTATATACTAAGTATTAGTCAGTTTCATTTTTGTATTAATATATTTAGTTGTCATTATGCTTATAATTATATCAAATTGTATATAAAATCATAATTGATTGATTACTATGATAAGTATCAACTCAAAACCTATTTAAACTATCTGGTCTTCTGAGGTAATTACTGTTATTCTCGTAAGCACTGAGAAACATGATGTGCAAAATCAATTCCTAACAGTTGTGGCCGGTAGAGGAACTACGGGGGTTGCCTGGCTGATGAAGTGCTTGCTATACAAGCCAGAGGAGCCAAGTTCCATGACCAGAGCCCATCTCTGCCAGAAGTTGTGCAGAGAGGCATGACTGTAGCTTAAGTGCTACAATGGCAGAGAAAAGTGGATTCCCAGGCTCATGGGTGAATTCTGTAGGATCAATGAGCTCCAACCTATCCTACCTAGTGAAGTCCAGGACAGCAAGAGACCCTTACTCATAAGAAAAAGTGCACAACGCCCTAGCATTGCTGCCAGGGATTGTTCTTCAGACTCCACAGGTAGGAGAACACATGTACACCCCTATCTGCATACACTTGCACATGTGCATGCACAGGCATACACCCATGTATGCACACACAGACACACAGACACACAGACACACACACACACACACACACACACACACACACACACACACAGTTCACTCTGTGGCAGGCAGAATGGAAATGAGCCTAGAAATGGCTGGGCAGGTGCATGTCCTCTCTTCATTTCTCTGCGTGTACTGCCCATGATGGATGGTATGCCACACCCACAACTGGGTTCTTGTTTTAACTAATCAAAGATTAAATTAATGTGTGTGGGCTTGGCCTAATCAAGTGATCTCTTTACTATTCTCTCCCACTGATCCTGAAGAGAGTGAGTGGCTTTGGGGTTTGCTGGAAAGAGGGCATCCTCTAGGAAGTGTGGGCAGTTTTAGTGGGGAGCTAGCAAGAAGAAGGGGCCCACAATTGTTCAAATACTATGTCCCCAAAATGAATTCTGCCAAAGATCTGTGACATAGGGGGAGCACCTCAAGCTTGAGGTGAGATCACAGTCTCACTGATATGCTAAAAACAATCTAAGAAACCCTTGATGGATGCAGCTAACCCACAGCTGTACTCTTGACCCATCAAAACTAAAAAATAATCAATTCATATGGTTATAAGCCACTGAAGCTTATAGTCTTTTGTAAGCAGTGATAGAAAACCAAAGATAATTTGGTTTGAATCATGAAGAATAAATTTAACTGACATAGTCACTCTTCACATTTAATAAAACCTGGCTGCAAACTTTTAATAACCCACAAAACATGATGTCACTCATAGCAAAGGAAAGCAATCACGTAGCCTAAAGTATTATGGCTAATTACAAAGAAAAATCAGTGTTTCATGATCTTGCCTCCTTATGTTCTTTGCATAATATGCTGTTATCATTGGCAATGACTCTTCCAATCATTCTTGGGTGACTTTGCAAAAAATAGGCTAGACCTCTCTCCCAATCCTCCTCGATACTCTGGTTTTAGACTCAGACACTCATAAATGATGTGAATAGTCTTTTCCCTAGACCACAATCTCTTGCGACCTTTCACGACGGCACCCACCGTGGTGAAATGCTCAGACTACATTTTTAAGGGTGCTCAGACTCAGCTGACCATAATCTGCTCCAGACATGCTTTGAAAGTGCTCAGGTTTAAATGTGGCACTGTTTGAATCATGCTTTTTGTATCCTCACCTGAGCACCAACCCAAGTGTCAATCTACTGCACAGGACCATTCTCAAGCACTGATCCCAAACACCTGGGATTCTGCTTTGTACCTCTGTCTGGTGTTGTGCTGTCTAGTTTTATGTCAATGTAAGACAACGTGTCATCTGGGAAAAAGGACTCCCAACTGAGAAAATGCCTTTATTAAGACTTGTCGGTAGGCAATTCTGTAGTGCATTTTTAACTTTTTATTAATGACTGATGTGGTAGGGCCCACAGAGAATGGTGCTCAAAAGCAAGCTGAGCAAGCCATGGAAACCGAGCCAGTAAGCAGTATTCCTCATTGGCCTCTTCTTTAGTTCTGGCCTTGACTTCCCTCAGTGAAGTTTTGTTACCCAGAAGTATGAGATTAAATCAACTGTTGCTTTTGATGCTAGTGTTTTATCACGATACTGGAAACCATAACTAAGGCAGTTGCTAAGTCACAGGGATAACTGCCTCTAATAACTCTTGAGAATCATTTTTTTTTAAAGCAGACATTTGGCCAAGTTCTATTGCTAGTACCTAACATCACCTTGTTTTCTCCTTGTTTGTAAAAGTCTGAGTCTCCAAAATGATATCAAAATGAAATATATGATAAAAAAACAGATTATTAGTCTTCAAGTTGATGTCAAAATAAAATGTGTGATAAGAAAAAAAACAGATTATTCATCATAGAATCTTTGTTGTATATCTTAGTAATGCAATAGCTAGTACAGTAAACAGTCAGAGTCCAGTCACAGCAAGCATGTAAGCAAGCAAACACATATTCATGTACTCACACTCATAATTACATAGTTACACACTCACACATACACACACTCAAGTTCAGGTGAACCTAAGCTCTTGAAATTTCAATAGCCTATTTTTTCTTCTATATGTGATATTATACCAGAGAGCAGAGTCATCCCTCTCTTTGGAAAAGAAACCAGTGTAAACCATAGTAAACCAATACAATATTGTAAAAAAACAAGGCCTATGAGAACACACTTTTGAGATTATAGACTAGTTATAATTCTAAGATGAAATGAAGTCATGAGAGAAATATGGTTTTTCTTTTCTTTCTTTTTTTTTCTGAATAGTTCTGTCAAGAGGTTATATTTATTTGTCCATTTGTACATTCATTCATTTCTGTTTGTATGTGTGTGTGCATGTAAGTGTGTGTGTATGTGAGACAGGGTTTCTCTGTGTAACAGCCCTGGCTGTCCTGGACTTGCTTGTAGACCAGGCTGGCCTTAAACTCACAGAGATTCACCTGCCTCTGCCTCCCTGAGTGCTGAGATTAAAGTTGTGCACCACCACACCCGGCTTGGATGTCTTTCTTAATCACGCTCCTTGTTGTTTTTTGAGACAGGGTCTCTCTAAACCAGTAGTACCTTCTTTATCTAGACTGACTGGCCGGCAAGCCCCGGGGGTATTTTTCTGCTCTATGCTGGCTATGATGACATTGGAATATTTTTGTAAGGTTTTTTATTTGTTGTTTTTTTTTTTCATTGTTGTTTGTTTGTTTTTCCAATTGCTGTATCAGATAAAGTGTCTGAGTGCAAGATCTGGTCTGAGAAACTTCAATTCACATTAACAAGTACTTTCCTGAAAGCAAAAAAGATTCTGAAGCCTGAATAACAAGCATCTATTGAATCATTCATTGTACTCAACAAAATCAAAGAAAGACCTAATTGAGTTGTCAGCTGACTGATCATTAAAATAATAATAGACCACGATGTAATTTTTGACATGTACCTCAGAAAATGTTCAAAGAGTTGAGTGATGTTGCCATGACAAAACTCCTTCAAGTCACATCTATTTATTTATAGGACTTTTTTTTTTTTCTCAACACATACATTTTTAAAGCAAACAAAAGAATTGGATTATTAATGATTCCAGTCACATTCTACCAATAAGCTATATTCTTTATGAGATACGTACTAATTGGAAATGACAATCCTCATTTCATGTAGTCTTTGCTTGCAATAAAATTTACTTCCTACATTTAATAAGTATTAAAATACTGTTTGATCCTGTTGAACAGTATTAGCAACTGTTATAACAAATGGAAACCTAACAGAAATAAAATTTCCAAGTTTTTTTCCACATCCTTTGTGACAGGGGAAGACAAATAGGAAACATGTCACATTAAGATACATTTTAGACAGTCATCATCATGAATGTGGCAACTCAAAGACAAAGGAATAATACAAAAAGGAAAGTTATTTATACAGCATTTAAAATAGATTTGTTTGGTGTATTCAGAGTCTTTGAGTACTTTCTACCAAATGACCAGCTGTTTCAGTTAATTCTTACAGTGTACCAGAAACTGTGTCCCAAGCAACTCATTAAACATGGTGAAAAAAACCTGTGGCCAGTATGTAAGCAAAACTCTTTAAGATCTGCCCACACTCTACCCTCTGTTCTCTGAATAGGAGCACATGTATTCTGTTAATGTGTTTCTCTCCAGCACATGAATCCATCCCACCTCCTATTCATGAGCTGCTTCTTCTTCATCATCTGTTTGATCTCCATCTGGACTGCCTGTGATGTCTAGCCTTGTGTTAGACTCACAGCATAACAATGTGCCTGGTCTATTTTTATTATGAGTCATCTAAAAATAAGTAATAAGTTCATAATCAGAAGTATGTTCTGACTTCTCTTTATCTGTCATTATGAATGCCCCGTTCTTGGCCATTTTCCCCTCCCCTCCGCAAATCTGAGATCACATAGCTCTCAAACTCCCTTTTACAGCTTCCTAATCCCTCCTTTTTGAAGCATGTGAATATAAGCTTAGTTTTGGGTGACTACCAAGTGATTCACTTGGATTGTGGAAAATAACCCCAGATCAATGTCTTTTCTTTCTTTCCTACATTGTGTCTAGTCCACTGTATTTCTTCCTTTATGAGGGTATTACTCTGGCATATATCCCAATTGATGGAAGATCTCCAGAAAGGAGTGCTATTAGCAATATCAGTTACATGCTTACCCCTTAATGAAGCAGCCGGCTTAAGAAGCTTTAGATTTAAAGTATCTACCCCAGCACTATTATTCAGCCTTAAGTGAGGCAGTACACCAACTTTCTTATAAGTAATTGGCTGAAGCTAAAAGTCTGAGGTGCCTTTATTAACAGACTGATTAAAGACGTGAGACGTACTGGAAGGCAAAGTCAGGTACAGGACTCCGAACAGTACTGAGATGAAGATTTATAAAATGAGTGTTAAGGTAATTTACAGTAGAGTTCATGTTCATATTAAGTGAATCAGTAGACAAACTGATAAAATAGATGGTCTCATTATAATGTTCAGATCAAAATGATTTCTACTGTGTGGGAAAATTTCCACAGTTTCCATCCATTCCTCTTCCACTGTCATTTATTCTTAAGTAGATAGGTAACATCATTGCCTCACTATGCTATAAATGAGGAACAAATAAAACAAAGTGACGCTTTATTGATGATGGTCAGGGTTTACTTGGTCCAAAGAGAAATAGAAAATCTTAATAGGGGGGAAGAGGATCTTGTCCAGGTAGAGGCAAACTTCATGGAAATAATCTGGATATGCAGCTTTATACTGTTCAGTAAGAGTCTCAAAATGAGGAATGACAAGCCTCAGTTCCTTCTGGGCAGAAGAGTGTCCCGTAGACACTCTTCATAATCTTTCTTTTTCTTCAGCCTCACTAATGTGGGACCAACATTCTTAGGCACAGCTGTCTTAACCTGAGGTTGTATATAGGAGCAGATTGAGAGCCATATTCTGTGGGACGTCACAATGAAGTATCTGCTAGGTTAAAATAAATCAAAATGATGAGGACCCACAGAGTTCACAGAAAATGCTGATAAGGTTTCACTGTATCAAATATGCAGCGATTACAGTTTGTGATTTGCATTTCTTGTATGTGAGTGTTATAGCACCTAGGGCAGCTGCAACAAATTAGGGCTTAGAAGTGATCATTGTGAAGAGTTGGAAATTGAAATATAGCAAAAGACATGGCTAGCCTTAAACTTCAGGCTTGAATGCTGCTCTTTAAACATCCAGTAACTCTCATTTAGTCCATCAAAACCATTATTTCTTCAGATGAGCAATTACAGGGCTTGGGGCTGTGACAGAGGTGCTTTCGCGTGCCTTCCTGCATTCACAGAGCACAGAGCATTTTAGGGACTAGTTCCTTGGGAGCTGTAAAGGCGAGCTAGCTACAACCTTTGGAGATCAGAGTGGGAACAAAAGAATCCGTAAATTTCTTAGGAATAGCTTGGGAAAGCAAAATTCAAAAAGGAAAAAGAAAGATATGTTTGCTTTTCAAGAGTCATGGGAGTTCTCTTACCAGAGACAGTGCAGAGTTCAAGTCCAGTGTGCATTTATTCTGTAAGTGTTTCTTAAGGGCATACTCTAGGCCTGACTTTATACTAGTAATTGTATTTACTATGGTGAACAGAACTACATCTCAGCTTCAGTGAAGTTTACATTCTCGGAGGAAAGCGATTAAAATAGAGATGAGGAGAGAAAGGGAAAGTTACAGGAGAGCTGGAAGGACAAGAGGAGTGTGCCCCTCTAGTGTTGACCTAACCTGCAGAAGACCTGCTGTTCTCTAAAGAACGGAGTGCATTCATGAGAAAGACCTCGTTTGCCTAGCTGTCACTAGTGCTTTACGGCAACTGCTGCATTATGTATTCATAGCCATTCTATTGACCCAGTGAATTTGGCCATTATATACACTCAGTTTTGCAGATGAGAGGGAAAAGAAAAAGAGAGGGAAAAGGGGGTAAATGATTTGCTCAATATGACAGCAACCTAGTTGATTCCAGTGCAGAAAACTTGAACCCCGAGCAATAAGAAGGTTCAGGTTTTGAATGTGATTGCTTGATGAGAACATGGCAGGACCCTGGAACTATACAATCCCTGCTGTCTGAGTTTGGACAAGCTTTTTCCATTTCCAAATACTAAGAGTTGTTTGGCTCTGTGATGCTGAAGGCCCTTAGGAATTCTCTCTCTTACTTTGTGATATCAAAAATTTTGAATCAACTCTGCAAAATACTGAACTGCTACGTGATAGAGCGCTTCAACAGAGGAAACTAAAATACCTCACACCCAGACTGACTTTATTCCCCGGTCCAGAATCTGCCTGACAGGGGCAGTGAAATGTCTCTATTTGAGTTACATCTTTTGTGAAGATCTTAATCAGGATGACTCTATGTACTTAGCACCGTTTCTCACATTCTTATCCAATGTTCCTTAAGGAGATAGTTGTAAAGATAAGGAGAAGGACAGCTTCAGCGCTGACCTGCTGTAGAATGTGCTTAGTTAGCCCTACTGCTGGAAATCTGAAAATCAAAAAGATGTTGAATTTTTACAAGGGCTCCTAGTAGCCATTCATTTTGATTTTTTTTTTCTATAATTGATTTCATGGATACACAATGTGTACACAATCCCCCCCACAGTCTACTCCATTTCAATGCAAAGAAGACAGGTAAGGATTTGTTAATGAGCTATTTTATTTTTTATATTTCAAGTGAGAGGTAGATAAAACTAAGAATGAATAGGTGATCTAAAGACACGGCCTTTGTGTGGGGCTGGGTGACCAGTTCTTACGGGAAATTAAGATTTGCTGACTTGAAAGTGAATAAGGTTTTAGAAGTAGAAAAATGTGTGTAGCATTCAATAGAAAGTACATGGAAAGTAGATCAACAGTGGAGAGAACTGGAGTTTGAGGGGCTATTTGTTGGCCACTGAAATCACAGTGTCCTCCCCCCACCCCCTCCACTATGCATCCTAGCAGATCCTTATGTGGCTAGGTCTTTCCCCAAGGTAGAGTCCTCATCAGCACCTAAGCTTACCTCAGTCAGCATGGTGCCCCTGCTGCTACAGATATTAATGGTGCTATGAACTTGTTTAGTGTAAATGTGTCTTTAATGCGCGTTATTACATTATCCATCAGAGGACTGTTGCCCTTAGCAACTGGCATGAAGTTATCTCTGGTCCATTGCTAATTTTATATCTCTTTGTTGGGTCAGCTTTACTGCTTTCTCTGCTTCATATTACTTCTGTGTTATAACTCACAGCAGTTTAAAGCCATCATCACCTTATGACTGGGACCATCAGTGCTGATTGCAATAGAGCAAAGAGCCTTGAGTGCATGGGGTCAGAACAGAACAGAGGTCATTGCCATCATGCTTTCCTTTCTTTGTTTTTAAGTATGCTCTTGATAATAACAGCTAGAACAGATAAAGAACACAGAGCTCTACTGTCTGAAATTCTATTTGGAGAAATTTATACATAGATGCTAATTATTTTTGAAATTTTGGTATCTTTCCTGTGACCTTGAACATTGATTTGGGAGATGTTTTTAAAACAAGATACAAGGTCATATGGCCTTTTTGGGGTAAGATAAAAAAAAAATGCCAAGACAACAGTGTGCAGGCCTAGTTAGTATGTAGTCTGTGCATCTTGGAGGAATGGTTTCTGTTACACAAGTTTGAATCTGCACTAAACCAGTAAAGGTTGGAGCAAAGATTTTATTTCAGAGTAAGAAATCAATTTTATAAACAACTGTTCATTTGTTTGTTTGGCTAGATTTGAAGTTGAATGAATATTTATGGATGAAGTCATTATATATGTTTAAGAACAAATCTCTTTGATTTCGCATTCCAGTGGATGACCCCTCCTAGGTTGAGCCCTTTTCTTCAACTGTGCAATGAGAAAGTGACATGGCTGACCCTAAAGTCTTAAGTGAAACCATACACAAATGACTGTCTTATTTTCCTTTTCTCTATGTTATAGGAGTGCACTGGGTAGATATTTCATGTGACATCAATGAGATTTGGTTTTGTAGTACAACAGTCTGAATCACTAACAATAATGCTGAAAATATCCTTGCCATTAGTAGAAACTTGAAGTAATACATATTATAGAAATGTAACGGTCAACTCTGCCTTGATGATAATTTCAAACAAAAACTCTATTTCTGAATGCTGCACTCATATTTCCTTGATGATATTAAACAAAGATTGTTGTAGGCTACTATTAATATTTACTATTGATATGTCTTCTGGTAACGCTGCTGTTAATCCTAAACAGCTATATAACCAAATCACCACACAGAGACTGGGTTTATTTAGTTAACCTAGACCGCAATGCTGGGCAATAGTTACTCCCTCTTGAACCTCCAACCCCTCATAGTTTCCTAACATTTAGAATTTACCCATTATACTTGCTTTTTGTGAAATCTTAGGTCTGGTTCATTCTCCACATAGTTCCAAGATCTGTCCTCCAGCTCTCTCTCCTAGCTCTCTCCCACCTTTTTTCCTTCCACTCTTTCCTATCCTCTGGCTCCTCCCTTCTTTCCTGTCCTCTGGCTCCTCCCTTCTCTCCTGTCCTCTGGCTCCCACCTATGTCCTTTCCCTCCTCAACATTGTGGCTAGTTGCTTTATTTGGAAGTTTACACAAAGATGAGTCAGGTGATGCTTAGAATAAACACCACAGTACAGTATCTGGACTAAAACCAGAGAGTGGGGGAGAGAAATCATCATTTGAATGAACAAAGGTAAGCTATATACATTTCAAAAGAACATTATACCAACAAAAGATTAAATTAAATTTTTCTATTGGGTAGGCTAATTTCTGGTCAAATGGAAATATTCTCTACCAAAAACCCCTGGCATATATGTGCAGAACAGTTTATCCATAGTGGCAATTAGACATCTTTACGTATTAGCTATTAGCTCATTAGCATACTTTAGAAGTACACAGTAGGAATTTGTGTAATTAAATTGAGATCTTCTTTATTTCTTGTTTGGCCTAACCACTTTACCAACTTACATTCAGTATATATCTTCTATCAGGTCAAGCAAAAACCCTCTTTAAAGAATTTATGTTCTTTGCATCCCATCTTCCTGCTTTGACCCCTTATAGTAAAGCCTGAAGGAATGTTTCGGTTGCTTTATGAATACTGTTTGCATGTTTCTGCATATATTTGCATGTTAAATTAAGGAAGTTTTAATTCCAAGGTTTGTGATACAGAATTCAATTAATAAACTCAGGCAAATTATTCCAATTATATTCAAAATCAGTTTTAAAAGTTGACATTGGAGGCTCAAGTTAAGGTTCTTCTTAGCTTTGCTCTCAAACCATTTCAAGCCTAAGTGAAAAACCAAAACAATAATAGAATGAAAAATTCTATGCCCAGTTATGACACAGAATTATAAAATTCTTTATGCAAAGAGTTCCAAAGATAATCTGAAAAACTATTTCCAATGATCTACAAGGCCCTTTGTGATCTCTGTTATGGAATGAATGAATTCAACAAATTTGCATTAAAAAAACTCAGCTTCCGATATGGCTGCCTTTTGGAAATAAACTTTTCAGAGGTAAATAAAGAGGAAGGCCCTCTTCTGTACTGGCATTTGAAGAAGAGGAAGAGATGGAGAGAGCTGTCTCTGGGTGTCTATGCACCCATGAGGAAAGGCACATAGCAGGAGGAAAACTCCCAACCCCACCCCATGGCAGGACATAATCTCTCCCAAGAAACTCACCTACCAGATCTTAGTTCAGAGCATGCAGGCGCCAGATAGACAGCCTGTGATGCTGGTAAACACAGCTAGGTAGACTGAGTTGATTCTGTCCTCTGTCATGATTTTCATTCTGATAGACTTAGGAACATGACTCTTTTTCACTCCAGAGGACACTACATTTTTCTGTCTTTGCACAAAGTGCATCTTTTCTGTGCTCTTCTTTTCCATCACATATTTGGCACGGTCAAGTTGGTGACCATCTTTGGGCCTTTGCTTCTATGTCAGTTTTCCATAAGGCTGTGTGAAATCACCTTGTAAATGATTGCAGCCTGCTACATCTTGGCTTGGATACCCTGAACTTCTTTAGGCTGCTTTGAATTTTAGTCTTTTGTTTCTATTGCAATAATCACCGTTAGAGTAGTAGTACAGGTTATTTATTTCCGCTTCAACTGATTAGTCTTCTCTCCTGGTTATTGGTGTTTTCCAGCTATGTAGAATAGCATATAATTTGTGATATATATTTGATAAAGGAACAAGATTTTAAAAAGAAATATTCAAAGATACATCTTGGTGCTGCTTCTTGTTTCATTCATTAAGATTATGTATTGCACTGTGAGTATTTTCATTCACTCTGTTTAATTCATTCATCCAAACAGCACTGCTTCTAAGGCAAGGCTTTTATACTTTTTAAAATACAAAACTCCTTCCTGACCAATAAATTTTATGTGATCTTGTGTATATAGGTATATAAAAATAGGTATAAAACCAATCCATGTACTAAGAAATTATAAAGAAACTTAATTGAAAACAGACATTTAATATACATATTTTACTATTTATTAAGGAAGCTGGGGAGTTATGTTAGTGAGTAAAAGTGTTTGTTGTGCAAGCATGAGGAACTGAGTTATGATTCTCAACATCCAAGCAAAAGCTAGGCAAGGTCATATATGCTTGTAACCCCAGTGTAATAGAGCAAAGATAGAAGGATCCTGAGCATTCACTGGGCAGCTAGCTTATATATAAAACTGCTAAAGTCAACTTCAGTGAACTGTCTCAAATGAGCAATCCAGAGAATGACAGAGCAGAGCACTCTTGTTCTCATGTCTCTATGTGTGCAAATGAACACACGCAAGCATACACACGGAGAGAGGGAGAATATAATTTCCTTATTTTTAAAACAAAAGACAAAAAACAAATGTACAAACTATGTACATTTGCTAGTAGAGATGTGCTTGATTATATAATCCGATATGACCCCCAAGGTACACATATCCAACTTATACACTGAGGAATGACAGAATGAGACTAAAAGTTTTGTTTCTGTAATTAAAACGTTTCTGTAAGAGCATGTCCAGTAAAAGCACTGTAATTCAAAGCATGCATGTTCTTCTGTCTGAAGAGAGGTGTTTCAGGTTGCATTTGTTGGCACAGTGAGGCATGATAGCAGGCATAGTACAAAGAGTATTCGTGTGTGTTCCCAAGCATGCAGTGAAGTGGCACAATGCAACACTAGGAAGTACTGCAGGCACATGTGCTCTGTTACATGTTAAATTTTTGGTCATTGTATATTCGGGAACTTTTTATTTATTGACAAATATTTCTGCAACTCCTTTTATTCACTCACATAGCCTATATAGACCTGCAATCCACCAGTTTAAGAACCTGTCTTCTGTGGCATTAGTAGGTACTGGCAGCTGGCACTGGGAGATGAGAAATACCGTTGCCAGCTCAGTTCTCAGAGAATTTAGTGCCGCGCTGATAGATGGTGTCATAACCATGATACTGCCAGATGTTTTTCAAAGACACATGTTAGGAAAGGACACCAGTCAAACACTTTTCCCTGAAATTAAAGATAAAATATAAACCAATGCTGCTCAATTTGAAGAGAGACAGGGCCTGACTATCTGTCTCTTTAAGCCATTGATAACTCTCACTCCATAGCTTGTGTTCACATAGGGCACGAAGGAGCCAAATTATTTTTTTCCTTTCTCTCTCTCTCTTTTTTTTTACTATTGTCAAGGAAAACACAAACACATTTGGCTTCGGGGCAGAAGGGGTGTAGGTCATGATCTCACTGTGATGTGTTCAATTTGTACATTCTTTTAGACGCTGACTTCTTGAACTCCACAAGATGTCTAGAGGCTCAAGGATTAGGTCTCTTAATGTAATTTGTTGTGGCAGCCGCTAAGATCTCTACATTGTGAATATCATTGGAAAGCGGTCTGGACCAATGCATGTTAATTTGGGATATTTTTCTTCTACAACCCAGGATATCAGATTCGCATGTCATCACATGGTAGGCTCGCCCTGTGGGAAGCCACTGCTAAGCCTAAGGGAGATTGGCAGTCTTCCAGCAGCCTTCCTGGGTTGGTTGCACTGACTGCAGTTACTCAACAGCCTTTGTAGCAATTTAGTCCAGGAATCTTAGATGAACCTGGGGCTGGATAGAGGGTAAGTGGTATAGAGAATTAGCTATACTATCATGAAGACTGAAGTTCATATTCCAGAAACCAGACGTAGCTCTAAGAGGTTTGATGCCTTCTTCTGGCATGTGTGTGTACACAAGCATGCACATATAGACACACGAACACCTAAGTAAATAGATCTTAGGGCCAAAGAGATGGCTCCATGGTTAAGAGCACTGGTGTTTGCAGAGGCTTACAGTTTGGTTCCCAGCATCCACATGGCTGCTCACAACCATCTCTAACTCCAGCTCCATGGGATCCAGTGTCCTCTTCTGATTCCCAAGGGAACCAGGCACACACATGGTGCACATTCATAGTTGTAGGCAAAGTATGCATTCAAATAAAATAAAATAAATCTAAACTATAAAAATCCTTTAAAAATGTGATTCTCTCAACATGTTTTATGGTCTCGTACCACATTTTATTATTTGAGTAAAATAGTCCATGTAATTTAAGAGTTTACTCATGTTTACATTTAGTCACTATTTCTATAAAGTTCAATAAATAATAATTCATTTACTTCATTTAGATTTTTGTTACATCATGACTGTTATGAATTGACACCATAAAATTAAGGGGAAAAAATCTCATGCATATAGATGAAACAAGCTTAAGAAATCTCTGGTGTTGAAGAACTTGTGACGTCCATTGAATCTTATGTCACCAGTCCATCGTCTTTGCCTGCTAGCTTTCAAACTGATAGGGAGACACTCTTTGTGTAAGCAACCTCGCCCTGCACAAAACTCATCTGATGTTTGCTCTCCATCCTGATCAGAAAGTTCTTCCTGTTACCCCCAAATCTTCCTCACTGGAGCTGTTTAAGAGGAGTGTGTTAAAAAGCACTGTCTCTCTTTTGTGTGGCAGTTGTTTAACTATTTAAAAATAATTTGTTTATATATTGGTGTATTTATTTATTTATTTTGAAACTCTCGGGTCCCTTGGCATCCAATCTGCTCTAGGATTCTTAGAGCTCAAGAATCATCAACTAGATGTGTTATTGTTGGTCTCTAATCTGCTCATAATGTCATGTGAACCAGTTTCTGCTTTATTCTGTCCTGCTCTGAGGCTTCTACCTCTGCTTTTTCTCTCATATCATTTCCCGGGTTTTATTGAGAAACTCCTTTTCTTCTCTGATGAGATAGGAGTGGAATGGAATCTTTAAAGTCTTTTCATCTCTTCAAGAGGTTTAACCAGTTTTAATTTAAAACATGTTTCCTGCCTAATCAACTTGGCATTTACTAGAACCATTCTGTTGGTATAATATCAAGCTAAAAATGAATTACAGAATACTCTATCCCTTTCATAGCTTCTTGTTTATTGATGGGTCAACAGCAGTACAATTGCTTGAAGAAGGGCCTAGTTTCTGCCTATTCTCTGTTTCTCCCAACTTGCTTCTAAACCACTGACATCTAATATTTATATTTTTTCTTTTTATAGGAAAAATTCCTATTTAGAAAAATTTCATGGCAAATAACAAGCAACTATTTACTTCATTTAGTTCTTTAAAGTTCATGTTCTTGCTAGAATACATTCGCACACACTGCCATGCATTTACAGTCACTGTTCTATTGACCCCCACCTTTTGAAACTCCTTATGCTCCGCTGAACTGTCTTGTGTATAAGAACTCTTACTTGAACCAAGAACTGGGTGGGTTGGACTGTCCTCTTTCTACATAGAAATATATTGAACAAAGTGATGGGATTGTATTATTTCTTATCTGATAATATACAATGTACAGCAGATATTTAGTTTTTAGATGTGGTAGAACTTGTTTGTTTGATTTAACAACCATGGCATGGAAGATAATATGCCTATCTGTTAACTTAATGTGGAAGTAAAATAATCAACGAGTAACATTTTTATTTGAAATGTATCCTATATATGACAATATATAAAACATGTGTGCTGTAACATAAGAAATAACAAGAAAAGTTCCATTTGGCCATCAGACAATCTGAAGCAACAGAGCATTGCTAGTAACATAGAACTCCTCAAACTTCTGCCAAGCTTACTTTTCTGGATATTATTAAAATCATCCTATTCTTCTTCCTTTCAGATTTATTTCATATGTTTTAAACACTTAAGAATATAGAATTTCCTTCCTTTGGATTGAGACATATATAAATACAATTACAATGTTGCTTGTAATTTCAGGTTTAACCTTCACTCTATAGTTTATGTACATTAGGATATGCAGCCAAATTTTAATTTTTTACTAGTATATAAATGTTCTGTTTACAGTATTACAAGTATATTTATAAATACATATATTTTACTTTTGATGGACACGTTTTCTGTCTAGATTTTTGTAAACAGAACTCCACTGGGAAGCCTCAGAGTTGACTGAGCAGTTACAAACATTTGCTGCTGTCTAGAAGACGAGAGCTTCATTCCCAGCACCCACCCAGTGGCTTAAAAATTTTTTTTAACTCCAGAACTAGGGGGACTCAACAGCCTTTTCTTGCCTCTGTAAGCAGCAGTAGCAGGCACTTATGTGGGGCACAGACATATACGCAGCCAAAACATCCATACACACTAAAATAAACAAACAAACAACCCTCCCAAAGCTTTGCTGAATCCCTAACAAACCTTTCTCGAAGGCACATAACTGAGTTGTGTTTATTGGAAAATGCAAATTTTGAAGTCCAGTTTGAAATGATAATAACAAACTGGGTGCAAATGGTTTTATCAGTTACACAACTCAAGGACAGATGAGGAATCCTGCTAAAACAAGTTCTATATAATACTCGCCTTGCATAACTTTCAATTTGTTTTCCAATCTCATACATATGTAAAAATATTGGTATAGTTTAGATGTAAACGCCTCTGAATCCCAGCCAGGTGGCATATTTTCTTTTCTATAATTAAAAACTGGCTCTGCCTCCTCTTCTTGGAAATGCCTGTTCCTTCTACTGCCCTAAATTTCCTTTGGGTTATTTGTCTTTTTCTTAATGGCTTGTCTGTATTAATGCTCTATATATTGTATGTGTGATAAATATGTTTTCCAGTTTGTCTTTTAACATTTTTATAGTTTGCTATTCACTTTTAAGTCTTTAATTTACCTAGAATTGATTTTTGTGAATATATGACTTATGGATCCAATTTCTTTTTTTTATGAGTAACCAATTGTCTCTGGATAATTTATTAAAAAGTAAATTAAAAAACACATTCTTACCATTCTGTTTTATAATGGTCTCCATGGTCATAAATCAAGACCCCATGAACACACAGTCCTGCTCAGAGCTCTCTCTTTTGTTCCTCTCAAATATTTGTTTAGCACAGTGTCAGTACATTGTCTTAATGGCTTAGCCTTATGTTCTATCATGATCACTCCCTCTTCTCACTAGCTTTATTGTCGTATCCCAGAAATATCTCTCTTCCAAAAATAATTATCTTTTATAGTTTGGTATCACTTGAATGTTCTATTTTATTTACCTACATTCCTTGCGCTACTAAGGAATGAACTTGTAGCCTTTCACATCGGAGGGAAACACTGCCAGGACTTTCCCAGCTCCCTTCCCAGCAATCTTGAAAATGCACATTTTTCTTTTCAAATTCCACACAAATCCATGTAGTTTTGGATTTAGAGAAAGTCCATCTTTTAATAGTATACATGAGAATGCTTATTCCTAGACCCTATTCTTATTCCTAGTTATTTTGTAGTATAGTTAGATAATTATATGTAGTTAAGTATTGTTAGAGATTGAATATGTATCTACATGTATAATGCATTCTGTGTAGGTGCACATGAACACCACACATACACATATGTATAACATGTATAATGAATACAAATTCTATATAATACAGAGATAACTGGTTCTAGATACATATGTATGTACATGTATACATATACATATATGTGTATACATATATACATGTATACATATAATTTGGCTATCTAATTTTGTTTTCCTAATTTCTTTCTCAGCCCTTTTGTCTTTTGTATACAGGAGTGCTACTGATTTTTTTTTTTTTGAGTTAATTTTTTTTCCAGCCACTTTGATGAAGGCAATTATCAGCTGAAGGAGTTCTCTGGTAGAATTTTTGTGGTCGCTCATATATACTATCATATCATCTGTGAATAGTGACACTTTGACCTCTTCCTTTCCGATTTGTATCCCTTGATCTCCTTTAGTTGTCTTACTGCTCTAGCTAGGACTTCCAGCACTATGTTGAAGAGGTCCGGAGAGAGTGGGCAGCCCTGCCTTGTCCCTGATTTCAGTGGGATTGATTGAAGTTTCTCTCCATTTATTTTGGTGTAGGCTATAGGCTTGCTGTATGTTGCCTTTATCATGTTTAGGTATGTGCCTTGTATCCTTGATTTCTCCAGAGACTTTAAACATGAATGGGTGTTGCAATTTTGTCAAATGCTTTTTTTGGCATCTAAGGAGATGATCATGTAGTTGTTTTTTCCCCTTCTATTTGTTTATGTGGTGGATTACATTGTTGGCATTCCATATCTTGATCATTTTAATTAAAAGCATTGAGAATATTTGTTGTACCATCAAATTCATACTTCAAATTCACATTTATGAGGCTCCCATATTCTCATAAGAAAACCTAAAAGTTCAATCAGTAATTTCCAGCTAAGAAGCCTTGGTTAGTAGACCATAAAGTAAATGTCCATTATTTTAATGCAAGATAAGACAATTTATTTCCAAATATTGGCATCACTAAGTATCATTTATATAATAGTTTGTAAGAACGGTTTTTTTAAATTTGTACAACATTGCCATCTGTGTTTGATACCTTGATACCCTGACTTATTCTTTCTGACAATTAACCTGTCATTATCTCTGCTTACAGGTAAAACTTACTGGGAAGGCAGAGTTCTAGAGTTTCTACTGTTCATTTAGTAGATGTCTGGCTTACCTGCCTATACCTCTATTCTCTTGATATTAACAACTAGTTACCTTACTACAATTCACAGGGTAGCTAGACTATAAGATTCACTTGTGAAAAAAAAAAAAAGATTCACTTGTGAAGTCGGTTTGTTTTTAGCACAGAACTTTACGACTCAACCTATCGGCTGCTTCTAGCACACACACATCCAACACTGAGCCACCTTTTCTTCTCTCACCTCAGATCTGGACCCTGTGTAGCTTCAAAGAGGGCAGTTTGATCACAGGTCTATTAGATACATATGCACATCAAAAATAGACAAGAGTCTCTAAAAGGAAGAAAACAGGCTCATATGGTCCAAGGGGAAAGTTCATTCACTCAAAGACAATATACTGTACATATGTTATTTATACACCATCTTTTTAACTCTTCTTCAATGAAAAACATCTTGTTACCATAGCAACTGCCATATTGCATGCTATCTTGGAGACTACTGCATCATTATACTAGACACATAGAGAGGCACTCACATCCTTAAGTCATTTCAAAGTCTGTCATTTTAACAAAGTTTAAAGAAAAATAATAAATATGCATTAGTTGTCCCTCTTTTTTTATTTTTGCCTTAACACCACTTGTTTCTGCATAAAGCATATTTCCCCTTAATTTTAACAAATAATGGAATGATGCCAATTTATATCTCACTCAGTTAGAGGAAGTAACAGGCAGCAAAGCAGTTAAAAGGAGAAGAATTCTGATCTGGCGGCCCCAGCTGTATTGTGTCTATGTGCTTTTGCATTGGGAAGTTCATATCCTGTCAGACTCATGACATCTTTCTGAGCCACATGTGCCTCTGAACATGTGTGTCTTCATTCTTCAGTGTGGAACTTGAACATACACATGATCTTCTGTCTTTATCTTTATCTTCTCATAATTGTCATCTAGTCCCAAGGATCACACATACCATTACACATTTATTGGAAAAAAGTGCAGCAGAAATCTGGATGCCTACAAAATTCAGTATGCATTTTTCAATATGAAATAAGCCATATTGGTAGCTATGAGTAGGAAATTCTCTCCAAAATATAAGTTAATATTGGCCAATTTTTTAATATATGTTAAACCCTGAGCTAGCAATTATCTGTTTTAATTTTTGACTGGTTAATGCCATAGGTGTGTCATATTATCTATAGTAGAACCAGAGTTTTTCAGATAAAGGCTTTCTCCAAGATTTTATGGACACTACACAATAGATATGAATCTCAGACTCATAGAATCAAGCTCCAAAACACAAGTTCATTTCCTCCGTGCTGTACTCAATCCTTCCCTAGGTTGAATGCAAGGCTTTCTGAAGAACACTTTTTGCTTGCCTGACATTTTTAATGTCATTTTATTAATGTGTCTTAAAAGTTCTGATATTATCAGAAAACTACTGTGAAATCACAATGAATTGATAAGTTGAACTATTTATAGACTGAACTTCAGTCAGTCCAAACATCCTTGGTTCTGTTAGTTGGATAAGGGGTACTGTGACTGGACTTAGGAATTCACTCTCCCTACAAGCAGGGAATCTTATGAAAGAAGTGGGAAATAGTAAGATCTGGAGAGGACAGAAGCCCCACAAGGAAAGCAACAGAATAAAAAAATCTGAGCATAGGGGTCTTCCCTGATACTCATACTCCAACCAAGTAGCATGCATGGAGATAACCCAGAACCCCTGCACAGGTGTAGCCCATGACAGTTCCATCTCCTAGTGGGTTCCATAGTAATGGGAACAAAGGCTGTCTCTGACATGAACTGATTGGCCTGCTCTATGATCACCTCCTCTGAGGGGGGAGCAGCCTTACCAGGCCACAGAGGAAGACAATGCAGCCACTCCTGATGAGACCTAACAGACTAGGATCAGAAGGAAGGAAAAGAAGACCTCCCCTACCAGTGGACTGGGGGAGGGGCATGTGTGGAGAAGGAGGAGGAAGGAAGAGATTAGGAGGGGAGAAGGGAGGGAACTACAGGCAGGATACAAAATAAATAAAGTGTAATTAAAAAAAAAAGAATTCACTCTCGTTAGGTAAGTGCTCTCTCACTGAGCTACATTCCCAGGACCTATCTACCAGCTTTTAAAACCTTTTATTTTGTCATAGGATCTCACTGAGCTGCCTGGGTTGGTCTTGAACTCACTTTGCTGTTCAAGAAGGCCTTTAGCTTTAGATCATGCTCTTTCAGCCTCCTGAAGCACTGTGATGACAGAACTATGCAGCCAGGCCTAACTGGATGTCTCTGATTCTGCTCCACACATTCACTCATCATCTTGATCGCCTTTCCTGTAATTCTTTACATTCTCAAGTTGCAAACTGTGGTAGTCATGAGCATGAACACACACTAAACCTGAGGAAAATTGTTAGGTCTTAAGCCTAAAAAGTATTTGTTTCTATCACTAAAACAGTAAAATTTTTTGACAGGTAGAAATGACTTCAACAAGCCAACATACAAAGACCCAAAGTTCCTTTTCATGACCTCATCAGAGCCAAGAGACCCCAAATCTTTATGACATTTTTCTTTGGAAAATAGTAAAATATGTAGCTCCTAACCTCTACAATCCAGGCTGCCTTTTGAAATTGCAGTTAAAAACTGTGTGAGTGGGACATGTTTACAAATGCAGATACAGGGAGCCTATAACCAAGAAGGTTCAGATTGAACAAGTGCAACCTATAGAGCTTAAGCATATAATGTCTTCAGGAATGCGATTTAAATCCGAGAGTTGAGGTGCCCGTAATACAGCTGAGTGGGCAAAGGAGCTTGCCACCAAGCCTGATACTTTTGAGTTCCATCCCTCAGACTCAAAGATGGAAGACAAAAACTGATTCCCACAAATTGTCCTCTGACCTCTACATGTGTGTCATGCCAGTCCATGTATTTTAAGTTCTTTCTATTCATTTGCATTTATGTTCCTGACATACCTAATCTCATCACTTTAACTTTATGTTAAGATTCTTAACTAAGGCTCATGTGGCTACCATTTTAAAATTACATAGTAAGCGTTACATTTTTACTTTCTTTTTTAAAAATGTCTTTATATTTAACAGTTTAAAATAAAAATGACTAACATTTTGCTTCATAAACATCTGTCCAATCAAATTTAAAATTCTTACAGGAATCAGTTATATGATTTTGAAGATTCATCTATTTTTATTTTATGTGCATGCTTGTTTTGCTGCATGTCAATATATATGTATACAATATATGTGCCTGGTAGCCACAGAGGTCAGAAGAGGCTGCTGAATGTGCTGGTACTGGAGTTTCAGAAGGTGGTCAACTGCCATGTGGGTGCTAGGAACAAAACTTAGGTTCTTTGGCAAAGCAGTAAATGCTTTCAACTGCTAAGCTATGTTTCCAGTGCCAGTTATACAATTCAAATGCTTCGTAGATAACTCTACATTTTTACTTAAAATTTTTTTGATCATGTAATGACAATGACGTTATTCAAGGTTTCTTAGAAACGAAGAAAGTGTCTGTTTTCTTCATTCTGATAAATTGGATAAATTGGATGTAGCAATGATCTAACACAAGTAAAAAATTAAAAGTTTTTTGTTCTAGAAGAATAGAGCCATCTAAGTGAATGGTTTTGTAAATACAGAAAGCAACAAAAAGCACTTTAAAGGTAATTATCAAATATCAAAGGTAATTATTAAATATCAAATATCAAATAAATTATCAATTATCAAATAAAAGTAGGTTAGTTTACCTATGTAAACTGCATTGTCTTTTAGTACTTATTCAAGGATTATAAGTGATAAGTGCCAGTTAGTATGAAAAATCACCCTTTCTTTGATCATATAAAGAAGACAGCAAATATCTTTGCTGTCATGTAAACTGGCCTTTGGAAGGTCTCGATCAGCCAGGAAGGAGATTATATACAATATGGTGTTCTGACATTTGGTTTTGTCTGCATTGGTTTTTCATGCATAGTTATTAAATTTTTTTTGCAAATATGCTAACAATTTGCAATACAACGCACTCAGTGCCCTGAAAGGATATATATTTCCATTTATCTAAAATAGCTTTTTAGTGTATTTGTTCTTTAGTTACTGCACTAAAATGTTTAGTAAATATTCAGGGCTTAGTACCGTGTGACTAGGGTCTAGTACTAGATGTATTATATGTTAACTTCTTCAAAGATTATAATCAAGCAAGAGTTTCCCTCCATCTCTTATAAAACCTGCTAATTGTTTCAGGAAGCCATTGATTCCTGTTACTGAGTCAAAGCATACAAGGCTAAACAGATGGCTTAATGTCACAAAGTTATTGGCTTATATGACTCGATTTTTATCACCAGGCTTTAGATGAAAACAGAAAGCCATGAATAATAAATAGAAGGCAAACTCCTGTACATCGGATCAAACTACTTTATAATATTAAAATGTTGAAGAAAACTTTTAAGAGAAAGCTTTGTACTTGTAATGGAATCGTCACAGAATACAAAGGAATATCTTTACAGCTAGCATATGAAAGACTGTGAGCTCAAAAAATGTTTGTGGTACTCCACTAACAGATCTATTTACCTGAGCACACTTCTCACATTAGGCACTATATATAATTATGCTGAATATATTAACTCTTATTAATATATAACATATATAACATATGATATAATATACAATAAATAATAAATTTCTCTCTATATATAATATATACAGAAAATGTTTTCCAAACTTGTTTGTTAGAAAATAATCAGAAGGGCAAAAACATCTCTCTTGTTAAAAACATTTACTGTATATAATTTTATTAACATTTTAATAAGATAATAATGATTGAAGCTATACTGAAATAAAACTATATGTTTATTTCTGGTTATTTACTTTTAAAATATTAATGAAGCATGTTGTAAAACATGTGGACATCCCTGATTATTCCCCTGTGAGCAAGTTTTGTAAGCAGAGTTCACAATACGATGTTCAAATAGCAAGTATTACTTGATGTCAACAGAGACAACTGATTTTTAAGAACCACAACAAAATCAAACCAACAAAAACAAAAACAAAAATGCATTCATTATCCTTTACACACTCCTCCTGTTTTTCTGTCTCTTTTCTGTCCCAGTTTCCTTTCCAGACACATATTGTATTATTTGAGATGGGTAATGACATTAACTTACATATGGTATATGATTTTTTAAACAAATTCTTATTGTTTTCAGCCACTGTAAGTATGTTATTGTTGCGTAGACCTAAAGCAGACTAAACCATGAAATAACAGCAACAGAGTGCAAATAGATGAACTCATTCACTTTTAAAAATCATATGTTCTCACTTTCTACAAGAAAGCAGATATATTATAATCATTCAGCATATTTTTGCCCACGCTTTCATGTTAAGATATTTTAACTCAAGATATTTTGATCAGTTGTATGGAATTTTCCAATAATTAAAATTCTAATCATTAGTATAACACACTAGCCTAATTTTCACAAGATCTGAATATCAGTCTTTCTGTCTGTCCTTTTTCAAGGACCATCTTGCATATAAGCCAAATGAAAGTACTTGCCATCGTTTTTCTCTTCTCTCTTTTTTTTTCATAACACAATCCCTAACCCTTGATATTTTATCCCATTCTTTTCAGATTATGTTACAGTTAAACAAATGAATCAGACACAGAAGTAAGAGAAGCGTGGTGAACGCATGGAAGAAACCGGTCTTTCTGGTGAGGAACAGGCAAAGCAAAAGCCGTCAGAACTTTGTCCTCCACCCTTCTGCCTTTTGATGCTGGGGATCGCATGAGTAGTGGAAACAGATGCTATCAAACCTACATTTTTTGGCTTGGGATAAAGGGAACAAAGGCTAACAGAATCATGCTGTTTTGCAAACTGACATACACACTTCATTTTTCCAAAATATTTCTAGCTTTAAAAAAAAAAAAAAAAACAGATTGTCAGGCTTGATGGAGCTGTGGCTGCCACTGCTCTTGCAGGGAGAGATAGCACCCAAACAGAAGCCAGCCAATGGGGAGCTGAGAGTGTTGTTCAGAGTCAGGTTGTTAAAGGGCCTGTGGATGCTACACTAATGACATTTTTCTCTCACTAAACACCCAGCAGAGAGAAACTCACGAGAAGTGTTTATTTTGGTTCAGAGTTTGAGGGAGACGGAGAGTATCATGACAGGAAGGCAGTAGCAGCTCGAGGCAGAGACAAATCCTGGCGCTCAGCTGGTTTTTGCTTTTGTGCAGTCTGGTACTGTTTCCTGAGAAATGGTGCTTCTCACACTGCGCAGCATTCTTCCCTCTCACTTAAACATTCCTGGAAACATCTCCACAGACTCATTAGAAAAAGCAGGAACCACAGTTCCCTTCTGAGTTCATCTTTAATTTTGTTTGTGTCTTTGAATGGGTGTCTTTCATCTTAGTCTCAGTTTGTCCATACCCAGGGCCAGGTCATTATTGCCATACCTAACTCTGATTGCTTTTCTCATGTTGAGGTGGGATTTGAATGTTTGTGTATTCCTTTACCATGGAGAATACCTTAATTAATTACACACCACTGTGGCAGATAAGTCTTCCCATTAAATATAGCATATGTGTGATTGGCTGATAGCTGTCATATATTGAATTAGTTACTTGGTAATGACAGCAATTAAAAGTTATTTGGACTTGAAATATTTTCAAACAAGATCCACCAAGACCTTAAAGCTACAGGCTATGATCTGTGCAAAGAGACAGGAGGAGGCCAGGCACAGGGTGCCGGAGGATGTTTGCTCTGGCTTTACTCATATAAAGCACCGTCAGCACAAATGAAGGCTTCTTTTGATCTAAGAGCTTCGGCTTTGTTTCTTGGGCTACACCTACTGGTAAACTCCAAGGGTTAGTGTTCCCTGGGCGAGTACTGATATCATAAACTAGGCAAGAGGAGACACTTTTCCCCCAGCCATTTGCTACCTGTTGGAGCAGGGTCCCAGGATAAAACAGCAGATTCTGATAACTTCTGTTAAAAGACCTTTGTTTCTTTAGCATACGCTTCAGTGTGTGCTTTTAGCCACCAAATGTAAAGAATAACAAACACTCCATTGTGACAGCAGAAGGCAGCAGGGACCTTGGTGTTCCGAGAAGACTTCATAACAGGAACTAGAAGAAGAATAGTGCTGGGAAGACCAAGTTCAGACTTGGTTAAGAAGCTGGCTCTCCTGGGGATAAATCCAGCTAAAAGGCTTATTTATGTGCTGTTTTGTGAAGACATTTGTTGCTGTTGTTTCTGTGGTTTTTGCCATTTTACTTGGTTATTTATGGTTTATGTTATGAACATAAAGGCTCCAAAAATCCGATTTCATTTCCCCAGTGCCCTCACACCTTATTGGCTTACAAGCTGCAATTTCACACTTTGGGGCACAAAACTCCTGGCGTAGATAAGTAGAAAGGAAACCGTGGGGAGAGACACATCTGGAACAAAGTTAAGGTGACAGGGATACTAGAATTTTATGTGAGAAACGAAAGACAACCTGGATAAGACAGAGGATTAAGGATGGCTCTCCGAAGGTGCTTTTTAGGGTGTCTAATCGACTGCAGTATTTTGTCAAGCTCAATAGAAACATCAAATCTAATTATTTCCCATAATTTACAGTGGGTCAAAAATTAGAGTGAATAGCTTAGAATTCAGTGATACAAACAGTCCTCTTTGCCTTGGTGCGTTGCCCAGGACAGGACAACTCACGTGGCTCTAAGAGTGGCTCTAAGGCACCCAGCATGTAATATTCAAGGTGTCCAGGGAGTTTTTTCACAATGCCCTATGCTCTGCTGACTTTTTGTGAATTTCTAATTTATTAAAGGTGGATTAAAAAAATCTTGCATCTCTATGAATCAGGAGATAGAAATGAATAGAGCTAAATTACATGTCATCAAAATTTTAAGGGGAGAAGAGAACTTTGTAGTTAGATAAAGCCATCAGAGAAACAAAACACTCTTAGCAAGCTATCATTTCAATAGCCTTCCCTGAAATACACATGTGGGGAACACAGTGTCACATTGGGTCAATTTGGACTGGAGCTTTTTCTTCTCAGATGGAAGAAATGCATATACAAGGCTCAATTCGGGTTAAAATTAGTTTCTGTGACAAGCATTTGAGTTTATTTTTTTGTATATATTAAATAATTTATCGTACTTTATGATTATTACTCATGAGCAAGCTTAAGCAGCTCACTAATAAAACTAACACATTCCACAGGACACATTTAGAACTGCTTAGGTAAACAGGGTAACCATTAGGATCCTTTGGAGGGGAGGGCAAGGGTCCAATTGCGTGTATGGTTGTTGAATACACAAAAACTTTAATTTCGCTCATTAATGACCTGGGTTTGATAGGCAATTACTTTGGTTATGAGAGTCCTGTGGTTCCTATATTACTCTTTTTAAAAGGAAAATAATGTGATGTAAAGAGCCTTAAGAGAAAGTTTGTTCAGAAAGCAAAGAAGAGAAGAAGTATGGACATAATTTTCTTTTGAAAGTGTGCCCCAGCCGAAGTTTTCTGTTCTGTGGAAAGCTGCAGGCAGGAAGCCCTTCTGCCCACCTTTCACCTCTCACATTTTCTTTTCAAAGCCTGTCAAGCCAGATGGCCATAAATGCTATCTTTATTGAATCACAAACCTTGGTACTTTATCTGAAATATGCAAGTATTAATCAAAGTTCCAAGATCTGGGGAAAAAAAAAATATATATATATATATAACATCAGCCTCTAAAGGGCAGAAACTCTTTCACATATGGACAAAGACTGCTTAGAGCATGTGAAGAGGGAATTTTGTTGTTGGTTTTGACAGGACACACTCAACAACAGAAAAACAGTAAAAGCAATGGGAGCAACAGCAGTGAGGACAGGTGTCACTGAATTTCCTATTGAGTTCCTAGGGTGTCGTGCAGCTGTGTGGCTAATTCTCTCGCAGGTCCTGAAGCCCAGCCCTGACATTGTTTTTCTGTAAGCCAGTTTGCCCTCATTTTCAAGGAACTGATATCAATGGAGACAAACAATTGAAGCATTTCTATCTACAGTGGTGCCTATCTGTGGGTAATTCTGTGGATTCCCAGATACTAGGAAGAATCTAAGCCACCTGCCGGCAGATCCTTTTATGAACTATCATGAAATGCCTGAGACTTTTAGAACACAGAAGCACAACACTGTTTCCCCAGACAGCCAATGGAATTAATAGACATGAGCATCTTCGTTCAACAGGGAGACACATACCTCTAACCTAATTGCCCGAGGCCGGAAGATTGCTGTGAGTTTGAGGCCAGGCTGGGCCAGTCTGAGTTATCTAAAGGAATAAAACAAGCAACAGAAGAAAAAAGAATTTTAAAAAAATGAGTGTTGGATACTTAGTTGAAATTATGGTGTTGTTAAGCAAAGCATTCTGAAGCTGATAGAATATTCATAATATTTGTAATATTTATCTGCTTTCAGTTATCCAGAAAACTTGTCAGGTATTATGAGTCTTGTAAGACCATAGATAAATTCTTTGAGTGGGGGATCATGTGGAGTTTGCCTGGGTTCTGAAGGAGGAACACTTGCCAATAGTGAGCTCATTGTTTTTTCTTTTTTTTAGAAAAACAAATGATTTAAAACAAAAAAAAAAACAAAAACAAAAACAAAAAAATCCCCATGGATCCTCTAGCTGAATGTCATACAACCCATGACGACTACATCTAGCTTTGGATGATGGTTAGAAAGCCATCATCCAATAAAGAGAATAGTGACTTTTTGAGTGTTATGCCAAAGACTCTGCATCTGCATTTCATTTCTATTACTGCTGCGATGGTATTGGTGAGAGACCTGTCTTTGCTCCTACCCAGCACAGAAACATCAATATAAAACCTTTGCAGTCTCTGTGGTTTCCCCGCCGAGTCTCACATATTTGGCTGCACATTTGACGTGTGAAACACAAGAGCTGTTCCTAAGAGGACCAGCTCTCCCTCTATTGTACAGAATTTGTTCCAACTTGTCTCTATGCATCCGTCTGTATTGTAGACGAAGACTGCTTCTTTCATGAAGTCCCATAAGGCATTTCTGCAAGGAGCAACACTCATTTAACAAGTGCACTCTGCCATGAGGCGGGACCTGCCAGGAGCAACAGCAAGCCGAGAACGGAAATGTTGTTTAATGAATATTTATTGATTATGAATATTCATTAAATTAACATCTTTATGGCCAGCCTCAGGCTTTGTAACTTATGTGGCAGTAAAGTGGTTAAGTAAAGTTTTCAACCAGTCTTGAAGCTCTTTGAGTTTCAGAGGATAGAGAGAATTCCCAGAGCAAGCTTTCTTCTGGGATACAAGGGGCTCCCAGATGTTTAATGTGGTCAGTTAACATTTGGCATAGAAACTGCTGATTTTGGGATCAGGGTCAAATTACTTTATTCTCTTTTTCCACCCCGCCTTTTTTATGATGCAATCATTACAGTATTGTGCCCTAACTATGTACCCTCTGTGTTTTCCATCTTTATGCTAAATCTATCAGTCCTGACTCTCCCGCTTGGCATAGGTTGCTGAGTTGGCTTGTGTCTTCAGGACTCTTTGAAGATAGATAGACTTGCCCTCTTTCAACCCATTCAGGAGAACATAGTCTTTCTAAAACACATTTTCACTCAAGCAATTCCACTGCTTAAAATTCATTAAAGATTTTCCGCTGCCGTTAACTGCAGTTCAAGCTCCTCAAGCTAGACTTGGATCTTGCTGTCTTCCTAGCTTCATGTCCCACTGGCTCCTGCTCTGATTTCAGTTTGCCAGCTGCGGTGCAGAGCTGCTCATGAAGCCTCCTGTGGATGGGCCTTGGAGTGTGTCTCACTCTCTGCTCCAGGATCTAACTCTATTCCCATGGAACTGCTCATGCTTTCCTTATTACTCCTCGACTCCTTTTCCTCTAAAAGTCCTCCTTGGATCTCCACAAACTGGCATCGATTCTTCTCCTTTATGACTTCATCCTATTAAAGTACTGTTGCTTTCAGGTGTGCCGCTCTGCAATGAAATTCCCTTCTACATTCCTCAGCCCCAGATTGGAGACTATGGAATCCCAGAAATGTGCATCTATCTTGTCCACCAATGTAACCTCAGCACTACTTCAGTGCTCAAACACACAGTAGGCACTGAAGATCCAGGACAGTAGTGGAAGTGGTTTGGTTAAGGTGCAGTTGTGCCAGAATTCTTATCTGAAGGGATTATTTTACCAGGAGTAATGTCAAGTACTGGTTAAAAATAACTTCCATAGATTACATGTTTCTGTAAAAAAAAATGTGAGAGTGGCAGGAAAATATCATTATACACATTGCAAGGCAAATTCAACCCAAAATTCAGTTTTCATTTGATTAGCACCATTGGTTGTTTGAAACATTAACCTATGTGTTCAGCTGGCTTCTATGTATATAGGAGATTGATTGTTGATAACACAAGCCAAGTATAATTAGAAGGAGTTCAGAGAATATAATAGATATCCTATAATATAATATAATATAATATAATATAATATAATATAATATAATA